>NC_052149.1:18545709-18884894 GCF_902713615.1 Scyliorhinus canicula
CGCCCCCCCACCAGGGCGGGCGCGGACTGAGTCCGCAGCCGGCACTCCTAGTGCCCGCCGGGTGGAACCATGAGGTGAACCTCGCCGGTGGGAACTCGGCCAGTTTATGGCAGAGAATCGCCGCGGGACCTCTTTCAATGGCCCCCATCGGCACCGTGTCGAACATGTGTGATTGGCGGTGATTCTCCAGTCCCTGGAGAATTGTGGGATCGGCATTGGCCCCGATCACGGGTCTGATGCCCATTCTCCATCCCCGCGGCGAGCGCGATTGCGGCGCGGGGGTCTCGGAGAATCCCGGCCACTGTCCCTAATATACTCAATGAACTAATCCTCCAAACTATCTTTGACAATTTGATCCATTCAATCTATATGAAGACTAAAATCACCCACAATTATTCCTTGCACGCCTCCTTTATTTACGCTCATGGGGCAGCACATGGGGTACAAGGATGGCACGGTGGCACAGTGGTTAGCACTACTGCCTCACAGCGTGAGCGACCTGAGTTCAATTCTGGCCTTGGGTGATGGTCCAAAGATGTGCAGGTTAGGTGGATTGGCCATATTAAATTGCCCCTTACAGTCCAAAGATGTGGGGTTATGGGGCTAGGGAGGGGTTGGTCTAGTTAGGGTTCTCTATCAGTGGGTTGGTGTCAACTCAATGGACCGAATGGCCTTCTTCATCAGTGGATGTATTCTATGGCTCTATGGTTTATTCCTCCAGTATTATAAACTATTCTCACAGCGACTTCCTTCATTTGCTATTTCTCATCCCTACCAAAACTGATTCCGCATCTTGAGCCCCTGAATCAAGATCGTTTCTCACTTCTGTATTTATTGTATCCTTTATTAACATAGCCACCCTATTTCCTTTACCTTACTTCCAAAATATCAAATAGCCTTGAGTATTCGGATTCCTGCCTTTGTCACTTTGTAACCATATCTCTGTCATGGCTATCATGTCATTAATTTCTGTTTGTGCTATCAATTCATCCATTTTGTTATGAATGTCGTGAGCCTTAAAATGAAGAGTCTTTCTGTCTTTTCCCCATTTTTGCTACTCTCATTTTATTTGCTTGTATGATCTGTGCTTTCCATTCTGCACCCATAACACTGCGCTGCATTATTGCCTTTTCCTCTCTTTTCAATGTTCCAAGTTTTCTCACACATGAACCATCAGCCCACTATTTAGTTTAAAGCCCTGTTCTCCGACCCTAGTTATACAATTCACCAGGACACTGATTCCAGTACATTTCAAGTGAAGCCCATATCAGCAGGGCAGCTCCCACTGTTCCCATGGCTTGTGCCATTTCCTTATCATTTAAAACCCACTTCCCCTGCACCAACCTTTGAACTATGCATTCAACGCTCTAGGGCGGAATTCTCCGACCCCCGCAGGTTCGGAGAATCGTCCGGGGCCGGCCTAAATCCCGCCCCCGCCGTGGCCAGAATTCTCCGCCACCCGGGAATCGGCGGGAGCGGGAATCACGCCCCGCCGATCGGCGTGCCCTCCGCGGCGATTCTCCGGCCCACGATGGGCCGAAGTCCCGCCGCTGACAGGCCAATCCCGCTGACGTGGTTTAAACCACCTCTGTGCCGGCGGGATTGGCGGCGTGAGCAGGCCCCCGGGGTCCGATCGCCCCACGCCCCCCCCCACAGGACCCCGGGGGGTGCCCCCAAGGTGGCCTGGCTTGGGATCAGGGCCCACCGATCGGCGGGCAGGCCTGTGCCGTGGGGGCACTCTTTTTCTTCCGCCGCTACCACGGCCTCCACCATGGCGGAGGTGGAAGAGACCCTCCCTACCGCGCATGCGCCGGTGGTGACGTCAGCGGCCGCTGACGCAGCGGCGCCTGCGCAGACCGGCGAAAGCCTTTCGGCCAGCCCCAACGCCGGGCGGCGTGGCGCCAAAGGCTGTTGGCGCCAGTTTTGTTGCCATTGGCGGAGTGGGAGCCACTCCGGCACGTGCCTATCCCCTAAAGGTGCGGAGAATTCCACACCTTTTGGGGAGGCCCGACGCCGGAGTGGTTGGCGCCACTCCGCTACGCCTGGACCCCCCCACCCCGCCGGGTAGGGGAGAATCCTGGCCCTGATCTTATTTACTCTATCCCAATTTTACAATGACTCAGGTATTAATCAAGGGAACTTCGTACCTTTTAATTTAGCCACTAGCTCAAACCCCCTTCGCGGAACCTCTATCCTAGTCCTCCCCATGTTATTGGTATCCACATGGACCATGACAACTGGATCCTTCCCCTCCCACTCCAAGTTCCTCTCAAGTCCTGAGACAATGTTCTTAACTGTGGCACTGGGCAGGCAACACAGCCTTTGGGACACATACTTTTGGATGGAGAGAACAATATCTATCCCCCAAACTATACTGTCACCCAGTCCTACTATGTTCCTTTAACTCTCCCAAATTGAAAACCTCCCTGCAGCACAATGTTAGCTTCTGTATCCCCATACCTACCTCACTCACAGTCATAACTTCCTGTCCCTGACCACTGACCAAATCTAAAGTACCCAACCTAAGGAGTGTGTGTGACTGCCCCCGGGAACAACGTGTCCCGGTTAACTCACCCCCTCCCTGATGCACCAGGGTGTCAGAAGCTCGGACTCCAGCTCATCACCTTCGACCTGAAATTCCTCGAGCTACAGACACAGGCCCACGATGTTGTGCCGAACTTTTGTCCTAGGTTAATCATAGAATTTTGGACACTAAGGGCAATTTTTCATGGCCAATCCACCCAACCTGCACATCTTTGGACTGTGGGAGGAAATCAGAGTACCCGGAGGAAACCCACGCACACACGGGGAGGATGTGCAGACTCCACACAGTCAGTGACCCAAGTCGAAATCGAACTTGGGACCCTGGAGCTGTGAAGCAATTGTGCTATCCACAATGCTACCATGCTGCCCTTAAGAAGAAGTTAATCTACACTCCATTATTCTACCCTAATCCATGTACCTATCCAATAGCCGCTTGAAGGTCCCTAACGTTTCCGACTCAACTACTTCCACAGGCAGTGCATTCCATGCCCCCACTACTCTCTGGGTAAAGAACCTACCTCTGACATCCCCCCTATATCTTCCACCATTCACCTTAAATTTATGTCCCCTTGTAATGGTGTGTTCCACCCGGGGAAAAAGCCTCTGACTGTCTACTCTATCTATTCCCCTGATCATCTTATAAACCTCTATCAAGTCGCCCCTCATCCTTCTCCGTTCTAATGAGAAAAGGCCGAGCACCCTCAACCTTTCCTCGTATGACCTACTCTCCATTCCAGGCAACATCCTGGTAAATCTCCTTTGCACCTTTTCCAAAGCTTCCACATCCTTCCTAAAATGAGGTGACCAGAACTGCACACAGTACTCCTAATGTGGCCTGACCAAGGTTTGGTACAGCTGCATCATCACCTCACGGCCTGAATAGGATGGAATAGAGGGATACGGACCCTGGAAGTGTAGACGATTTTAGTTTAGACGGGCAGCATGGTCGGCATGGGCTTGGAGGGCCGAAGGGCCTGTTCCTGTGCTGTACTTTTCTTTGTTCTTTGTTCTTTATGAATTTAATACAATATTTATTTATCATTCGACAAACCCACTGCTCAGTAACCTAATCCCTTTTGACCTGCTCGGTTCTTACATTCTTAGATGTACACTTGAAATGAAATGAAAATGAAAATCGCTTATTGTCATGAGTAGGCTTCAATTAAGTTACTGTGAAAAGCCCCTAGTCGCCACATTCCGGCGCTTGTCCGGGGAGGCTGGTACGGGAATCGAACCGTGCTGCTGACCTGCTTGGTCTCCTTTAAAAGTCAGCGATTTAGCCCAGTGAGCTAAACCAGCCCCTGCCACTTCCACTTCCCGTTAATCCTGCCTAGAACATCACTCTGTTTTATTTTGGTCAGATCATGCAACAAACCTTTAGTCAGCTTAACATTCAAGCAGGAACTTCTTCACCCAAAGGGTTGTGAATCTATGGAATTCCTTGCCCAGTGAAGCAGTTGAGGCTCCTTCATTAAATTTATTTAAGGTAAAGATAGATAGTTTTTTGAAGAATAAAGGGATTAAGGGTTATGGTGTTCGGGCCGGAAAGTGGAGCTGAGTCCACAAAAGATCAGCCATGATCTCATTGAATGGTGGAGCAATCTCGAGGGGCCAGATGCCAGATAGGGCAGCACGGTAGCATTGTGGATAGCACAATCGTTTCACAGCTCCAGGGTCCCAGGTTCGATTCCGGCTTGGGTCACTGTCTGTGCGGAGTCTGCACATCCTCCCCGTGTCTGCGTGGGTTTCCTCCGGGTGCTCCGGTTTCCTCCCACAGTCCAAAGATGTGCGGGTTAGGTGGACTGGCCATGATAAATTGCGCTTAGTGTCCAAAATTGCCCTTAGTGTTGGGTGGGGTTACTGAGTTATGGGGATAGGGTGGAGGTGTTGACCTTGGGTAGGGGGTAGGGTGCTCTTTCCAAGAGCCGGTGCAGAAGCTGGTAACATGAAGCTGGTAACATGAAGCAGAGAGCCAGTGATGGTGTCTCGGAGTGAGGTTTTACAATGCGGAGCTGGGTGGACCGGTATTTGGCACCTGGAAAAGCCATGGAGGGAAACATACAACATGTCTCATGGAGGGCAATGCAGACGGCCAAATGCTTTGAATTGTAATTTTGAGTAACTGCATTTCTTTTTAAAAATTATTTTATGGGACATGGGGTTTGCCATTTGGGCCAGCATTAATTGCTCATCCCTAATTGTCCTTGAGGGGACACATTGGTTGTCCCACGCAAACCAGACCAGGTAAAGATAGCAGGTTTTCTTCCCCAAAGGGTTTATTACAACAATTGACATCATTAGACTTTTCATTCCAGCTTTTTAATTGAATTCAAATGTCACCATCTGGGTGGTGGGATTTGAACCTGGGTTCCCTCTGGGTCACTAATCCTGCATCCAGTGCCGGTGCTGGTAACTGAATTTGACCACAAATGCAAATGGGGCGATTTCAGAATACCAGCAGCCCTTCAACAGGTGGTTATTTTCCTTTCTGGGGTGTACCTATTAGGCAAACCCATAGGTAGGGAGGTCTTGTGGCGCAGTGGGTGGTGTCCCTGCTTCTGAGCCAGAGGTTCCAGGTTCGAGTCCCAACCCCGGACCTGATGGCTAAGGAAGGTGCATTCCCGGCTTGGGTCACTGTCTGTGCGGAGTCTGCACGTCCTCCCCGTGTGCGCGTGGGTTTCCTCCGGGTGCTCCGGTTTCCTCCCACAGTCCAAAGATGTGCGGGTTAGGTGGATTGGCCATGATAAATTGCCCGTAGTGTCCTAAAAAAGTAAGGTTAAGGGGGGGTTCTTGGGTTACGGGTATAGGGTGGATACGTGGGTTTGAGTAGGGTGATCATAGCTCGGCACAACATCGAGGGCCGAAGGGCCTGTTCTGTGCTGTACTGTTCTTTGTTCTATAACACGGTCAACCTGTAAAAGGCTTCCAACTCGTCAATGGCTGGCGGTAAGAGTGGGGGAGACTCCTAGTCAGCCGTGCTTGATGTGGAGTGGCGCCCCTCAAGCTAGGAGGCCTTGGCGACAGACTAGCGACTTCTTCTAGGAATAACTAGTTTTGGAAACAGACAAAAGTTTGCCTTAGTATGTGAGACGGGAACTGGAATGAAGAATCTTACATCCCTACAACATCCGAAGAGACCAGATAGCACATCATACTCACAGGAGCTCTAATCAGCTTTTCCCCTGTCCCCTTTCATAGAATAATTGCATTTTACTGAACAGAAATATAAACCGGGGATAGGTTTAAAGCAGGAAGAACATGGCATGTAAATGTGAATGGTGTATTTCTCCTGATCAGCGATGGATCCATTGCAGCCGTTTACTAAAAAGCATGAAATGTACAGAACATTCATGTGGAATCTATTTCTCCTTCATGTCTTAGTTAAAGAAGAGCCTTGATTATGGGAGAGTGTATAAAGGTTTCTCACACTGCACAGGCTGATTATGGGAGAGTGTATAAAGGTTTCTCACACTGCACAGGCTGATTATGGGAGAGTGTATAAAGGTTTCTCACACTGCACAGGCTGATTATGGGAGAGTGTATAAAGGTTTCTCACACTGCACAGGCTGATTATGGGAGCATGTATAAAGGTTTCTCACACTGCACAGGCTGATTATGGGAGAGTGTATAAAGGTTTCTCACACTGCACAGGCTGATTATGGGAGCATGTATAAAGGTTTCTCGCACTGCACAGCTCGCACTGCACAGGCTGCAGGCCCAGACCTATGCTACAGCATTTGAGGTTTACATTTCAAGTACACATTGTTCAATCACATCTCAGGGGGCAGGATAACATAACTCTGTTTCAAACTGAGTCACCCCCTTTTTTAATCTATTATTTGGCAGCCTGCAGTTTCTTTCATAAAGTTAGGATTCTTTTCCCGGGCACTGTTTTTAATTCATTATTTATGCTGGCGAGCAATGTGCTTCTGCAGCCCCTGCACTGGCACCAAGTAAAGACACGATCCAGTTTCTATCTTACAGCTGCTCAGCCTTTGATTCACCTCCTTCCATCAAATGGATCAATCTACAAATGGATTGACCCCTGTTCCTGTCTCCCATTGATCAGGATTAGGTAACTTTGCCATAGTCCCAGATGACCATAGGCTGCTTTCCCCCTTGATGGGGGAGAACTGACTGCTGGTGGTTTAATCTGAGGATCACCACACCTCAGGCGAGGGATAAGGTTGAGGACTCGGCCTTCATGAATAACCTTGGCTGGTCGGGGAATTGAACCCATACTGCTGGCCTCGCTCTGCATCACGAATCAGCAGCCTAGCCACGTGAGCCAAACCGGCCCCATCATTATGATTACAGGATAGAATAGTTATTTTCTCTTCTGCAGTCCCGTGGATTGGAGGACGATTTGCTTCCACACAAGAATGAGGGGCAGAATTCTCCAACCCCCCGCAGGGTCGGGGAATCGCCCCGGGGCCAGCGTAAATCCTGAATTCTCCGCCACCCGGGAATCGGCGGGAGCGGGAATCAGGCCCTGCCGATCGGCGTGCCCCCTGCGGCGATTCTCCGGCCCGCGATGGGCCGAAGTGTCGCTGCCGACAGGCCTTTCCTGCCTACGTGGTTTAAACCACCTCTGGTGCCGGCGGGATTAGCGGCTCGAGCGGGCCCCCGGGGTCCTGGGGGGGGGCGCAGGGCGATCGGACCCCGGGGGGTGTCCCCACGGTGGCCTGGCCCGCGATCAGGGCCCACCGATCGGCGGGCGGGCCAGTGCCATGGGGGCACTCTTTTTCTTCGGCCGCCGCCACGGCCTCCACCATGGCGGAGGCGGAAGAGACCCCCCAACCGCGCATGCGCCGGTGGTGACGTCAGCGGCCGCTAACGCACCGGCGCATGCGTGGACCGGCGAAGGCCTTTCTGTACACTTTAAAAATGCTCACATACATGTAGTTTTTCCCGACGCCAGGCAGCGTAGCGCCAAAGGCCATTGGCGCCGGTTTTGGCGCCATCGGCGGAGCGGAAACCACTCCAGCGCGGGCCTAGCCCCTAAAGGTGCTGAGAATTCCGCACCTTTGGGGAGGCCCGGCGCCGGGGTGGTTGGCGCAACTCCGCTACGCCGGGACCCCCGCCCCGCCTGGTAGGGGAGAATCCCGGCTGAGTTCTCATGTGACTGAGGAGTCAAATGCGCGGCCAGCTGTGTCTGTCACAGATGGGGCAGACGATGGTTAGAGGAGGGGATGGGTGGGGTGCCCGGATTGCCTCTCGCTCCTTTCGCTGTCAACACTGGGCTTCATTCAGCTTGTTCTCTGATGCACTATCAATTACTACGAGCAAAGGGTTGAGAGTAATCGAGGCTTTATTAAGCAGAGATGTGTTGCCTCCTGCAGCTGCTGCTGAAATGGCTGCAGCTCGGTGAGCACACACATTTATACTCCGCCTACTGGGCGGAGCCAGCAGGCAGGGATCTACCCCCGTACCTGTAGTACAGGAGCCTCACTGTATTACTTCTCATATACGTAATATATACAAACAGTGGTGACTACTAAAAAAAAAAGGGAATAGCGATAACCCTGGGAATTACAGGCCAGTTAGTCTTACTTCAGTCGTAGGCAAAGTAATGGAAAGGGTACTGAGGGATAGGATCTCTGAGCATTTGGAAAGACACAGTTTGATTAGGTATAGTCAGCACGGATTTGTGAGGGGTAGGTCTTGCCTCACAAGTCTTATTGACTTCTTTGAGGAGGTGACAAAGCATGTGGATGAAGGTAAAGCAGTGGATGTAGTGTACATGGATTTTAGTAAGGCATTTGATAAGGTTCCCCATGGTAGGCTAATGCAGAAAGTAAGGAGGCATGGGATAGTGGGAAATTTGGCCAGTTGGATACCAAACTGGCTAACCGATAGAAGACAGAGAGTGGTGGTGGATGGCAAATATTCAGCCTGGAGCCCAGTTACCAGTGGCGTACGCAGGGATCAGTTCTGGGCCCTCTGCTGTTTGTGATTTTCATTAATGACTTGGATGAGGGAGTTGAAGGGTGGGTCAGTAAATTTGCAGATGATACGAAGATTGGTGGAGTTGTGAATAGTGAGGAGGGCTGTTGTCGGCTGCAAAGAGACATAGATAGGATGCAGAGCTGGGCTGAGGAGTGGCAGATGGAGTTTAACCCTGAAAAGTGTGACTATTTTGGAAGGACAAATATGAATGCGGAATACAGGGTTAATGGTAGGGTTCTTGGCAATGTGGAGGAGCAGAGAGAGCTTGGGGTCTATGTTCATAGATCTTTGAAAGTTGCCACTCAAGTGGATAGAGCTGTGAAGAAGGCCTATGGTGTGCTAGCGTTCATTAGCAGAAGGATTGAATTTAAGAGCCGTGAGATGATGATGCAGCTGTACAAAACCTTGGTCAGGTCACATTTGGAGTACTGTGTGCTGTTCTGGTCGCCTCATTTTAGGAAGATGTGGAAGCTTTGGAAAAGGTGCAAAGGAGATTTACCAGGATGTTGCCTGGAATGGAGAGTAGGTCTTACGAGGAAAGATTGAGGGTGCTCGGCCTTTTCTCATTAGAACGGAGAAGGATGAGGGGCGATTTGATAGAGGTTTATAAGATGATCAGGGGAATAGAGTAGATAGTCAGAGACCTTTTCCCCGGGTGGAACAAACCATTACAAGGGGACATAAATTTAATGTGAACGGTGGAAGATATAGGGGGGATGTCAGAGGTAGGTTCTTTATCCAGAAAGTAGGGGGGGCATGGAATACACTGCCTGTGGAAGTAGTTGAGTCGGAAACATTAGGAACCTTCAAGCGGCTATTGGATAGGTACATGGATTACGATAGAATAATGGAGTGTCGATTAATTTGTTCTTAAGGGCAGCACGGTAGCATTGCGGATAGCACAATTGCTTCACAGCTGCAGGGTCCCAGGTTTGATTCGGGCTTGGGTCACTGTCTGCACATCCTCCTCGTGTGTGCGTGGGTTTCCTCCGGGTGCTCCGGTTCCTCCCACAGTGCAAAATGTGCAGGTTAGGTGGATTGGCCATGATAAATTGCCCTTAGTGACCAAAATTGCCCTTAGTGTTGGGTGGGGTTACTGGGTTATGGGGATAGGGTGGAGGTGTTGACCTTGGGTAGGGTGCTCTTTCCAAGAGCCGGTGCAGACTCGATGGGCCGAATGGCCTCCCTCTGCACTGTAAATTCTATGATAATCTATGATTAATCTAGGACAAAGGTTCGGCACAACATCGTTGGCCGAAGGGCCTGTCCTGTTCTGTATTTTTCTATGTTCTATGTTCTATGTACCAGATTCACCCCCTGTTAAAAAAGAGTCCAGCGGGGGTGGTGGGAAAACTATTTACATGTATGTGAGCATTTTTAAAGTGTACAGTTTGGGAAAGTTCACAAATTCAGCCGGTCGGGTGCCTTGATCCTCTGTTGTGAGCGTCGCAGTCCCGGTGGCGATGCAGGCGTCGGCTCATCGCCGGTGACTCCGGGAGAATGTAGACATCATCTTCATCCCCAGGTGGGACCAAGGGGAGGACGGATCGTCCTGGAGCGGGGGCTGTGGTGAGGTGCGCTGGGGGGAGGATGGGTGGCACCGGGGCAGTTGGGGGGGGGGGTTGGGGAACCAGCTTGTGCCAGGTCCCTGAGGGAGACTGTGTCTTGACGGCCGTCGGGGTACTGCGGGTTTGCATGGAGTAGCTGTACCCTCTCGACCAACGGGTCCGCCTTGTGGAGCCGCACGTGCTTGCAAAGGAGAACGGGTCCTGGAGCTGCCAGCCATGTTGGGAGCGAAACCCCGGAAGTGGACTTCCTAGGGAAGGCAAGGAGACATTCATGGGGGGTTGCATTAGTTGCATTGCAAAGTAGCGATTGGATGGAGTGGAGGGCGTCGGGGAGGACCTCCTGCCAGCGGGAGACCGGGAGATCTTTAGACCGTAGGGCCAGCAGGACGGCCTTCCAGACCGTCCCGTTCTCCCTCTCCACCTGCCCGTTTCCCCGGGGGTTGTAACTGGTCGTCCTGCTCGAGGCAATGCCCTTGCTGAGCAGGAATAGACGCAGCTCGTCATTCATAAAGCAGGATCCCCGGTCACTGTGGACATAAGCGGGTAAATGGAACAGAGTGAAGATGCTATTGAGGGTTTTGACGACTGTGTCAGACGTCATATTGGGGCATGGGATGGCGAAGGGGAATCTGGAGTAATCATCGACCACGTTAAGGAAGTAGGTGTTTCGGTCGGGGCAGGGGAGGGGCCCTTTGAAATTCATGCTGAGGCGTTCAAAGGGACGGGAGGCCTTCAGCAGGTGCGCTCAGTCCGGCCGGTAGAAGTGCGGTTTGCACTCCGCGCAGACCTTTGGTGACCGCCCTGACTTCTGCAATGGAGTAGGGTAGGTTGCGTGTCTTTATTAAGTGAAAGAACCGGGTGACAGAGACCATTGTGTAGGGCCCGGAGTCGGTCTACTTGTGCGCTGGCACATGTACCTCGGGATAGGGCGTCTCGGGGCTCATTGAGCTTACCGGGGCGATACAAAATCTCGTAATTGTAGGTGGAGAGCTCGATCTTCCAGCTCAAGATTTCATCATTTTTGATCTTGCGCCGCTGTACGTTATTGAACATGGAGGCAACCGACCGTTGGTCAGTGAGGAGAGTGAATCTCCTGCCGCCCAGGTAATACTTCCAATGCCGCACAGCTTCTACTATGGCTTGGGCCTCCTTTTCGACAGAGGAGTGCCAAATCTAGGAGGCATGGAGGGTGCGGGAAAAGAATGCAGTGGGCCTGCCTGCCTGGTTGAGGGTGGCGGCCAGAGCGACGTCTGATGCATCGCTCTCGACTTGAAAGGGGAGGGTCTCGTCGGCCGCGTGCATCGCGGCCTTGGTGATGTCGGCCTTGATATGGTTGAAGGCCTGGTGAGCCTCGGCCATCAGGGGGAAAACGGTGGAGTGAATGAGTGGGCGGGCCTTGTCCACATAGTTAGGGACCCACTGGCCGTAGAGTTTGTTGATCGGCCGGGTGTATTTCCCTTTCAGAAGCGCCATGGCCTCAGCGTAGTTGGGCGCGTCCCGGATAAGGGGAAAAATAATGGACCTCAACCGTGTGTACAGGATCTGGAGTTTCTGTGTTTCTGAGGGTTGTTCTGTCGCTGATCAGATGTAGGCTTCAAAGCAAGATAGTCATTGGTCAAAGGCCGACGTGGCGTTGTCTGCTTGAGGGTGCAGCTGCAGGCGATCAGGCTGGATGCGTAGGCCCATCGCTTTAAAGTCTCTGCTTAATAAATTGATGCACTATCAATTATGATGAGACGAGAGTAGAGAGTAATCGAGGCTTTATTAAGTAGAGATGTGTTGCCTCCTGCAGCTGCTCCGAAATGGCTGCAGCTCGGTGAGCACACACATTTATACTCCGCCTACTGGGCGGAGCCAGCAGGCAGGGATCTACCCCCTACCTGTAGTACAGGAACCTTACTCTATTACTTCTCATATACGTAATATATACAAACAAGAGGAATAGAGTATAAAAGTAGGGAAGCGCTGCTGCAACGGCATCGGGCATTGGTGAGACTGCATCTGGAGCACTGTGCACAGTTTTTATCCCTTTACTTGAGGAAGGATGTAGAGGCGGTTTGGAGAAGGTCCGCTAGATTGATTCCAGGGACGGAGAGCTTGTTGTATGAAGAGAGTGAGCGTTTTAGGACTATACTCTCTGGAGTTTAGAAGAATGAGAGGAGATCAAATTGAGGTGAATAAGACGCAGAACGCAGTTTTTCCCTTGTTGGACATTCTAGAACAAAAAGCCGTAGTTTTAAGCTAAGAGGTGGCAGATTTAAAACAGAAATGAGGAGGATTTACTTCACGCATAGGGTCAGGAATCTGTGGAATTCTCTTCCCCAGGATGCAGTGGATGCCGGAACACTAAACAAATTGAAGGAGCAGATAGATAGGTTTTTAATTGGTAGCAGGGTGCAGGGTTATGGGGAGAGGGCAGGAAGATGGCAATGAGGCCGAGATGAGATCAGCCATGAATGTATTGAATGGAGGAGCAGACTGGAGGGGCTGAATTTCCTGCTCTTAGTTCTTATGTCAAAAATATTGGGCAGTGAATATGCAAATTCAGCAAAAATGGCAGGGGAGGCGAAGGATACATTTCTCCAACACAATTGATCAAATGGAGCAAATCAGTCAGCAACCTCGAGGGATTCACAATTTCCAACTTGATTCCTGAATTAGTTTATTAAAATGTTTTTATTGATTTTCACGTCTTGTGGTACATGGTTATCATTACCAAGTCAGATTTACATACAGAGTGCGACATGTGCAAGTACAGCTGGGCTGTGATCTGGCACCCTCTGGCCATGTTTCCGGCCCCTCGTCCTCGGCTCTGCCGCCTACCTTCTGCCTTGCCGGTTTCTGCCCCGGCCCTCCCCCCTCCTCCCGCATCTCCCCCCAATCTTTCCTTTTAGTTTTTGTGGCACGTCTGTGCCTCTGCCCCCCCCCCCCCCCACCCCCAATGCATCCCCCCCTCTCCCCCCTCCCTCCCACTCCACTCTGTTGGCTGCTGGCTATGAACAGGTCTTTGGAACAAGTTGGTGAATGGCTTCCACACCCTGTGAAAGCCTCTTCTGGCCCACGGTTGGTGAATTATATTTTCTCCAGTTGGAGGAATTCGACACGTCGGACAGCCAGTCCACAGCTTTGGGCGGTGCTGCTGATTGACAGCCAAGCAGGATTCTTTGGTGGGCGACTAGGGATGAAGAGCTCTGGTGGTCCGAGACTCCAAATTCTGCCACGTGACTCCACCCTCATCCCCAAAACCTTGCCTTCAAACAACCGTGCAACCTCAAATAGACCATTGTTTGCAGCAAACTACCCAACCTTCAGGAGAACAGCGAACACTACACCACACAACCCTGCCTAGGCAATCTCTGCAAGACGTGCCAGATCATCGACATGGGTACCACCATTACATGTGGGAACACCACCCACCAGGTACGGGGTACATACTCGTGCGACTCGGCCAATGTTGTCTACCTCATACGCTGCAGGAAAGGATGTCCCGAAGCATGGTACATTGGCGAGCCTCTGATCTCCGGGTAAGCATTCTCCAAGGCAGCCTTCAGGACGTGCGACAATGCAGAATCGCCAAGTATAAACTGATAGCCAGGTTCCGCACACATGAGTATGGCCTCAACCAGGACCTTGGATTCATGTTGCATTACATTCACCCCCCACCATCTGGCCTGGGCTTGCAAAATCCTACCAACTGTCCTGGTTTGAGACAATTCACACCTCTTTAACCTGTGATTATCCCTCTCTCCAGTCGCTCCGTCTCGACCTGTAAAGACATAATTACCTGTAAAAACTCACATTCAAAGTATCGTGTTACAGCATTGACTTTGTCTTTATATGTGTTTCTGGAACCCACCTCTTCATTCACCTGAGGTAGGATCAGTGCTCCGAAAGCTAGTATTTGTAACAAACTTGTTGGACTTTAACCTGGTGTTGTCAGGCTTCTTACTGTGCTCACCCCAGTACAACGCCGGCATCTCCACATCACCACAATCTTAGACATTGCCTCAAAATGGGGCAACATGGCAACATAGTGGTTAGCACTATGGCTTTACAGCGCCAGGGTCCCAGGTTCGATTCCTAGCTTGGGTCACTGTACGGAGTCTGCACCTTCTCCCCGTGTCTGCATGTGTTTCCTCCGGGTGCTCCGGTTTCCTCCCACAAGCCCCGAACGATGTGCTATTAGGTAATTTGGACATTCTGAATTCTCCCTCTGTACCCGAACAAGCGCCAGAATGTGGCGACGAGGGGCTTTTCACATAACGTCATTGCAGGATTAATGTGAGCCCCCTTGTGTCAATAAAGATTATTAAAATAAAAGGTTATCCAGAACCCGACAGGTTTGGGTCAGGCCCAAAACGTGTGGGTGTGGTTGGCCGGCCTCCCTGGCACCGTTCACATTTGTCCTCCACCTCCGGGAAGAACTTGCTCATTTGGGTTCTGGTTAGGTTCGCTCTATGCAACACCTTTAGTTGCATTAGGCATGTAGAGGTGGAGTTTGCCTTGTTCAGTGCTTTAATTCTGAGTTCCGACCCTATTTCTATTCCCTCGTTCTTCCTCCCAGTTTTCCCTTGTCTGCAATGAATGTGAAAATTCTATTTGGTTTCTTTATTACCTGCTGCATCTGCGTACTAACTTTCTGTGATTCATGCACGAGGACAACCAGTTCCCTCTGCACTAAAGCGGGTAGCATGCCTCCTCCAACAGTCGTCCTTACAGGGCCTCGCAGTACCCCCTCCCTAAGTTGTCTGCGTCCAACAGCTCCTCTACCATTGACTGTCCCAGCGTCTATGGTTACATCATCAATTCCCTACGGAGGATGGTTTTGATCTGTATGTGTCGCAGCTCGTCTCCTTCGGGCAGTTGAAACCTGTCTGTCAGTTCTTCTCGCGTCGCTAGTCTATCGGCTGTGTAAAAGTCACTAACTCCCAACGTCCCAACATCCCGTCTCCACCTTTTAAAGGTGGTGTCCAGTGTGGCTGGCGTGAACCTGTGGTTGTTGCAGATGGGGGCCATGGTGGATATTTCGGTCAGGCCGAAGTGTTGCCTTAGATTGTTCCATGTCCGGAGTGTCGTAACCTCCACTGGGCTATTTGGAGTATTTGGTTGGTGGGGATGGGAGTGCTGTTGTGACGAGGGCTCGGAGGGACGTCCCAATGCAGCAATTTGTATCCCCAGGTAGCGGAATTTGTTTTGGTCTCGTTTGAACAGCAGTCCCTCCAGCTCCACCCCTCCCCCTTGCAGCGTTCACTCAGGTTGAGTGTTTAGCCCGAGAAGGCGCCAAACTCTTCCAGGAGCTTCATGATCACTTCCATGCTGGCTTGGGGTCCGAGTGGTAGAGGAGCAGTTATTCTCTGCTCTCTGCCACTGCCCCTCTGAATTCCTCTCTCCGCCCCCCCCCCCCCCAACCTATCACCAACCTGAGGGTGATCGCTAGTGGCTCAATTGGCATGGTGAACAGAAGCAGGGACAATGGGCATCTCTGCATTGTGCCTCTGTACAGCTGGAAGTATGAGAGCTGGTGGTCCGCACGCTCGCCATGGGAGCATCGTAGTGAATCCCGATCCAAGCCTAAACTTCTCCAGTATCTCAATGAAGTACTTCCACTCGACTCTGTCGAAGGCCTTGTTTGTGTCCAGGGAGATGATCACTTCTGTTCTCTCTTCATTATCACATTCAGCAGGTGCCTGATGTTCGATGTTAGCTGCCTACCCTTGACAAAGCCAGCTGGCCCTCTGGCACGCAGTTTTCCTGTCGCCTAGCCAGAACTTTGGCCAGTACTTTTGCGCCTACGTTGAGCAGTGATGTGGGTCTGTACGACCCACATTTGATCGTGTCTTTGTCTTTCTTGGGTAGCAGCGAGATTGAGGCTTGTGCTAGCATTGGTGGCAGCGTGCCCCTTGCCAGCGAGCCTGCGAACAGCCCCCGCAAGTGCGGGGCCAGTGTAGCAGCAGATGTTTTGTAGAAGTCCCCTTTGAACGTCTGGTCGCGGTACCTTCCTCGCGTGCATGGAGTTGGTGCTCTCCAATTATGCAGCAATAACCTACTCAAGGAGGCTCAGTTTGGGTTCCGCCAGGGTCCTTCAGCTCCTGATCTCACTACAGCCTAGGTTCAAACATGGACAAAAGAGCTGAATGCCAGAGGTGAGGTGAGACTGACTGCCCTGGGTGACATCAAGGCAGCATTTGACCGAGTATGGCATCAAGAAGCCCTAGCGAAACTAGAGTCAATGGGTATCAGGGGGGAAACTCTCTGCTGGTTGGAGTCATACCTGGCACAAAGGAAGATGGTTGTGGTGGTTGGAGGTCAATCATCTCAACTCCAGGACATCACTGCAGGAGTTCCTCAGGATAGTGTCCTGGGCACAACCATCTTCAGCTGCTTCATCAATGACCTCCCTTCCATCATAAAGTCATAAGTGGGGATGTTTGCGGATGACTGCACAATGTTCAGCTCCATTACCGACTCCTCAGGTAATAAACTAGTCCTTGTCCAAATGCAGCAAGACCTAGACAATATCCAGGCTTGGGCTGGCAAGTGGCAAGTTACATTCGTGCCACACAAGTGCCAGACAATGACCATCTCCTACAAGAGAGAATCTCACCATCTCCCCTTGACATTCAATGACATTACCATCACTGAATTCCCCATAATCAACATCCTGGGGGTTACCATTGATCAGAAACTGAACTGGACTAACCATATTAATACTGTGGCTACCAGGGCAGGTCAAAGGCCAGGAATTCTACGGCGAATAACTCACCTCCTGACCCCCAAAGCCTGTCCATCATCTGCAAGGCACAAGTCAGGAGTAATGGAATACTCTCCACATGCCAGGATGAGTGCAGCTCCAACAACACTCAAGAAGCTTGACACCATCCAGGACAAAGCAGCCCGCTTGATTGCTCCTTCTTCTACAAACATTCAAACCCTCCACCACCGACAAACAGTGGCAGCCATATGTGCCATCTACAAGATGCACTGCAGTAATTTACCAAGGTTCCTTAGACAGCACCTTCCAAACACACGACCACTACCAACTAGAAGGACAAGAGCAGCAGATACCTGTGAACTCTACCACCTGGAGGTTCCCCTCCAAGTCACTCGCCACCCTGACTTGGAAATATATCGCCATTCCGTCACTGTCACTGGGTCAAAATCCTGGAACTCCCTCCCTAACAGCATTGTGGGTGTACCTACACCTCAAGGACTGTAGCGGTTCAAGAAGGCAGCTCATCACCACCTTCTGAAGGGCAACTAGGGATGGGAAATAAATGCTAGGCTGACCAGCGACGCCCACATCTCGTAAATGAGTAAAACAAAAATTACTTCCCCGAGTTCTGGTGGTGTTTCCAGCCCCGTTTATATCCTTCCTCACAACTCTCATGTCCAGTCCATTGAGGAACTGCTTCACCCTCAAATCCCCTTTGGGGGCGGGACTTGGAGGGAGGGAGATCCAGGATTTTGACCCAGTGACAGTGACGGAATGGCGATATATTTCCAAGTCAGGGTGGCGAGTGACTTGGAGGGAAACCTCCAGGTGGTGGGGTTCCCAGGTATCTGCTGCCCTTGTCCTTCTAGGTGGTAGTGGTCGTGGATTTAGAAGGTGTTGTCTGAGGAACCTTGGTAAATTACCGCAGAAGGCCTTGAATGCTTTGTTGACCTTTTCCGGTTCAGCTCCCAGTCTGCTGTTGTCCCTAATCTGTGCTATTTCCCTTGTGGCTGCTTGCCTCCTCAGCTGGTGAGCCTGCATGCGGTGGCTCTGTCTCCGTGTGTATAGAAGATCGTCCGTGTCTGGCGGAGTTGGTGCACTGTTTCCCTGGTGGATAGCAGCAGGGCCGGCTCAAGGTACTGGCAACTCGGGCAGTCGCCTGGGGCGCCATGTGCTAGGGGGCGCCATCAAGGAGTGCGTGACCGGCGTCAGAGACCCGGCGCCACGTAAAAGACTCGGGTCCCGCGCATGCGCAGTTGGGCCGGTGCCAACCCGCGCATGCGCGGTGGCCGCCCTCCCCCAGGCCGCCCCGCACAAACATGGCGGATGGATCCAGGCTCGCCGGTGGAAGAAAGGAGGCCTGCCGACAGAGAGACCGGCCCGCCGATCGGTGGGTCCCGATCATGTACCAGGTCACTCCGGCGCCCCCCCCTTCCCCGTGCCCCCCGGTGAACGGAGCCCCCCCTCCCCTCCCCCCCGCGAAGGGCGCCGAAGTTCAGCTTGCCCGGGGCGCCAGCAGCCCTAGGGCCGGCGCTGGATAGCAGACCAACATCCATTTGTAGCTTCGCCAGAAGCTCTACCGTCAGGGCTACGGAGTAATAATCTCTGAATTTGTTGATGTATTTGTCCCATTAATGACAGTGTGCATCATTAACCTGCCATTATTTGCCCAGCAAGATCCGGCCCCTATTGACCGTCACATTGCTCAGTCGACATTTGCTGTCAGTCAGCAAGCAACAGTACAAATTGTCTCCTAACACTTGATAGCTCTTCAGCAACTCAAATTCTGTCCTTTAGGTCATGGATGACAACTGTTCTGCTGATCAGAAATGCAGGGTTAAATAGGAATGTTACAGTACAAATTAACACTCTAATCACAGTTATCTCTGAGTCATTTTCTCAACATCATTTCAACTCTGGATTTGTTACTTTAATTTACATTTTTGCTTCTTGATTACTTTTTACATCAGGGAACAAACAATTGCAGACAACCCGGTATATCACCTGCATGGTTGCACATGGCTAGGCTGGGCTCTGCAGGATGATCTGATGTTGAGTTGCAAACTGCCGCTGTTCTCAATGGGAAAATCCAAATAATCGTCACTGGTTAAAAACCCAAGATGGCAGTCACACCGCAGCTGTAATTGCTTGTGACTTTCAAATTGGCTTTCTTGCGCTACTTAAGGTTGCTTTGCATATGTAACAGATTCTGATACCTTGAAGTGTGACATCTGGGATATCACATTTGGGCTGTGACATCTCAGATATGACATCTAAGGTGTGACAGAAGCACACGCTAAGCAAGGCTTTTAAACATACTGGCTAATGTGCTATTGCCTTGCTCAAAGTGATTCAGAACTTTTATACGAACCAGGAGTGCTGTTCTGATTATTAGCATCATGGGTACCCATCTTCAGTCCACTAGTGTGACCCCTGTAGTGTTCCATGGTTCAATTGTTCTCTGTTTGATTCTGTAAGTCTATTTACTATTGATGCTCACCGTGCTTGATTGGTTAAGGGTGAGCATGGACATAGAGAAAAGTAATCAAACTATGTAAAGGTATGGAAGCCAGATCTGGAAGTTAGATCCAGAACAATGGAGTAGGCATTTTATAGCTTTGCACAAGGTACTGAAAATGTCGTTCTCCGAATAGTTCGGAGAATATACAAATGCCTCAAGCTTCTGCTCACCTTTCAATCCCTGTAATCTCCACCTCGGTTAAATCTGTGGCGGGAAGGCCCCTGGATTTGCCTACCCACCTCGCCAATTGAGGCCCTCAGGTGGGCAATTAATGCCTGAGATCCAGGAATGATACGAGACCTTGACCGGGTGTCATACCAGCAGCAGCCACAGCCTTCCCAGTGGCACTGCTGTTCAATAGTGGTGCAAGTCTTTGTTTGGCTTGGCAGGTGGGAATTCCACCTTCAAGGTCCTGGAGGCCAGGAGAAGGGCTGCCCGGTGGCTTGGCAAGTGCCGGAGTGGAACAAGCTGTGGTGGGTCTTCCTGAAAAGAGGCGATGCTGGGCTCTCACTGGCTCACCGGCTGGCCACCGAGCCCCTCCATCTCTGCCTCAAGAATCTGCCCATGGTCGCAGTTTCATTTTCCACAGCTACTTTCTGACCTGCTGAGTAGCTTCCACATTTCCCGTTTTTATTATGATAGATGGTGATTAGTTGCGAGATGAGTCTGGGAACATTGAGGCAGGTCCTGAATTACTCAGGAGGCAGGCCCTGAGTTACTCGGGAGGCCCAGGGAGGCAGGTCCTGAGTTACTCGGGAGGCCGGCCCTGAGTTACTTGGGAGGCCCAGGGAGGCAGGCGCTGATTTACTCGGGAGGCCCAGGGAGGCAGGTCCTGAGTTACTCGGGAGGCCGGCCCTGAGTTACTTGGGAGGCCCAGGGAGGCAGGCGCTGATTTACTCGGGAGGCCCAGGGAGGCAGGCCCTGAATTACTCGGGAGGCTGGCCCTGAGTTACTTGGGAGGCCCAGGGAGGCAGGCCCTGAATTACATGGGAGGCCCAGGGAGGCAGACCCTGAGTTACTCGGGAGGCCCAGGGAGGCAGGCCCTGAGTTACTTGGGAGGCCCAGGGAGGCAGGCCCTGAATTACATGGGAGGCCCAGGGAGGCAGGCCCTGAATTACATGGGAGGCCGAGGGAGGCAGGCCCTGAGTTACTCGGGAGGCCCAGGGAGGCAGGTCCTGAGTTACTCGGGAGGCCGGCCTTGAGTTACACGGGAGGCCCAGGGAGGCAGGCCCTGAGTTACTCGGGAGGCTGGCCTTGAGTTACACGGGAGGCCCAGGGAGGCAGGCCCTGAGTTACTCGGGAGGCCGAGTAGGCAGGCCCTGAGTTACTCGGGAGGCCCAGGGAGGCAGGCCCTGAGTTACTCGGGAGGCTGGCCCTGAGTTACTTGGGAGGCCCAGGGAGGCAGGCCCTGAATTACATGGGAGGCCCAGGGAGGCAGACCCTGAGTTACTCGGGAGGCCCAGGGAGGCAGGCCCTGAGTTACTTGGGAGGCCCAGGGAGGCAGGCCCTGAATTACATGGGAGGCCCAGGGAGGCAGGCCCTGAATTACATGGGAGGCCGAGGGAGGCAGGCCCTGAGTTACTCGGGAGGCCCAGGGAGGCAGGCCCTGAGTTACTCGGGAGGCTGGCCTTGAGTTACACGGGAGGCCCAGGGAGGCAGGCCCTGAGTTACTCGGGAGGCTGGCCTTGAGTTACACGGGAGGCCCAGGGAGGCAGGCCCTGAGTTACTCGGGAGGCCGAGTAGGCAGGCCCTGAGTTACTCGGGAGGCCCAGGGAGGCAGGCGCTGATTTACTCGGGAGGCCCAGGGAGGCAGGCCCTGAGTTACTCGGGAGGCTGGCCCTGAGTTACTTGGGAGGCCCAGGGAGGCAGGCCCTGAATTACATGGGAGGCCCAGGGAGGCAGACCCTGAGTTACTCGGGAGGCCCAGGGAGGCAGGCCCTGAGTTACTCGGGAGGCCCAGGGAGGCAGGCCCTGAGTTACTTGGGAGGCCCAGGGAGGCAGGCCCTGAATTACATGGGAGGCCCAGGGAGGCAGGCCCTGAATTACATGGGAGGCCTAGGGAGGCAGGCCCTGAGTTACACGGGAGGCCCAGGGAGGCATGTCCTGAGTTACTCGGGAGGCCTGCCTTGAGTTACACGGGAGGCCCAGGGAGGCAGCCCCTGAGTTACTCGGGAGGCCGGCCTTGAGTTACACGGGAGGCCCAGGGAGGCAGGCCCTGAGTTACTCGGGAGGCCGAGTAGGCAGGCCCTGAGTTACTCGGGAGGCCCAGGGAGGCAGGCCCTGAGATACTCGGGAGGCCCAGGGAAGCAGGCCCTGAGTTACTCGGGAGGCTGGCCCTGAGTTACTTGGGAGGCCCAGGGAGGCAGGCCCTGAATTACATGGGAGGCCCAGGGAGGCAGACCCTGAGTTACTCGGGAGGCCCAGGGAGGCAGGCCCTGAGTTACTCGGGAGGCCCAGGGAGGCAGGCCCTGAGTTACTTGGGAGGCCCAGGGAGGCAGGCCCTGAATTACATGGGAGGCCCAGGGAGGCAGGCCCTGAATTACATGGGAGGCCTAGGGAGGCAGGCCCTGAGTTACTCGGGAGGCCCAGGGAGGCAGGTCCTGAGTTACTCGGGAGGCCGGCCTTGAGTTACACAGGAGGCCCAGGGAGGCAGGCCCTGAGTTACTCGGGAGGCCGGCCTTGAGTTACACGGGAGGCCCAGGGAGGCAGGCCCTGAGTTACTCGGGAGGCCGAGTAGGCAGGCCCTGAGTTACTCGGGAGGCCCAGGGAGGCAGGTCCTGAGATACTCGGGAGGCCCAGGGAAGCAGGCCCTGAGTTACATGGGAGGCCTAAGGAAGCAGGCCCTGAATTAGCCCAGGGAAGCAGGCCCTGAGTTACTCGGGAGGCCCAGGGAGGCAGGCCCTGAGTTACTCGGGAGGCCCAGGGAGGCAGGCCCTGAATTACTCGGGAGGCCCAGGGAGGCAGGCCCTGAGTTACTCGGGAGGCCGGCCCTGAGTTACTCGGGAGGCCCAGGGAAGCAGGCCCTGAGTTACTTGGGAGGCCCAGGGAGGCAGGCCCTGAGTTACTCGGGAGGCCCAGGGAGGCAGGCCCTGAGGTACTCGGGAGGCCCAGGGAGGCAGGCCCTGAGTTACTCGGGAGGCCCAGGGAGGCAGGCCCTGAATTACTCGGGAGGCCCAGGGAGGCAGGCCCTGAGTTACTCGGGAGGCCCAGGGAGGCAGGCCCTGAGGTACTCGGGAGGCCCAGGGAGGCAGGCCCTGAGTTACCCGGGAGGCCCAGGGAGACAGGCCCTGAGTTACTCGGGAGGCCCAGGGAGGCAGGCCCTGAGTTAATCGGGAGACGGGCCCTGAGTTACATGGGAGGCCCAGGGAGGCAGGCCCTGAGTTACTCGGAAGGCCCTGGGAAGCAAGCCCTGAGTTACTCGGGAGGCCCGGGGAGGCAGGTCCTGAGTTACTCGGGAGGCGCAGGGAAGCAGGCCCTGAGTTACATGGGAGGCCCAGGGAAGCAGGCCCTGAGTTACTCGGGAGGCCCAGGGAAGCAGGCCCTGAGTTACTCGGGAGGCCCAGGGAAGCAGGCCCTGAGTTACTCGGGAGGCCCAGGGAGGCAGGCCCTGAATTACTCGGGAGGCCCAGGGAAGCAGGCCCTGAATTACTCGGGAGGCCTAGGGAAGCAGGCCCTGAGTTACTCGGGAGGCCCAGGGAGACAGGCCCTGAGTTACTCGGGAGGCCCAGGGAGGCAGGCCCTGAGTTACTCGGGAGGCCCAGGGAGGCAGGCCCTGAGTTACTCGGGAGGCCCAGGGAGGCAGGCCCTGAGTTACTCGGGAGGCCCAGGGAGCAGGCCCTGAGTTACTCAGGAGGCCGGCCCTGAGTTACATGGGAGGCCCAAGGAGGCAGGCCCTGAGTTACTTGGGAGATCCAGGGACTAGGAACAGGCTGTGGATCAAATAATTAAAAAGACACTTCAAAGGATGATTGTAATCATTATTGTTCAATATGTAACACCTGTTCTTTTCATTTTGTTAAAACATTACTTTGTAAAACAAGTTTGAAAGTAATTGTGGATGCAAGAAAGTTGGTTAATTGATTGGTAAATCGTATCCTTCATTAATAATTGGGCGGCAAGGTGGCACTACAGTTAGCTCTGCTGCCTCACAGCTCCAGGGTCCCGGGTTCCATTCCAGCCTCGGGTGTGCAGTTTGCAATTTCTCCCCACGTTTGCGTGGGGTTCCCTCCGGGTGCTCCGGTTTCAACCACAGTCCAAAGATGTGCAGGTTAGGAGGATTGGCCATGCTAAATTGCCCTTAGTGTCCAGATGGTTAGGTGGGGTTATTGGGTTACGGGGATAGGGTGGAGGCATGGGCTTGAGTAGGGTGCTCTTTCCAAGGGTCGGTGCAGACTCGATGGGCCGATTGGCCTCCTTCTGCGCTGTAAACTCTATGATTAATGTTTCTTGACTGGGCATTTGCTTTTATGAAATGTTACTAGTTCCTCTTTCGTCCCATCCTCATCCACTTCCTCAATTTTGATTCTCTGTGTGCCAGTGTAGCACAGAGCCAGTTCTGTATCCGTTACACCAACATACAAATTAGGTGCAAGAGTGGGGCATTTGGCCCCTCTAGCCTAGCCCGTCATTTGCTAAGATCATGGTTGATTTGGCCTGAACTCCACTCTCCTGTCTATCCCCAACAGCCTTTGACTCCCCTAATTGTCAATCAAGAATCTGCCTAACTATATATTCAATGACCCAGCCTCCACCATTCTCTGGGCAGGGGCATTCCACAGACTGATAACCTCTGAGAGACAAAGGGCGCAATTCACCCATCGGGAGACTAAGTCCCGACGCCGGAGTGAAAACCGGGGTGTTTCACTCCAGCGTCGGAGGCCGCTCCCAGCCCCCTATTCTCCCACCCCCGGGGGGCTAGGAGCGGCGCCGTGTCATTTACGCGCGCCGGGCCTTGGTGCCGCGTAAAAGCGGTGCCACGTAAATTACACGGCCGGCGTTGCGTAAATGACGTCACCTGCGCGGTTGCCGTCCTTCCCGCGGGCACCCACAAGAAATGTCGGATGCATCTTGCGGGACAGCAGAGGAAAGGAGGTCCTCCTTCAGAGAGGCTGGCCCGCCGATCGGTGGGCACCGATCGTGGGCCAGACCCCTTTTGAGGCCCCCCCAGTGCAGGATCCCCCCCCCCCCCCCCCCACAGCGCCCCCCCCCCAGCGTTCCCGCGCTGTTCCCGCCGGCAGCGACCAGGTGTGGACGGCGCTGGCGGGAACCTCTCGTATTGGGCAGGCCGCTCGGCCCATCCGGGCCGGAGAATCGCCGCTCGCCTGTTACAAACGGCGAGCGCCGATTCTCCCAGCGGCCAGCCGTGAATCTCGCTGCGCCGGTTTGGGGGGGGGGTGGGAGAATCGTGTGCGGGTGCCGGGGCGGCGTGGCGGGACTCGCTCGGCGTCCCGGCGATTCTCCCACCCGCCGTGGGTGCGGGGGAGGGGGGGGGGGGTGGGGGGGGGGGGGGGGCGGTGGGGAGAATTCCGCCCAAAGATTTTCATCACTGTCTTAAATGGGAGACCCTAATGTTTGAAACGTGACCCCCTCGTTCCAGTCTCTCGCACACTGGGAAACATCCTCTCAGCATTCACCCTGTCAAATCCCCTCAGGATCTTATGCGTTTCAATAAGATCACCTCTCAATCTCCATTCTAAATTCCAGTTGGTGCAGGCCTGGCATTTCCAACCTTTCCTCATAAGATACCATCCCAGCAATCAGTCGAGTGAACCTTCTCTGAACTGTTTCTGAAAGCAATAGGACACCAAAATGGGATCAGGAGGTTTCTTGTGCACAGTTGGACTATATTCCTAACAGAACACCTATTTCTACACATCAGAAGGGATGAATTGGCTGTGAAGCACCTCGGGATGTCCAGAAGACCTGTGCACGGCAAGGTCCCACAAACAGTAAATGAGATACATGAGTATTCGTAGTTGAGGTGGTTCACATCAGACTTTAACAGGATGTTACCATCAAGGAACCTCATAAACTCTTCCTGGTCTCCGAAAAGAATACAATAACATTAGAAGCAGTTCAGGGAAGGTTCATTTGATTGATTCCTGGAATGGAAGGACCTGAAAGATTCTAAATAGTTTTAAGATCTTTGTGTTGTTAATACGTTAGATAATTAAACACACACACACACACATTGGATGGAAATTAATGGAGCCATGAGGGTCTTGCCCTCTGGCTGGAGAGTCAGTGGGGTTTCCACATTGCCTCCTTTCAGAAAGGTCCTCTGTATTAGGTGCCACTCAGGACACGAGGGGCGGAAGCCCACCCGCCAAGAGCTGCTGGCCAATCAGAGGCTGGCAAGTCTATTGAATGTCTGCGCCACTGGGGAGGTGGTGGCTACTGCTGGAACCACACCCACCCCAGGCCCAGGATTGCTGCTGGATCCCAGGCCACAGGGAGGTGCTCTCACCCCTCCCTGATTCGAACCCCCTTGATCAAGCACCGAGTGCCTTTGAATGAGGCAAACCTCCCCATCAATTCATTGGAGTTTAGAAGAGTGAGAGGGGATCTCATAGAAACTTATAAAATTCTAACAGGATTAGACAACGTAGATTCAGAAAGAATGTTCCCGGTGGTGGGGGGAGTCCAGAACGAGGGGGGTCATAGTTTGAGGATAAAGAGTAAACCTTTGAGGACTGAGGTGAGGAGACATTTCTTCACCCAGAGATGGTGAACCTGCGGAATTCATGACCACAGAAAGTAGTTGAGGCCAAAACAGTTGCTGTAATTTCAAGAAGGAATTCGATACAGTTCTTGGGGTTAAAAGAATCAAGGGATAGAGGGGAAGTCGGGATCATGGTATTGGACCTGATGATCAGCCATGATCAGAATGAATGGTGGAGCAGTCTCGAAGGGCCGAATGGCCTCCTCCTGCTTCTATTTTCTATGTATGTTTCTATGTACCTCCACCCCCCCGCCCCTCCCTACCCTCACCCTTGGAGCACGCAAGCACACCCACACAAGATTGCGTGGTATGGTCCCAACATGGTGAGTCCCCCCCCCCCCCCCCCCCCCTCCCGAGCACCCCCCCCCGCCCACCCCGACCGCTCCTGGGTTAATAGCAGCATCGGCGGAACAAGGACCTCAAGTGATGACGGGGCTGGAGGGCCGTTCTTGGGCCTGCCCACCACAGACTTAAGCGGGGTCTAGGCGACAAAGTGTTGGGGGGGGGGGGGGGTATCACCACCTGTCTCCCTCCCGGTTGATTGAATGTTCGCCCCCCACCAAACCCACCATGCTGGTTGGAGGGGGCACTTAATCCCGCCCATAGTTACCAGATTATACGTAACCAGTTTAAAAAGAGGCCAGTTGGTGTTGACTGGAAACTGACACTTATATTTGATTATTTCATATCTGGTGGCGATCGATCGGGGGAGGTTTCCTTCTTTACCGTCTTGGAATAGTCCGCTGCTCAGACAGGAAAACTGGGAGAGAAGGATGGCACATCGGTAATGGAAGGAAAAACTTGGCAGCTTCTGCCATTACTTTAGCAAGTGAGTGTAAAGTCCAGTTGTGGGGTGGCACGGTAGCATGGTAGTTAGCACTGTTGCTTCACAGCGCCAGGGTCCCAGGTTCAATTCTCGGCTTGGGTCACTGTCTGCGCGGAGTCTTCACTTTCTCCCCGTGTCTGCGTGGGTTTCCTCCGGGTGCTCCGGTTTCCTCCCAGAAGTCCCGAAAGACGTGCTTGTTAGGGGAATGGGACATTCTGAATTCTCCCTCTGTGTACCCGAACAGGGGCTGGAATGTGGCTTTTCACATAACTTCATTGCAGTTTTAATGTCAGCCTACTTGTGACAATAATAAAGATTATTATTATATAATATGTGGCATATATTTATTTTATATTATGTTATAGATTATATATTATTATATATGATATGATACAATATATTGTATATTAATGCACTTCTGTGATTTATCACAATTAAAGTTTTTTTCCCCCAGTACTGTAGCAGTTATCAAGATACAAAATTCATTCTATGCTCTATATTTAATACCACGGACAGCAAGACATCCAAAGGAAAGAAGTGACGGAAGATTTTTGCTTTGCCTGTCTTCCCGAGATTCTTCGGGGCAAGTTTTCCACACTGGTGAAAAGGTCCCCCCGCCTCACCTTCACCTTCTGTATTCACGTAACGTTGATGTACAACTAATTAGAAGGCAATGTGTGAAAATGTCACTGCCGCTCCTGGGAAAAGCCTGCAGTGTATCAGAGCGAGCACAGATCTCCTCAGATTTCATGCTCTCTTATCATCGGCACAGCTTAAAAATTTAATCTAAAGGCTTGTGATCCAAACCTCAAGAACAGCAATAGGCAGAGCCAGCATGAAGTGCTGGTAGCGTTAAATTTTCTTTTTGAAAGATTTAACAGCAGGATGTATTTTTTTAAAGAGACTCTGAAACTGGTCCAATAATCTTTTATTTAGTTGTAGCTGCAGAGGAATGGGCCTGTAACAAAGCCGCTTTTCGTATTCTTTATTTTCAGCCTTGCAACAGAATTCAATTGTAGATTGACTAGTATGCCGGCAGTAGTACAAGGTTTGAGATGATTTACATGACACCTTTTATTCCAGATTTCTAACTCTTCTTTCCACATTGAACTCTTCATCTTTTTTCCCCCTTTAACAACCGGCCAGACACTATGGGTGCGATCGAACGGACTTGTGATCTCACGCGATCTTGCGAGATGTTGTGATCTGATTCCTGCCCTCGTTGGGCAGGATCCAGGTGAACATATTTAGTGGCTCACTTAAATATGTTGCCGCTGGATTCTCCCGGCATCCGGGAGCTAATGTTCGTGCCCGGGAGAACTCGCCATGGCACCATTTAGCACTGGTCCACACAAACGGCATCCTGGGGTGGGGGCGGGGGTGGGGGAGGGGGGATCTCCCAGTCCATTGGAGGCCTCCGGTGGTCGGGCTCTGGGCATGGCAGTACCTGGACATTCCCCTGCCTCCTGGGCACTTTGGTACGGCCACTCAGGCCCCTTAGCACTGCCACCTAGACACTCTGGCACTGCCAGGGTGCCAGACTGGCAGTGCCAAGGTGCCCAGGTGCTGGTTGCCTGTGTCAGGGATCAGGCATGGGAGTGCCCTGCCCTTATGAGGTGGGGTGAGGGGGGAGACTCGAGGACACCATAATAGATAAGTTGCGGCGTTGGGGTGGGGGGTTCGGAGGCCGTGGTGGTTGGGGGGTGGGGGGGGGAGTCGAGAGATCTCTCCCTGCACTGATGAAGTGAGGTAAGTGCGGCCTTGGCTGGGTGTTCCTTGCTGAAGCCACGGGGTCATTGTCAGCACTGCCCGCACCAGGAAACACCACGCTATTTACGCCCAAAATGGGACTGTTTTTTGGGCAGTACATCGTGCCCAATAACTCATCCCTGGAGCATATTGACAACAAGGACTCTGATATCAGACACCTATTCATTGGCTACAGCCTTCAACACCATAATCCCAGCCAAGCTCATATCAAAACACCTTGGGTCAAGATGTCGAAGATCCAGATGCAGAGGGAGGAGTCAAGTCCTAGGTTTTGTCAGATGATCAGCTCTACCCCACCTCGACCCATTTGTTTTAATTTCATTTGAACCTTTCTTTCTTAATATATATTGAATTCCCGCCCCCCCCCCAAATCTTATCCACCTTTCCTTCACCTTTCTCCTCTTTGCTTCCCCCTTTTCCCTCCCACCACATCTACAGTTCATCCTCTGATGTTAGTTTCTTTGCTGTTTGACCTTTCACCTCTTTTGTTCTCTCTGGGGACTGCCATTAACACTCTTGCCCCTTGGTTTCTGTGGCCATTAGCACCTGGTTTCCATGGGTTTCTGTGGCTATGACTCATCTTTCATTCTCACTCCACAGTATAAATATTTCCCACTTTCTCTGTCTGTTCGCTTTGACAAAGAGTTATCGGACTCGAAACGTTAGCTCTTTTCTCTCCCTACAGATGCTGCCAGACCTGCTGAGATTTTCCAGCATTTTCTCTTTCACCTAGGTTGCTTGAGGTACACAGCACTGGTCATGGGGAGGCCTCAGGTATATGTGTGGACAGGTCTTTGCCGGTTTAGTTAATGGCTATAGCCAAACTTCTGAAAGGAACACATGAAAACTATCAGACAGGTAAACCCCTCTGGTTTATCCTTACCTTCCGCATCACAATAGAAAGATTCCCCGTCCTTAACTTCAACAATGGCCGGAATACTCTGTCTCCCCCCCCTTCCTTGCTGGTGGCCTTTTGAATGACTCAGCACACTTTTCGGCTCTGCCCCCTCCGTGACAGGTCCAGAAAATTCCACCCTAGGTGACCTCCTGGGAGAATGACGACAAAAATCAAGTAGAATCCAGGTTAATTTGTGTGGAAAAAGGAATGAAAGTTGAGGGTGGATTTTTTGGCATCATTGTGTGGTTCCACCTGCTGCGTTGTTGCTCATTAGGCCCATAACGAGACATTTGTTTTTTTTATAAAATCAAATCGTTTCTGAGAAGGGACTGATGAAATGAATTCCAAATCCTATCTTTGGTTTGTTTAAAAGGGATTTTTGATGATGGTCTGTTACAGTTCACTCAGCGAGTCCAACGTGCTGTGGCAACACGGGGCGCTATAGAGTGGCCTTGTTGTGCCCGACTCAGTGATGCTATGAGACCGTTAAATCTCGCGACCTTGGCGGGGTGTTCCTCGCCGCGGCTGTTTGATAGCCGGTGTTTTGTTATGCTCGTGACGTAGCATAAGCTGCTTCCTTGATGTGCACTCTGACAAAGGAAGGTTCAGACTTGGAGATAGGTTTAACACATTTATTGAACTGTTAACAATTCTCCTCCTTGGATTCGACTCTCCCGTTAATCCTGCTATAGCTATTCAGACTGGCGAACCAGTCTGCTACAATCCACGTGGTGGGTGTGATGTGCTTCAAATCAACCCTGTGTACACACCGAGTGACTCCACTGGAAAGAGGAAGATCATGTGTGCTGTGTCCTTTATATATGGGTTGGTGTAATGCCCCCCTGTGGTAGTGTCACCTCTGTGTGTATTGTGAATGCCCATTGTCGTGTCCTATCTAACTGACCTATTGGTTGAGTGTTTGTGTGTCATGTCTCTGGTGCTCCCTCTAGTGTCTAGCTAGTCTATGTGCACTTGCATTAACCCCTTGTGTATCTACAGTGATGCATATCACCACAGAGGGTCATTCCTGGTACTGCAAGTGCCGAGAAGCACCCCGCTATACGCGCCCAAAACTGAACTCTGTTTTTTGGGCATTAAATTACGTCCCTAGGCGTTTCCACATGTTGTAGTCTGGAGTTATGATGGAGGCTCCAACTTTCTTTCCATCACCTGGCTGACCAGGAGCCTCTCTCACACTTACCGCCCCCTAGTGGTGTGTGTTGGAAGGATTTTGCAGGTTGATACTCAGCCCATTTGGCCACGTTATTAAGGCACCTTCCTTGGCCACCAAGTCCTGGGGTGGGACTCAAACCCAGAGCTTCTGGTTCAGAGAATGGGACGCTACCCACTGTGCGACGGTAACTCCTAAAGGAACCTTTAATGGACATTTTTTTCAATTGTGCACCGTTGGTAGAAGCCCAATCCTCAGTGAATTTCCATTGAATCTACTGCCCAGAAAATCACCGACAGCCTGTTTGCTTTGCATTGGGCGGTGGCATTGCATATACAGAAACTGGGCTATAAGTATCACTCTCTCTGGAACTGTTCACCACCCGAACAAAGTTAATTTTATAAACAGAATATGCACTCTGTACATCAGTACAACAAGTGTTTGGATATATTCTGGTCTGCATCCCCGTGAGCAATATGTAAATATGGCAACTTTGTTATCAACCCTAACACATCCTCCCCCACGGTTGCCTTCAATCCACCATGTTTGGGAGCTATCTGACTGCAGTGCCAATTCTGACTGATGTAATGCTCTAAATCTTGAGAGATACTTCTCGGTTGATGGTAACTTTGAAAGGTATTTAAATTTTTGATTCATGCCGAGCACGACTCACTGATGGGAAGAAATGTATTCTGACTGAGGTAGCCCATTCAACATAAAACATACCGCACTACTTCATATTAAAGCAACCATTTCACATGCAGTCATTATCATGAAACTATAAGAAAGGGCCCTGAGAGTTGCTTTGGCCTTGGCAAACTGCCCGTTCACAGGAATCTGGGGTTGAATGTGGCCTAAGCGAATACCATGAGAGCCAAGAGGTGCAGGATATAAAAGTCAAGCAGTGTTGGTGAATCTATATAAAATATAATCAGCTGTATGACTGTGTGAAGATTTGGGCTGGGAGGAATTATCCTATGAGGAGCCTTTGAGTAGAGAGGCCTACATTCCCTAGAGTTTAGACGAATTAGGAAAATAAGGAACTTGACCAGGTAGATGTCAGAGGATGTTTCACCTTCTTGGGGAATCCTGACTATGGGTCATATTGGCAGGGTGAGGGGTGGGCAAGTTGACCATACTAACCCAAGTTACACTTTCAGAATCTTTACACACCATGTCTGAATTTAATGCCAGAAACAGTATGCAGTTCTGAGTTGGGGGAAATGTGGAATTGTTAAAAAATACGGAATTGTTAAAAATGCACAATTGTTCCCCATCGCAGGGATTACTAACTGTTAGAAATCAGTGTTGGGACTGAAATATAAAAACAAAATTCCACACATCTGCTGAGTGTTTTAACCGAGCTGGCTTTCATAATTTGAGATCCTGAATTGACCAACTTAAGTCAATTCTCAATTGTTGTCAGGACGTTTGAAAATGTTCGTCAAGTTCTCCAGGTCTTCACTCTGGATATTAACTTCTTTCATAATTGTCGATATGACCAGTCCGGAGGTGAGCCTCTGCACAGATTCCTGTCGTAGTGAAATCTTCATAGTTAGCACTGAAAGCAGCACGATTGCAATCAAGGTCCATCCTGGAGTTTTATGAATGAGATTTGTGTTAGTTGAATCCTTATTGAAAGGGTTGTGAATCTTTGGAATCCTCTGCCACGGAGAGCTGTGCATGCTCAGTTTTGAGAGTCAAGTCAAAGGGCAGAAATCAAAAGATTTCTGGATTGTCAGGGAATCAATGATGAACAGGCTCGAAGGGCTGATTGTCGTTCTCCCGTTCCTGTTCTTTATGTTTCTATGTTGTCGTTGCCATTGTCAGTTCCTCAATGATGTCTGCCAGGCTTCATGATTTTGTGTGTCCTCAGGTAACTCCGCAGGTTACCCTTTTCAACGAGGCCCTTAAAATATCCTTTAAATTATTTCCCAGGCCTCCTCGAGAGCGGGTGCTGTCCTTCCGCTTGAAAAAGTGGATCTGCTTTGAAGCTGACTACCTGATGCGTCGATGCAGCATCTAGACCTGCGGAGCTGATTCCACATGATCATGGTTGCAAAGCTGGAAGAATTGGCCCTGGTGAGGAGGCTGGAGTTTGTCCATCTCACACTTGACACTTGAAACCGCCTTTGGGTTAGTGACCTAAGCCCCACTGCCATGTAACAGGGGGTGGTGATACCCTGCGCTGGATCTCCTCTTCGATAGCGACACTCTGGGAAAGAGCTGTTGAGATATTGGGAAGTGTTCAGTGACTTCCCCCATCAATAACAAAAGCTGGAAATGTTGATGGAGGGGGGGAAGGCTTGATGAAGGATTTTGATCTTGCTATTGTTGAAGGACCAATCATATTAGATGCAGATTTGAAGAGATTGCAGGCAGTCCAAATGTCACTTGCAGTGTGGGATACAACTGCGACGTTGTTGACATTTTCAAGTCATGTATATGCTGTGATGCAATGTATAAGCAATCATGTAAATTGTAATGTATATGACATCCAACCAGCAGATGGCAGTATAGAACTACCACGTGACTCTGCACTTCGAGGAGTCGGGAGATAGTCGTGTTAGTGGATAGTCATACTTGCAGTAGCTCGAGGATAATTTATCACATTTAGTAGTTTGTAATATATTTCTCATAGTTATCTGAACCACACATTTATTTTACAATAAACATTTTAACTAGTCAAGAACTAGACGTTCTATTGTGCATGATTCTTACCGGCCAGAACGTAACATGGTACCAGGCTTAAAGATCTAACAAGAAAACAAGATCGTTTGAACATCCGAACAGATACAGATAGCTCACTCGGCTAAATCGCTGGCTTTTAAAGCAGACCAAGCAGGCCAGCAGCACGGTTCGATTCCCGTACCAGCCTCCCCTGACAGGCGCCGGAATGTGGCGACTAGGGGCTTTTCACAGTAACTTCATTGAAGCCTACTCGTGACAATAAGCGATTTTCAATTCATAACTGCTGAGAAGAAAAATGAAAAAAATCTTCTACTAACCTCATGAACTACTGACAACTCGTACTCAACACACTGAGACTTCGAAGTCCAGGATGGAAGGTCTGAAGGCACCACACCAACTTTGGGTCACTGGTAGTGTTAATGAGAATTGCCGCATTTTTAAACAGCAATTCACATTCTACGTTGCAGCCCTTGGACTTCAGGCACAGCCTGATGAGAGATGTATAGCATTGCTGCTCACTGTAGCAGGTCCACAAGGGATAGAAATACATAATACATCCGTTTTCGATAGCGAAGCGGATGGCAACAACTTCGATGAAGTTGTTAAGCAATTCGATCGGCACTACACACAGAAGAAAAAAATGAAATGTTTGAGCACTATATTTTTTGCACGTGCGCCCAGAAGGCAGGCGAATTGTTTGATAACTTTTTAAGCAATTTGCGATTGAAGGCTCAGTCATGTAATTTTGCTATCTTGCAATTGTCGATGATCCGCGATCAAATCGTGTTCAGGATTAGTAACGACAAGGTACGGGAGAGGAGGGAGATCAAACTCCAGCTTGATGAGGCCATTAAAATGTGCCATGCCAGCGAGCTAGCTGCACAGTACATTAGCACGCTAAACCTCAAGCATTTTGGAGCGAAGATAGGAGAGGCAGCCAACGGCATTAGTGTTGTGACGCAACCTAAGGCAAACCGTGATCCCAACACCGGCAGCCATTTTAAGCGACTGACTGAAACCTCCATTTTATACAAACAGACAATAGCAACGGCAATGCCCAGCATTTGGAAAAAATCTGCTCCAAATGCAAAGGAAAAAAATCACTTTGCTGAACAATGCCAATAAAAATGTGGAACAAACAAAGGCAATCAACATGGTTGATGAAATAAGCCTCGGTGATACATTCCTCATAGACATGATTTCTAGTGAGGACAAGGGTAGTCAAGGCATGCAAGAAGACAAAGCTTTGATGATGATTTTCAGCAACGTAATACAAATGAAAATGCTCCAAAAGATAACTGGACAGTTCCTTTGATGATTAATGAAACATTAATTAATTTCAAACTCAACACGGGAGTGAAGGCCAATCTTATCAGTTTCTCAGATTTGAAAGAGCTGAGACTTAAACCATAAGTGTTAAAAAAGCAATATTGCCAAAAGACTGCAACAGAATGACTAATCTGGGAGTGTGCGAGTTAGTCATCAACGTAAAGAACAAAGTTCACACTGTGAAATTTTCCATTATAGAGGCTGAACGTGAATCTTTACTGGGAGTGGAGCATGTGAAGCACTTGAGCTAGTGAAAAGAGTTAACAACGCAGACTGTGCTGTAACCAGGCAAAATGCATCAGGAGATTCAATACTGAAAGAGTTTCCTCAGATATTTCAAGGCTTCGTCACTTTACCGTTCACGTATCGAATCCAGTTAAAAGAGAATGCGTAACCAGTCCTACACACACCAAGATGTGTACCAGCTCCATTAAAAGACCGACTGAAGAATGAGCTAGAAAGGATAGCGGCTTTGGGCGTAATCAAACGCATTGAAGAACCAACAGATTGGGTGAACTCTATGGTCTGTGTTAAGAAAAGAAATATACAGAAAGAATCTGTGTGGATCCCTAAAATCTTAATTCAAACATCAAAAGAGAACATTATCAGATTCCAAAGAGAGAAGAAATCGCATGTGAGATGTCAGGAGCAACATGTTTTAGCAAACTAGGTGCTTCACAGGGTTTTTGGCAACTGAAGTTGGATGAGGAAAGCACAAAGCTGTGTGCCTTTAACACTCCATTCGGATATTGTTTTCTCAGAATGCCACGTAGTATAATTTCAGCATCGGAAATCTTCCACAGAGCAATGGAACACATCATAGAAGGAATTCCAGGTGTCAGGGTATACGTTGACGATATAATCGTCTGTGGCTCAACAGCCTCCCTGAACAGGCGCCGGAATGTGGCGACTAGGGGCTTTTCACAGTAACTTCATTTGAAGCCTACTTGTGACAATAAGCGATTTTCATTTCATTCATTTCAAGAGAACAGCACGACAAAATGTTCCTCAAAGTGCTGAAAAGCATCAACAAGAATGACTTGAAGTTGAACAAAACCAAATACCAGTTTGGTGTTGACAATCTCACGCGCTTGGGAGATAAACTTTCTGCTAAAGGTATACAACCTGACCAAGAGAAGATAAAGGTGACCTTGAACATGCCACGTCCTACTGACAAAAAAGAAGTCCTCAGGATGCTGGGTCGATAAATTTGGTTGGAAAATGTATTCCTAATCTCGCAGCAAAAACTTCATACCTCAGAGAAACCATCAGAAAGGCACTGTTTTCCCGTGGTCTAACAGACAGGAACAGGAATGGCAAGCATTACAGGAATCATTGACAACAGCTCCAGTGCTGACGTTTTTTTGTCAAAGAAGACAAAAATATCAACAGATACGTCGAAAGATTGGTTGGGAGCTGTGTTATTGTAGCAAGACAATGCTTTCACGTCAATGTTTGTCACAGAGCGAAGGTAGGCTATATTGAAAAAGAATGCTTCAGCTTAACAAATGGATTAACCAAATTCCATGACTATATATACGGCCTGATAGAAACTAACCTTTTGTATCGGTAAAAAATGATTTAAAGAATTTAAAGAAATGATTTAAAGATTTAAAGAAATCATAATGGCTGACTAACAGCTATTACATTTCATATTTAACAAGCATAAAATGGCTGACTGCTTGAAATGAAAAATGCTTATTGTCGCAAGTAGGCTTCAAATGAAGTTCTGTGAAGTAGTTGCCACATTCTGGTGCCTGTTTGGGGAGGCTGGTACGGGAATTGAACCATGCTCATGGCTGGCCTTAGTCTGCTTTTTAAAAGCCAGCTATTTAGCCCAGCGTGCTAAACCAGCCCCTGGCTTGAAGACCCGAGAACAAAACTGCAAACGGTGGCAGAGTCAATGTGAAAGAAAAGCTCTCTGTGTTCAAGAATTTTGAGCTGGCTTACGGCCACTGCATTTCATAATTGACGTGGAATGGAATCAGATAGGAAGATGCCATAGTTGGTAAGGTCAAGGTGGCCAATGAAAACTTACATGAAAAGTTCTTTGCCTTAGAAAGATCTGGATGACATCCAGGTACGTGTCCAAGATAACCGCATACCATTCTATGATAACTACAGAAATCATCCCACAAAGGAATTTACTGAAGCAACGTCTTTAGATTACCAACATAACGTTTCGCTCAGTTGACAGACAAATGATGAGATCAAATTAGAAGGATTATAGATGGTTTCAGACCAATCAAAGCTTTGAAGATAATAACAGATAATAATTTCCTTAAAAAGTTAGGTTTCGGGATGAAAGATCAGTGCTTTTTGCAATGCTATCTTGCTATGCTATCTGCTTGTGCTGTGAAATGGTTATTCCAATTTAAACTGCGCAGTTGTCTATATACTGCGCATATTTGATTTGAACTGTTAATGTATCTTGAATTCAACCTATTTGTAATTGCGAGATACAATCATTTCGACAAAGCTTCCTGCAGGGCTGAGTTGAAAACGTCCTAATATTCTGTACAAGAAAACCAATCGTCAGTAGACACACAAATTAAAGTGGCTAATTGATATTAAAACCTAATTTAAGTTCAGTCTCAAGTTCTGTTCAATTAATATATATGCGGCGACAGAAAAACGAAAAGTTCAGATCCTACACGACATTGTTAGTGGAAACTGACCACAGATCACTTGCGGCAATAGTAAAAAAAAATCTGAATGAGATGTCGCCTAGGATACAATGTATGATGATGACGTTACAAAGGTACGATTCTGATCTTATCCACACTCCAGGTAAACACCTCGTAGTAGCTGATGCACAGTCTCGTGCAATGGACATGAAAGAGGTATACCAGATGGATGAGGATGTACAAGTCCACGTGAGTTTTGGAACAGAATCCCTTCCAGTATCTGATGACAAATCAAGAGTTATCAGGGATGAGACAACAAAGATTAAGTCTACAAAAGGTGATAAAACATCTCCACGAGGGATGGCCGAAAGGATCCTGCTCCAACTATTATGACATTAGAGCAGAATTAAGTGATGCCAATGGTTTCTGCTTCAACGACAGAGAATTAAATTCTCTGCACCCCTAAAATCAGCGTACTTGTGGAGTACGCCGCGCTGAGTTTCCACCCCCTCAGGCCATTGCCTGAGGCCCGCCCCACGGTGCTCTGTTGCCGATCAGCCAAATTCCCGACGGTGTGGCTTATGTGTGCTCACGCCGTTCGGGACCCTTGCGTGGTGGTTGCGGACTCAGTCCGGGCCGCCACAGTCGGGGGAGGGCTGATTGGTGGGCGGGGGGGGGGGGGGGGCGTGGGGACTTCATTCGGGGCTGGGGGCAATGTGGGCAGGCGGTAAGGGGCGGGCGGTAAGGGGCGTGCGAGCGGCCGATGTGGGGCACTACTTTGCCGGTCCAGGTCCGCGGGCTGAGTCCGCCATGGAGCACGGTGCGGCTGCTGCAGGCCGCCACCGTGCGCGTGCGTGGCCTCTGACCCGGAAGTGCAGGGGGCCGTATCGGCAGCTCGAGCTGCGAGCTCTATGATGGCTCCCTGCTAGCCCCCAGCAAAACGGGAATCTGTGGCCTTTCGACGCCAGTTTTCCTGGTGTAGAAGACCACAGTTTTCACGATGGCGTGGGGTCATAGTCCCAGAAACGGAGAATCCAGCCCCATGTGTATTATATAGCAAATTGAAATAATGTATATAAATAGTTTACATTTACAAAGGGGATGTGATGATATGCCGAAGCAATCATGTAAATAGTAATGTATACGACTTTCAACCAGCAGATGGCAGTAGAGAACTACCATGTGACTCTATACTTGGAGGAGTTGGGAGATAGTCGTGTTAATGGATAGTCACACTTGCAGTAGCTCTAGGATAATCTATCATAATTAGTAGTTTGTAACATATTTCTCATAGTTATCTGAACCATGCATTTATTTTATAATAAATATTTTAACTAGTCAAGAACTAGACATTCTATCGTGCATGATTCCTACCGGCCAAACACCACACTGGTGGGGCATCTTCGTTTTTTTATTCATCCATGTGATGTGAGCGTCTCGGGATAGGCCAGCATTTATTGTGCAACCCTAGTGGTTAGCACTGCTGCCTCACAGCACCAGGGTCCCAGGTTCGATTCCCCGCTGGGTCACTGTCTGTACGAAGTCTGCACTTTCCCCCCCCGTGTGCGCGTGGGTTTTCTCCGGGTGCTCCGGTTTCTTCCCACAGTCCAAAGACGTGCAGGTTAGGTGGATTGGCCAGGCTAAATTGCCCCTTAGTGTCCAAAAGGTTAGCTGGGTTACGGGGATAGGATGGAGTTGTGGGTTCAGGTAGGATGCTCTTTTCAAGGGCCGGTGCAGACTCGATGGGCCGAACGGCCTCCTTCTACACTGTAAATTCCGTGATTCCATGATTCTAATTGCCCCTGAGAAGCTGGTGGTGAGCTACCTTCTTGAACTGCTGCAGTTCCTGTGGTGTAGGTAGAGCCACAGTGCTGATAGGGAGGGAATTCCATGGTTTTGCCCCAGCAATAGGAAGGAATGGCGATATACTTCCAAGTCTGGATGGTGCGTGACTTGAAGCGATACTTGTAGGTGGTGGTGTTCCCATACATCTGCTGCCCTTGTCTTCCTAGTCTGGACTGTCAACTTTTGAATTGAAAAGCTTAACATTGAGTCAAACCTAAATCCTGACCCCTTGTGGAAATTGACCGCAAATGAGTTGCATAACCAGGCTGAAGTCAATGGTGAAGAGAGTTGGTGCAATCACACAGGGCCTTGCTTCACACCAATCCGGATATGTAAGGACTCAGTCGCCAATCCATAGCAAAGGACGACTGCTGTCCCACCATCACGAGGGTGTCACAGGACAGTAACAAATTTCACTGGATCTCCAAGACTCCAGAGGATGATGGAGTCAGAAGCCCTTGACAGGTCAATAAAGGCCATGTCGAAGTCTTTGTGTTGTTTCAGGCACCTTTTCTGGAATTGTCGAGTGATTGCGGGATTCCCCGTTCCCCAATGCCGATTTTGCTCACAGTGGCCAGTCAGCGATGTGTGTAGCCTCATGGCTGCCTTGCAGGCTGCAGCGAGGGTGTTCTGTAGCCGTGCACCCTGACCCCACTGCCCCCCCCCCCCACCCCCTCCCCCCGCTCACCCACACCCACACACACACGCCCGGCCCGGCTCTGGCAGAAGTCGCCTGGTCAGCGTCACAACTGTCAGCACATTATGGCGATGTTGGCCACTTTCCGTAACCCCCCTCTCTCTCTCCCTCAGCAGCCAAGGCTCCTGTTTCCCGATTTTTGAAACCACAAGTGAACCGCACCGTCGGTAATTCCTCCTGGCGGAGGTGGAGCATTGCAGGAGCCCCGGAGAACACCAGGTCATCCCTCCTAATGATATGCCAACAGTGTTGACTGTACGTATGGAGCATTGGCGCCGCTGTTGAGGCGCCGGAGCTTGGCATTCTGTTGGGTGCCGGCCACAATTTTGGCCTCACGGCCGATTGTCCACCGATTTATGCATCGGCCGACGGAGAATCCCGGCCAATGTTTTTTCTGATGGGCAGGCGGCAATTCAGGAAGATTCATTGGATTGGGTTGGATTGGATTGGCATATTGTTACATGTACTGAGGTACAGAGAAAAGTATTGTCCCTACATAATAGGGCAAACATAAAAGACACAATGTAAACGCATAGTCACAGGCATCGGGTAAAGATGTGTGAAGAGATCAGTTCAGTCCATAAGAGGGTCATTCAGGAATCTGGTGACAGTGGGGAAGAAGCTGTTCTTGAGTCTGTTCGTGCGTGTTCTCAGACTTCTGTATCTCCTGCCCGATGGAAGAAGTTGGAAGAGTGAGTAAGCCGGGTGGGAGGGGTCTTTGATTAAGCTGCCCGCTTTCCCCAGGCGGCGGGAGGTGTAGATGGAATCAATGGATGGGAGTCAGGTTCATGTGATGGACTGGGCGGTGTTCACGACTCTCTTTGGTTCCCGACTTTCTTGGGCCGAGCAGTTGCCATACCAGGCTGTGATGCAGCCCGATAGGATGCTTTCTATGGTGTATCTGTAAAAGATGCTAAGAGTTAATGTGGACATGCCGAATTTCCTTAGTTTCCTGAGGAAGTATAGGTGCTGTTGTGCTTTCTTGATTGTAGCATCGACGTGGGTGGACTAGGACAGATTGTTGGTGATGTGCACCATCAGGTGCCTTTCATGCAGCGTTGCAGACTCGATGGGCTGAAAGGCCTTTCCTGCACTGTATTTTTCAGTGAATCTGCAAAAGCATTTATTCAACGGCGCCATAAGGTGGCCCATTCGGATCAATGTTGCGAACCAGGGGCTGGATTCTCCGTCCCACCGTACCCGTTTTCAGGTGCGGCGCGCCCTCGCCGGCAGCAGAATTCTCCATCCCGACATCCGGCCAATCGGGTTTCCCATTGTGGGCAACCCCACGCCCTCGGAGAACTCCAAAGTGAAGCTTGGCATGAAGGGTATCGGGGCCATGGGGTGTAGGTAGGGGGCATGGGTTGGCATGGATGGGGCACGGGGAGAATGTGTGGGTGAGGGGTGGGGGCTATGAGGGCTACTTTTCGGGTTATCCTTTTGACTGTAACTGGTGGGCCTTTTAAACAGCCCGCCTTGGCATCTGCCAGCTCCTGAGGCTGCCTCTAAACTCTTTCCTGACTGCCGCTCCCCACCACTTGGATGGAAATCGAGGCCTGCGTTTCGGACGCTAGTCTGCAGGAGAATTGCAAAATAAATGCAGAAAATGCTGGAGAAACCCAGCAGGTGTGGCAGCATCTGCGGAGACAAACAGAGGTGACATTTTGACTCCATATGACCCTTGTACAGAACTGCAGGAGATGAGCTCTGAAGAAGAGTCGGAAGCCAGCGAATGGTCGCAGAAATCCGGCCGCAGAATTCCGGCCTATATTTTCTGCAGCGTGCACGGCGTTTTCTCTCGATTGAGACCGATCAAGATTTTTAAAAAATAGTTTTCTCATGAAATTAAAGAGGAATGTGTTTGTTAAATGCGGAAAAATTGACTCATTTTGTCCTTCTGCATCTCTGCAGTCGATTATCAACCATCGCCACGGGGAATGCAGCCTGAGACTGACAATGTTCACACTACCCGTCCAAAAATTAGGAATGAAAAGTCCTCCTTGCAGAAAAGTGTAACTGGCAACGAAGATTAATTATTATTTCATGGAGACGAATCTATGTGACCTTGGTCCTTTCAAGATCTTAGCAATAACTCAGCCATCTGTGTGATTCCTACGTCTCAGTAAGAGATTTATCAATGTTAAATGCTATTTTACACCATTAGAATCACTTCTAATTATATCCCCTCCTGAAGAATTAGCATCTGGGACAAGAAAAATGTCTGACAAATTGTGGCGCATCTTCACTTTAAACACTTGCACGGTGCAGCAGAACCCTCACCAGCCAGGATCCTTTTAATCAGAGTATGTTTCCCTTCACTACGCATGATCGTGCTTCAGATGAAAAGGGTGATTTATATTGGGAGGAATTGCCATCTCGCTAATCAGAGGAACCTGTTGATAGAATAATTTGAACACTTAAAAATGTCGACACTTCCCCTTGCGAAGTGGATGACAATGTCGAGATTCTCATTATATCCAGCACCGTTCCGGCCCTACTTAATTTGAGTATGATTGGCTCGGATTTTTTCCAACGCCAAGTGAATGGGAGAGAGGGGAGGGGAGGGGAGTGGGGTGGGGGGAGGGGGAGGGGAGTGGGAGGGGAGGGCAGGGGAGGGGAGTGGGAGGGCGGGGAGTGGGAGGGAGGGGAGGGGAGTGGGAGGGGAGTGGGAGGGAGGGGAGGGGAGTGGGAGGGAGGGGAGGGGAGTGGGAGGGAGGGGAGGGGAGTGAGAGGGAGGGGAGTGGGAGGGAGGGGAATGGGAGGGAGGGGAGTGGGAGTGGGAGGAAGGGGAGGGGAGTGGGAGGAAGGGGAGGGGAGTGCGAGGGAGGGGAGTGGGAGTGCGAGGGAGGGGAGGGGAGTGGGAGGGAGGGAGGGGAATGGGAGGGAGGGGAGGGGAGTGGGAGGGAGGGGAGTGAGGGGGAGGGGAGTGGGAGGGAGGGAGGGGAGTCGGAGGGAGGGGAGGGGAGTCGGAGGGAGGGGAGGGAGGGGAGTCGGAGGGAGGGGAGGGAAGGGAGGGGAGTGGGGGGGAGGGGAGGGAGGGGAATGGGAGGGAGGGGAGGGGAGGGGAGTGGGAGGGAGGGGAGGGAGGGGAATGGGAGGGAGGGGAATGGGATGGAGGGGAGTGGGAGGGAGGGAGGGGAGTGGGAGGGAGGGGAGGGGAGTGGGAGGGAGGGGGGGGGAGAGAGGGGAGTGGGAGGGAGGGGAGTGGGAGGGAGGGAGGGGAGTGGGAGGGAGGGGAGGGGGAGGGGGAGGGAGGGGGAGGGGGAGGGGAGGAGGGGAGGGGGGAGGGGGAGGGGAGGAGGAGGGGAGGGGGGAGGGGAGGGGGAGGGGGAGGGGAGGGGAGGGAGGGGAGGGGAGAGGAGGGGAGTGGGAGGGGAGTGGGAGGGGAGGGGAGTGGGAGGGAGGGGAGGGGAGTGGGAGGGAGGGGAGGGGAGGTGGGAGGGAGGGGAGGGGAGTGTGATGGAGGGGAGTGTGATGGAGGGGAATGGGAGGGAGGGGAGTGGGAGTGGGAGGAGGAAGGGGAGGGGAGTGGGAGGGAAGGGGAGGGGAGTGCGAGGGAGGGGAGTGGGAGTGCGAGGGAGGGGAGTGCGAGGGAGGGGAGGGGAGTGGGAGGGAGGGGAGGGGAATGGGAGGGAGGGGAGGGGAGTGGGAGGGAGGGGAGTGAGGGGGAGGGGAGTGGGAGGGCGGGGAGGGGAGTTGGAGGGAGGGGAGGGGAGTCGGAGGGAGGGGAGGGAGGGGAGTGGGAGGGAGGGGAGTGGAAGGGAGGGGAGTGGGGGAGGGGAGGGGAGGGGAATGGGAGGAACGGGAGGGAGGGGAGTGGGAGGGAGGGGAGGGAGGGCAGTGGAGGGAGGGAGGGAGGGGATGGAGGGGAGTGGGCGGGAGGGAGGGGAGTGGGAGGGAGGGGAGGGGAGTGGGAGGGAGGGGTGGGAGGGAGGGGTGTGGGAGTGAGGGGAATGGCGGGAGGGGAGTGGAGGGAGGGGAGGTGTGAGTGGGAGGGAGGGGAGGGGAGGGGGAGGGGGGGGGGAGGGGGAGGGGAGGAGGGGAGGGGAGGGGGAGGGAGGAGGGGAGGGGGGAGGGGAGGGGAGGGAGGGAGGGGAGGGGGAGATGGAGGGAGGGAGGGGAGGGAGGGGGAGGGGCAGTGGGAGGGAAGGGAGGGGCGTTGGAGGGGAGTGGGAGTGGGAGGGGGAGAGTGGGAGGGAGGGGTGGGGAGGGAGCGGCAGGGGAAGTGGAGGGAGGGGAGGGGAGTGGTAGGGGAGGGGAATGGGATGGAGGGGAATGGGATGGAGGGGAATGGGATGGAGGGGAGGGATGGAGGGGAGTGGGATGGAGGGGAGTGGGATGGAGGGGAGTGGGATGGAGGGGAGTGGGAGGGAGGGGAATGGGAGGGAGGGGAGGGAGGGGCAGGGGAGTGGGAGGGAGGGTGGGAGGGAGGGGAGTGGGAGGGGAGTGGTAGGGAGGGGAGGGGAGGGGGAGTGGGAGGGAGGGGAGGGGAGTGGGAGGGAGGGGAGGGGAGTGGGAGGGAGGGGAGGGAGCGGAGTGGGGAGGGTGGGGAGTGGGGGGAGTGGGAGGGAGGGGAGGGAGGTGAGTGGGAGGGAGGGAGGGCAGTTGGGGGAAGGGGAGGGGGAGGGAGGGTAGTGGGAGTGGGAGGGAGGGGAGGGGAGGGAGGGGAGGGGAGGGAGCGGAGTGGGGGAGGGGAGGGAGGGGAGTGGGGGGGAGTGGGAGGGAGGGGAGGGGAGGGGAGTGGGGGGGAGTGGTAGGGAGGGGAGGGGAGTTGGAGGGAGGGGTGGGGAGTGGGAGGGAGGGGAGTGAGGGAAGGAGGGGAGTGGGAGTGGGAGGGAGGGGAGGGGAGGGAGGGGAGGGAGCGGAGTGGGGGGGAGGGGAGGGTGGGGAGTGGGGGGAGTGGGAGGGGAGGGGAGTGGGAGGGGAGTGGGAGTGGGAGGGAGGTGAGGGGAGGGAGCGGAGTGGGGGGAGGGGGAGAGTGGGGAGTGGGGGGAGTGGGAGGGAGGGGAGGGAGGGGAGTAGGGGAGGGGAGTGGGGGGAGTGAGGGGAGTGGGGGGAGTGAGGGGAGTGGGGGGGAGTGAGGGGAGTGTGGGGGAGTGGGAGGGAGGGGGGTGGGGAGTGGGAGGGAGGGGGGTGGGGAGTGGGAGGGAAGGGGAGGGGAGTGGGGGGGTGTGGGAGGGAGGGCAGGGGAGGGAGGGGAAGGGTGGGGGCGGAGGTCTGAGGTTTGGAAGCTCTGATGAAATGTCTCCCGTTAAGACTGTAACCCCGCCATTTATTTTTGGGGTGCCGTCGGGCTTGCTGCAATGTTCCTGATGTTGTGTGAGGACGATTCCGAACTCTGCTCTGCTGCTGAAGGGATGAGGCTGTGTGAGGGTCAGACACTTCACAGGCAGCAGGAGGGGAGGGCGGACCTATCACAACTCAAGGCTCATGGAATAGGGCAACACCAAAGGAGGCCATTCGGCCTGTCAGGTCTGAGCAGGCTGGTGACAAAGAGCAGCCTAGTGTCATCTCACTGACTTTTGCCCATGCGTATCAAATTTTCTGACCTTTAGGGGTATTTGCCCAAATCTTTTTCTCGGTTACTATCGAATCTGTATCCACCATTTTACCAGGTCGTGCATTCCAAATCCTAGCCACTCATTGCATTGGTAAGTTTATCCTTATGTTATTTCCGATTCTTTAGACCCGTGTCCTCAACCCTCCAGCCAATGGCAACAGTTCTTCTTACTCTATCAAATTGCCTCTCCACGTTCTCTGCTTAATCCCAGTTTCTCCAGTCTATTGTCACAACTGTGTTCCCTCATTCCGGCAGCCGTGTGGGTGGCACGATAGCACAGTGGTTAGCACTGTTGCTTCACAGCTCCAGGGTCTCAGGTTCGATTCCCAGCCTGGGTCACAGTCTGTGCGGAGTCTGCACGTTCTCCCCGTGCCTGCGTGGGTTTCCTCCGGGTGCTCCGGTTTCCTCCCACAGTCCAAAGACGTGCAGGTTAGGTGGATTGGCCATGCTAAATTGTCCATGGTGTCCAAAAAGGTTAAGTGGGGTTACTGGGTTATGGAGATAGGGTGGGGATTTGGGCTTAAGTAGGGTGATCTTTCCAAAGGCCGGTGCAGACTCGATGGGCCGAATGGCCTCCTTCTGCACTGTAAATTCTTGACTCTATGATTCTAAATTTCTTTTGTAACCTCTCCATTGTTTCCATGTTCTTCCTGAAGTGTCGTGTCCAGGATTGGACATGATCCACCAAATGGGGCTCCATCAAGTCCTGCATTGGTTTAGTGTAACCTCCTGGCTTTCATACTGTATGCCTACTTATAAAGATCATGATCCCATTTGTTTATTAACCTGTCCTGCTGCCATCAAGAGTTTGTGCACAATCGTCCCTTGGCCTCTGGCGTCTACTTACACTGTCCATTCCTTATTCTTCCTTCCCAAACGGATCACCTTTCATTCGCTGCACTAAATTCAATCTTCAATGTGTCTTCCAACTCCGCAAGGCTGTCTGTCATCTCTTGACATCTATTGCTATCTTCCCCACTGGCTAGTAGACTTCCAGGTTTTGTGTTATGTTACCTGCAAATGTTACAACGTAGAAACATATGAACAGAGGAAGCCATTCAACCCCTTGAGCCTGTTGCAGATACATTTAGACCATAGAAACATAGAAAATAGGTGCAGGGATAGGCCATTCAGCCCTTCAAGCCTGCGCTACCATTCAATATGATCATGGCTGATCATGCAAATTCAATATCCCACTCCCGCTTTCTCTCCATACCCCTTGATCCCTTTAACCACAAGGGCCATGTCCAGCTCCCTCTTGAGTATATCCAATGAACAAACAGCTTTCTGTGGTAGAGAATTCCACAAGTTCACAACTCTCTGGGAGAGGAAGTTCTTCCTCATCTCAGTCCTGAATGGCTTACCCATATCCGTAGGCTGTGACCCCTAGTTCTGGATGTCCCCGGCATCGGGAATATTCTTCCCGCATCTAACCTGCCCAGTCCCATCAGGATTTTATGTTTCTATGAGATCCCCTCTTATTCTTCTAAACTCCAGTGAATACAAACCCAGTCAATCCAGTCTTTCTTCATATGTCAGTCCTGCCATCCCGGGAATTAGTCTGGGGAACCTTCGCTGGCCACCCTCAATAGCAAGAATGTCCTTCCTCAAACTAGGAGACCAAAACTCCACACAATGCTCAAGGTGTGGTCTCACCAAGGCTGTATATATCTGCAGCAAGACATCCCGACTCCTATACTTAAATCCTCTCCTGGCTGCTCTGTTTCTTAATTCCATCGACCCTCTTTGGTTCCATAACCCCTAGTATATTTATCTAACAAATATCTATTAACCTCAACTTTGAATTTTTCAATTAATCCAATCTTCATAATTTTAATTAGATACATTAAAGACATTCAAAAGGTTGCTTGACAAATACATGGATAGGATGGGTATAGAGGGGTCAGCACGGTGGTGCAGTGGTTGTCATTGTTGCCTCACGGCGCCGAGGTCCCAGGTTCGATCCCGGTTCTGGGTCACTGTCTGTGTGGAGTTTGCACATTCATCCCGTGTTTGGGTGGGCTTGGCTCCCACAACCCAAAGATGTGCAGGCTAGGTGGATTGGCCACGCTAAATTGCCCCTTAATTGGGAAAAATGCATTTATTTAAAAAAAAGGATGGGTATAGAGGGATACGGAACCATAGAACCATAGAATTCCTGTAGCCCAGAAGGAGGCCATTCGGCCCATCGAGTCTGCACTGACCATCTGAAAAAGAACCCTACCCAGGCCACGTTCCCACCCTAACCACACTTAGTCTGCACATCTTTGGACACTAAGGGGCAATTCATTATGGTCAGCCCACCGAATCTGCAACTCTTTGGACTGTGGGAGGAAACTCACGCAGACATGGGGAGAAACTCCATACAGTCACCCAATGTCAGAATCAAACCTGGGTCCCTGGCGCTGTGAGGCAGCAGTGCTAACCACTGTGCCAACCCATAGAATAGAATCCCTCCAGTGCAGAAGGAGGCCATTCGGCCCATCAACTCTGCACCGACCCTCAGAAAGAGCATCCCACCTAGGTCCACTCCCCCGTCCCATCCCCGCAACCCCACTCAAACTTTGGACACTAAGGGGCAATTTAGCACGGCCAATCCACCTAACCTACACATCTTTGGACTGTGGGAGGAAACCGGAGCACCCGGAGGAAACCCACGCGCACACAGGGAGAAATGTAAACTCCACACAGTCAGTCACCCGAGGTCAGAATTGAATCCCGGTCACTGGCGCTGTGAGGCAGCGGTGCTAACCACTGTGCCACAGTGCCGCCCATTCTCACATAAACTTGTGCCTGACTCTGTCCTCGGCTCAATTCCGCTGGTCTGATATCACACAGCTGCAAAGGTCTGGCCATCTTTATAAAAAAACTTACCGTGGACAGTCTGTGGATGAGCCTACAATGATGTGAAGCAAGTCATTCATAGGAACAGGCCTATTATGGGGTCTGTGACGAATGGAGGATTTTAGGAATATTGGCATCTAAATATTGGGACAAGTTAATAGTTGAACGGCAGGGGATGTAGTGGGTGGAATTCTCCGCAAGGCCCGACGCCGTCGTGAAACCCGGAGAGGTTCACGACGGCGTCGGAGGCCGCTCCTTGCCCCCATATTCGCCCCCCCCCCGGGGGGCTAGGAGGGCTGTGCCATAAATCTCGGCCGCGGGGCCTTGTCGCTGGCGTCAAGGTCCGGCGCGGCGAGAATGACACGGCCGACATGCCTAATGACGTCAGCCTCGCATGCACAGGTTGGCCGGCTCCAACCCGCGCATACGCGGCTGACGTCACGGCGGCTCAAACCCGCGCATGCGCGGTTGCCGTCTTCCCCTCCGCTGACCCACAAGACGTGGCGGCTTGATCTTGCGGGGCGGCGGAGGGGAAAGAGTGCGTCCCTTTGAGATGCCTGCCCGACGATCGGTGGGCACCGATCGTGGGCCAGTCCCCTCCCGAGCACGGTCGTGGTGCTCACTCCCCTCTCCGCCCCCCACAAGCTTCAAACCAGCTGCTGGTGCCCATGTTCACGACGGCAGCGACCAGGTGTGATTGCCGCCGGCGTGAACCGGTCGGGAACAGCAGGACGCTCGGCCCATCCGGGTCGGAGAATCGCCGGTCGCCGTGAAAAATGGCTGCCTGCGATTCTCCGAGCGGCGTGTCGCAAAACGTGACACGCCATTTTGGGGGGGGTGGGAGAATCGCAGGGAGGTGCCAGAGCGGCCCTCCGGCGATTCTCCCACCCGGCTTTAGAGCGGAGAATCGCGCCCAGTGTGTTTGCAGTGGTCATGGTTTTAAAAAGGATTTTGATTTGCTTCCAGGAAACAGCAGGTGAAATAGACCTGAAGAATCTGGATTGGCTGGCGAGGTCCCTGGGGAGTTAATGTGCCCTTGAAGCCTGCAGAGAGATGGGGAGATTCAGCTTGGAGAGATGGGGTCATTGATGGAGTCCAACCCCATGCAGGAGCTGGTGCCGACCATGCGTGCCACCCAGGCCAAAGCCACAGGTGGCGTCTGCCCTCCCCCGCATCCTCCTCGCTGGACGAGGACTGCTGTTCATCCTCCTCCTCCAGCATGTCGCCACTCTGCTGGGCGATGTTGAGGAGGATGCAGCAGACCACCACCATGTGGGAGACACTCCCAGTGCTATACAGGAGTGCCCCTCCAGAGCGGTCCAGGCACCTGAACTGCATCTTCAGGATATCGAAGCACTGCTCGACCAGGCTCCTGGTCGCGGCATGGGCATCGTCGAAGTGGACCTCTGCATCGGTCTGTGGCATCTGGATAGGTGTCGTCAGCCAGGATTGCTGCCCAGGATCCAAACTCCCCCAGCCGGGGTGCACCTGGAAGAGGCTAGGAACCATCGAGTGTGCCAGGATGAAGGAGTTGTGCATACTGCCTGGGTATCAGGCGCAGGCGTGCATGGTGTGCAGTTGATGGTCACACACCAGCTGTACATTCATTAAGTGGAACCCCTATCGGTTTGTGAAGGTCGGCTCCTCAAGTGCCGGTGTTCGCAGGGTAACATGCATCCAGTTGATCAACCCCTGGACCCGGGCATCTCAGTGATGGTGGCAAACCCCACTGCCCGGGCATCCTGGTGGGCTCGGTCCACATTGAAATGGATGTATTTCGCCGACTAGACAGATAGGGCCTCTGTGACAGCGCACCTGTGCACCGAGCTCTGTGAGATCCCAGACAGATCCCCACTTGGGGCCTGGATGGACCCCGTGGCGTAAATGTTCAGGGCACCCGTCACCTTGACGGCCACCGGTTGCGGGTGTCCTCCCCCATACCCCCGCGGTGCCAGGTACGCCATGTTCTGGCAGATATGTCGCACTGTCACCCTGCTCAGCCGGAGTCTTTGACGGCATGCCTGGTCCGACAGGTCCTCGAATGACAGGCGATACTGGACACTCGAGGGCTCATGCGGCACCTCCTTTGCATCTCCTCCTCCTCGACCTTTTGGGCAGCCAGCTCTCGATCTTCACCTCTGTTCCTCTGGGATATGCTCTGTTTCTGCAGCGTCCTTGAGCAGCACCAGCTTGTACAGCCACAGTGCATCTCCCAGGGCTACAGCAACTAGCAGAAAGGCCACCATGGCTGGTTGTATTCCAATATCCATTGTCTGCAGGGGGGTGAAGGGCAGACACGTTAGCATGCGGCAGAACCTTGTGCCCACCCAAGTCCAACGGGCTACATGGTGGCCCCGGCTGGCACTGCGGACCCTGCCCCCGTATGTCCCTGTCCCCCTCCTCCCCATCCTCGCACCCCTGGTACCGTCTGTGTTCGGCATCGTGGAGGCCTCCGGCCCTTGCCTCCATCCCTGCTGGCAGGGGTACCGTGGGCTGGTGCTGCCCATGCTGGCGGTACGCTCCGTGGCCCCCATCCAGCACACCCTCTGTAGGGGGGTTGGGAAAACGGAGGTGGCAGCTGATTTGGCGGCTAGTGTGCGGTATGACAGAGTGTGTGGTGCAGGGGTGGTGGGTGGGGGTGGTGAGGTGGGAGAGTGGAGGCTGGGGTGTGGGGGGTGTTTGGATGGGGGCACCTATATGGCTGGTGCCATTCTGCAGAACCACGGGCCATGGTGGGTGGTCAGCGGGGTGTGCAGCAAGATCGCTGCCTTGCCTGGACACCCCGCCAGTCCCGTGGGGGTCAGCCCATGGCCCATCTCCTGGTCACCCACCGCCTCCTCCCCCAGGCCCTGGCAGGATCCTCCTCTCACCCCCCCAGCCAGCCCGGCCAGTGTCAGGACTGGCAGCCCACGGTTGCGCCTCTCCGTGTCCGACCCCCTCTCTCTCCCTCATCAGCGACGGCGCCTGTTTCCCGATTTTCAAAATCAGAAGTGAACCTTACCAATGGGAAATCCCCTCGTGGAGGCGGAGGACCCGGGGAATTCCGGGTCAGTCCCGTTAATGATATGCAAACGATGTTTACTATATGTACGGAGTGGGCTGCATTGACGCCACTGTCGAGACGCCGGAGAATTGCGATTTGCCGTGAATCCAGTGGCGATCACAATTTCCTTGTCAAGACCGATTCTCCGCCCAATTGCCTTTTCTGATTTCTACGTCGGCTGACGGAGAATCCCACCCTGTGTTCTGCCAAGATGTGTACTTTTCTCCTTTCCGTTTGATTTACTCAATTGAATCTTAGAATAAGCTGCAGTTGGACTGGTTTCAATAGAGTCAAGTGGTGTGCGGATGTATTTCCCACAGAGGTTCACAGAGGTTCCTGCAATGATGCCCTGTATCCGTCAGATTAACTTTGTAAAAATCCACACTGGGCTAAATCGCTGGCTTTGAAAGCAGACCAAGGCAGGCCAGCAGCACGGTTCGATTCCCGTAACAGCCTCCCCGAACAGGCGCCGGAATGTGGCGACTAGGGGCTTTTCACAGTAACTTCATGGAAGTCTACTCGTGACAATAAGCGATTTTCATTTCATTTCATTTCACATATAAATGCAACGGCATTCACAAAGACATGGAAACTTCACTCAGTCCTTTGGCTTCTTTCCCCCCCCCCCACCTCGGGTCTATCAACAGACACACATGCAAGTATTTTGGATGTGAAATTTGAGTTAGAATATTTAGCATCTTTTGCATATTCATCCCTCCTGTCCTGAAGGTAATGAGTAGCTCATGGGTAGGGAACAATCTTCTCCATCTGCGTTAGAAAGTCTGCAAATAGCGTTTATGAAGTACCTTTTATCACCACAGTATATCCCCGCCAATGAAGCACTTTTTGAAGTGTTGCTGTTTGATAGAAACAGCAGCAAACAATTCCTGCACAGCAAGCTCCCACAAACGGCAATGTGATAATCTCCGGGTAATCGGCTCTTTATGTTTTTTTTTTAATTTAGAGTACCCAATTCATTTTTCCAATTAAGAGGCAATTTAGCGTCGCCAATTTACCTCCCCGGCACATCTTTTGGGTTGTGGGGGCGAAACCCACGCAAACAAGGGGAGAATGTGCAAACTCCACATGGACAGTGACCCAGAGCCAGGATCGAACCTGGGTCCTCGGCACCGTGAGGCTGCAGTGCTAACCACAGCGTCACCGTGCCGCCCTCATCTGCTCTTTATGTTGATTGAGGGGTAGAGAGTGGCCAGGACCCCAGGGACAGCTCGCCTGCTCTTCCTCACAACTTATACATCTCCAGAAAGAGGGGTTAAGGCATTGCTCTGCTTTGTACTTGTCAGCACCTCCAACGGTCCTCACTCAGTGCTGCCACCTGCTGCTGCATGTTGAGAAAGATCCATTTTAAGTCTTTCAACTGGGCCCTCACATTCCTTCTTTTGCTGCTTCTGTGATGCCAGTGTTTCTTTTGGTTTTGTCTGTTGCTCAGCTTTCCGCTTCTACTTCAAAACAGCTGGATCACTTGGGCTGTAGCTCCATCGGAGTTTGTACTCAGCTGCCTCCCAGCATCCCTGCTTCCTCTGCACCAGACTCATTAGCTCCTTCACACTTTATTCTTTACGATCTTCTTCTTCAGCTACTCGAGCCCAGCGCCAATTTCCTGGTCTTGTCCAGGGCCTCCGAATCTGTGCCATCTACAAGATGCACTGCGAGTAACTCACCAAGCTTCCTCAGACCGCACCTTCCAAACCCACCACCACTACCATCTAGAAGGACACGAGCAGCAGATACCTGGGAACCCCACCACCTGGAGGTTCCCCTGCAAGTCACTCACCACCCTGACTTGGGAATATATCACAGCTCCTTCACTGTCGCTGGGGCAACATCCTGGAACTCCCTCCCTAACAGCACAGTGGGTGTACCTACACCTCAAGGACTGCAGCGGTTCAAGAAGGCAGCTCATCACCACCTTCGCTCAGGCAACTGGGATGGGCAATAAATGTTGGCCTAACCAGCGACACCCACATCCCACAATTGAATTAAAGAAAGAGAATACACCAGTAGTTTCTGCTTTAAACCAGCTCCTTCTCAGCTTGAGCTGTTGGGTCAGTTTGTTGATTTGGCCCTTTTGGGCGGTGTGCTGTTTTTGGAGCCGATTTTGGGCAGTTTAATGTCAGATTCCAGTTTCTTAATCTGTGCTTCCTGTGGTTGTATTTTCTGCTCAGTTTCGAGTTGCACCTTGCTGTCCCGACGTTTCCACAGCTTCCAGTTTCTGAATCTTCGGTTCCTTGTCCCCGTCTGATGCAGTCCTCGTTCCCGATCATTCTCCGATTTGGAGGCTGTGTCCGGAGGATCCGTGGGAAAAATCGGCGCCGCCCCAGCACTGATCCTCCGACCGGTGAGGGGTCCGCAGCCGCGCCGGGTAAAACACCTGGGGCGCGATTCTCCCAAACCGGGAGAAATCGTAAGGCTGGCGTCAAACCCGGGCGGGTTTGACGCCAGCCCCCCCCCCCTTCCCGACCGGGAACCGATTCTGGTCCCCGGTCGGGGCTAGCAGCCCGACGCCGTAAGCTCCGGCATCACGGGCTTAACGAATTTCGTTAAGCCCGCTTGCCCGAGTTAGCGCCAGCTGATGCGTCATATGACGTCAGCCGCGCATGCGCGGTTTGGAAGACTCCAACCCGCGCATACGCAGATGACGTCATCGCGTATTTGCGCGAAACCCGCGCATGCGCGGGCCGGGATGCCCCTCAGCCGCCCCGCGAATGGATACTGCGGGGCGGCGGAAGGACAAATAGTGCGCGGGCATCGGGCCCGCTGCCCGCGATCGGTGCCCACCGATCGCGGGCCCATGGCACCCTTGGCACGGCCGTGGTACTGCTGTGCCAATCGGTGCCATGGTTATAAAATGCGAGTGTTTATGGCCGTTTTTACGAACGGCCAGACCAGGTGTGTTTGCCGTTCGTAAAAACAGCCGTAAAGGGCTGGGTACTCGGCCCATCTATCAGCTGAGAATCGCTGCTGGCCGTAAAAAAACGGCGGCAGCGATTCGTATCGGGAGTCGGGCGTGGGGGGGGGGGGTGGAGAATAGCGGGAGGGCGTCGGAACAGCGTGGCCGTAAAATTTTACGAGCCACGCTATTCTCCGCACCGTCGGGAGTGCGGAGAATCTCGCCCCTGGTCTCACGGCAGAAACGGCCGGAGAATGGCAGCACGGCTCCTGCCCCACTGTGGTGCTACTGGACACAGTCCACAGCCGACACACCAGGCACCCGACCACTCAGACCACACATCAACCGCGCGGGTGGGAATTCGGCCCATTGGGGGAGGGCCCTCAGGTGACCTCTTGAGACTGTCACATTGGCGTGCAGCTGGACCTTCCCTCTTCCCTGTTTCTGGCTCGTCTCTCCACCCTAACCCAATCAGATGCACTTTTTGCTTCTCGCCAGCTCCGCCACCAACATTTGCTGCCTCCCCCCCCCACCCCCCCACCCCCACCGCTGCTCTCCTATCAGCAGTCGGTACATTTCTGCCTGCTATTGGTTGACCGGTTTGCCATGAGTAGATTCTCCGTGGTTCTGGCGTGTGTGTCCTTTTTCTTTTTTCCATACCCGGGGAAAATCATTAGGAATTCTTGGCTGGCTTTCAAACTAATAATAGCTGCTGCTCAAGTGGGTTGTTTACGGGACTGCCCAGTGCAATGTGCACTTTTTTTATTGAGTCAAGTTTCTGAACTACTGAGGAGGATAATGGCTTTTAAGTGGCTTTCCAAGTAATGTTTATTTATTTTGACATATTTATGAGTTTCTGAAGATGATAATGCTTTTTAAATGATTAATAGACCTTGAATGGTGAGGGTGGTGTTGGGAGGATTGAAGGGTAATAGGGGTATAAGGCAGGTGAGGGGGGTAAGGGGTGGGAAGTGCAGGGGCAAAGTGGTAGATATGAGGTCGATACATAAGGGGGTTGAGGGGGATAAGTGAGATGAGGAGGTGACAGGAGGCAGGGCGGTGATGGAGGGGGTAAGGGACTGAGTGTTAGGAAGGTTGGGGGGGGGGGGTTACACTGATCTGCAGAATTCGGTCGATGTGTCTGCGAATGGAGGCGGGCCTTTTAGCCCAGCTGCCTCATCATCGAGCCGGGTTACAGGCCTGACTCCAGGCGGTCACCACCTCCACCAGCTGCCTCATCATCGAGCCGGGTTACAGGCCTGACTCCAGGCGGTCACCACCTCCACCAGCTGAAATTCCCACCAGCCTGTAGGCCGAGGGATGGGGACCTCGGAAAAATTCCTATCTCCTGATTTCTGCCTCAAGCATGAAACTCCCGCTCTCTGTGTGAGAAACCTGCAGCCAGTCCAAACTTTGCATTCACCTAAGTAAGAAGTCTTACAACACCAGGTTAAAGTCCAACAGGTTTGTTTCGAATCACTAGCTTTCGGAGCGCAGCTCCTTCCTCGGGTGAATGCAGTGCGTTGGTTCCTCAGGTGAAGGAGCAGTGCTCCGAAAGCTAGTGATTCGAAACAAACCTGTTGGACTTTAACCCGGGTGCTGTAAGATACTGTGCTCACCCCAGTCCAACGCCGACACCTCCACATCATTACATTCAACTAGTTAGACATAAAATAGACATAGAGGGCTGGGTCCTCCGTTTCACCTGCGGATTTCCCGACGGTGCAGGGTGCCCACAATGGGAGACCTGATTGGCCGGCTGCCGGGATGGAGAATCCCGCTACCAGTGGGGGTGCGGCGCACCAGGAAACGGGAGTGGCGGGATGCAGGATCCTGCCCAGAGACTTTGATTCCCCATTCTATCACTCCGGAGAGATTCTCCGTTCCCCATGTGGTGAATAGAGATTTCACTGAACAGCCCTGGAATCAGAGAATCCCTACAGTGCAGAAGGAGGCCATTCAGCCCATTGAGTAGCACCGACCCTCTGAAAGAACACCTTACCTAGGCCCACTTATCCGCCCTATCCCTATAACTCTGCAGCCCCACCTAACCGGCACATCTTTGGGCTGTGGGAGAAAACCGCAGCACCCAGAGAAAACCCTCGCAGACACGGAGAGAATGCACAAACGTGTCACAGACAGCCACCCAAGATCGTGCGACCGACTCCTCGGAGTTGGGGCCACCAATTTGAAAGGGTGCCCTGATCTCTAAGTGAGCTTCAGGGTCCCCACACTCCCATCCATGGGCAATGCCACCCCTCGTGAATATGGGCATTACCCCACACCTCCCCCCCACACCCCCCACCCTCAGAGGAGGCCCCCCCTTTTCAGATTGCCCAACTCCTCCTTTCAGGCTCGCCTTCCAGGACTGCATCCTTTACTCTCCCATGAGGTCCCTTTATACCTGCCCTTCACCCACCCACACACACTTCGTAACCTCCCTCATCCCCTGTTTCATGGGCATGGTACCACTCAGACTCTCCTTCCTATGAACAATATTCCATTAGCCATTTATATGTAAACAAGTAAATGGTTAGAATCAATGATTCCCTTACTTTTATGGCACCTTAATCACAACTTTATCAGACATATTGCCTGTATGTATTTTAAACCAGTGTTTTTAATAACACTACAACAACAAAATATAAAATAAAATATGTAACAATTTCCTACATTCATCACACTGATTGAACACCATCAATTGTAATTATCCATGAAATAATTCTGGAGACCGCAGATCCAGCTTTCAACTATATGTTTTTCAGATATACATAGAATCCCTACAGTGCAGAAGGAAGCCATTCAGCCCATCGAGTCTGCACCAAGCCTCCGAAAGAGCACACTATCTAGGCCCACTCCGCCGCCCTATCCCGGTAACCCCACATAACCTGCACACCCCTGGACACTAAGGCCTAATTTGTTTTAAGCATGGCCAGTTCATCTAACCTGCAGACCTCCTGCGGCAGGAAGCCTGAAGGAAATCCAGGCAAACACCGGGAGGACATGTAATCTCCACCTCAGACAGCATAGATTATAGAGGGGCCACCAAAGGCCGGAATTGAACCCGGGTCCCTGGCACTGTGAGGCAGCAGTGCTAACCACTGTGCCACCCACATCGGGGTGAGGTTTCTCAACCTGAACAAAAGCCACTGCTTTCCACTTTCCTGGAATATTTAAACTCTTTCAGTGCACTGAGTAAAATGCCTCACTGCCAAGGGCAGACCACAGATGAACTGCTCATTACCCGAGCCGGCCCTCGCAGTGTGGGCCCGTGGCCTTCGACCGAGTCACCAGTGAGATGTCGCATTCATTTATCATTCCTGAATTAACTAAATCAAGATGGGTTGAACAAAAGCTGCGGGAAGGTGAAGGGTATGAAAATAGAGAGGGGGGGGGAACAAAAAAAACTTAATACAAGTGCGGCTTAACAAGAAGTAAAAATAATTTATTGATTAGAATAGTACACTTGCTGGGAAAGAAGCAAAGACACCACAGGGGAGCACAAGTCCTCTGTATAATCTGTGCTGTCTGAGATACCTTTGATAACATTCATATTCATGTACGATGTTATAACACCTCTTGCCAACTGTACAGATGTGCATCAGCATGTACAAGGGCACAAGGGTCCTTGGTCTGCTCCGCAACATGTACAGGCTATGTCGAGTCAGTCCCTGTGTGGAGAGAGGTGGAAATACTTTCAATGAGCTGCATTTAAATGTTGCAGTTAGCAATCCTTTTCAGCAAGGACCTGGGTTTGATTGTAATTGGCTGTGACAGTGTTATCCATATACACAGCAACTCTGCTGCGACTTGTAACAGAGCGCACTTGAAACACGTAGCTAGCCATTGCTCTAGGTGACTACAGCACTACGCAAATAAATGATTGCTAGTTTTAATAATGTTCTCCGTGCTTATTAAGGAAGGGGATGTCAGATTTAGAAGACAAGGCATTTTCTCCTGACAATGATTTTTAGCAACATTGCTCTCTGAAAACAGAACAGGGAGTTAAGGGCAGATATTCTGTTTTCTGAGGCTTGTAACACACGGACGAATTGAGAATTAGCCCCCCCCCCCAGCTACCACCTCCCAATCTACCCCTGAATTCGGGTGACTAGGAATTGAAAGGTCAATTTATTTAGATGCCTAAAATGGGCCCCTTTGCTCATCTATGTTCAGGTTCCAGTGCCTGTTGAACGAGAAATAGGAACAGGATTAGACCGTTCAGCCCCTCGAGCCTGCTCCAGCGTTCAATAGAACCATGGCTGATCCGACATTCCTCAGTCCCACTTTCCTGCCCTTTCCCCGTAACCCTTGATTCCCTCACTGATCAAGAATCTATCTGTCTCAGCCTTAAATATACACAAGGATTCTGCCCCCACAGCTCTCTGTGACAAGGAGTTTCAGATTTAACATTTTTTAAAAAGTATGTATAATGTAGGGAGTGTAAAGGGTTAGCAAGATGATGTTCGTGTACCTCAACTCTAGATGGCACCACACAGTAGTCATATAACTCTACTATGATTCCTGGGATTCTGGGAGAAGGTTAGGAGAAGGTGTTAGTGAAAGGTTGAGATAGGGTGTCAATTGCATTAGAGAGATATTGATTCTGTAGCATATATTTAATACTGTTATTTTCTTAGCTATTACTTAGTAAGGTGTGCGAATCATTTAAAGTAGTGTAAATAAACTAGCTTTGTTTGAAACGTAGCTTCATGTTCTTTGTCAGCACTATAACTTTTAACCATCTTGAGGGACTCAAAGATGCTCTTAAATCAGTTTAACACTCTACTAATCTGCCTCTAGTAACTCAGTCTATTCTGCTAACTATACAAGCTTGCTCTCGACCATGTGCTAGGGTGTGATGTTGCTGATAATCAACCCTGTCCTGCTCTCTTGGTTTCTACCGGTGGAAGAGGCAGAGCCTGTGTGCCTTGTCCTTTTTATATGGGTTGTGTAGTGCCCCCTTGTGGTAATGCCACCTCTGGGTTTCCTGATTACCCATTGGTTGTGTCCTGTTCTAATGACCCATTGGTTGCGTGTCTGCATGTCATGACCTCTCTGATGCTCCCTCTAGTGGTTACTTAGTTGTAGTGTATTTACATTAACCCCTTGTGTATATACAGCGATGCATATCATACACTAACCACTGTGCCACCATGCCACCCGCCCCTGTGTCCTCCCGGTCCTGGAAGCAGCCATTCCTACACCTTATCCAGCAAGTAACGCTCACCCACATGTCTGGTACCCTTCCAACTGCATCGCTTGCACGGCCCTGGCCATGGCCCTTGCCTCTTCAGAGTCACCTGTGGCTACCCATCTGGTTGTCTCCTCCCTTAATATATACATCACTGGGGGTTCTGACAGGCTGTTTCAATGGTCATCCATCCTTCATGGGCAGGGTCAAGTGGACCCTTATGTATACCTTGAGGGCTAATGGATCTTCCATGGCAGGTGCTGGGGTCCAGCAATTAGAACAGACCCATTTCATCTCTCCCCCCCCCCCCCCCCCTCCCCAAAACTACCACAACCATAACAGGCTGGTCACCATCCTGCCTGCTCTTTCGGGGTCTAATCCCTTATGCTGGTCTCCAATCTCTTCACACCCTTCCCCCCCCCCTCCCACCTCATGAGCCCTGCACACACAGCCGCCCCCCCCCCCCCCCCACACCCAACCCCCCACCTCCCACACACACACCCCAAACCCCCATGCTACCAACAGTGAGTAACTCAGCATTCATTTTTATTTCCTGGCAACACAGCCCGCAGCAGACTGGCACATCACTTCTGGGCAATTGCCGGGTGAACCCTCAGCTGGGACCCTCCGAGAGGGATTCCCCAGCGCATCATCGGGGTCACTCCCTAACTGCAATGTGGGGGCACCAGGAAGTTTCATACTTAGAATTCTAAGTGCCCTTAAAGAGTATGTTCTATGTTTCAAAAAATGAAGATATGAATTGAATCGAGAGTTGTAGAAGTACAGGGTACAAAGAAATTACTGAAGGAAGAACTTGTAAGATTCACAGGGAGGATGATGAAATGAAAATGCTAGGAACTGAGTCAAGGATTTGACGATTGACCCAATACATGTTTTCCAAAGAGATTGCTGTGTTCAGCGAAGACCTCTGAAATCCCAATTCTCTGCTCTGCAGTTGGTGCCCTGCAGGGAAAAGAAAGATAAAGGACTTCATCCACGAATACAGCTTTTGCCTCAAAGTATTGGTCTTTGGGAATTTTTTATTTTATTCTGAATTAAAGATAACAGCCTAAAGGGAATTGTGGCGTTTCAGGGACAGCGTTTCTCTGAAGAAGAACAGAACCTAATCTGCACAAATCTGCAACTAAGGGGAGTGTTCTGGAAGGTTTTTCAAAGGTATGGAAGGAAATTGGGAGAGCGTAGCTCCAAGCTGCCTGTCAATAATGTGAACTGGACCCCCACGTGTTAACAGTTAACAGTTAGGTGAACATTAAATACATTGAGCAGGGAAGGACAAGAGGAAGAACACTATCAGCTTGTTCAAAATGCAAGTTCAGAGCTGACAAGGGGGTAAAAATTCATCAGACTTCATTCACATTGCCTGTCATATTTGGGTAGAAACATAAAATGGCATTTTATTCCCATTCTTGTGCCGACTTTGGAAACTTGTATAAAAATTGGAAGGAATGGGGAATTTAAATGCACAGTGTTCTCTTTGTAATCCCCTCTGACATTCAGAAGGAAGCAGATGATGTGCTCATTTGATAAGATGCGTCATTAAGGGGCTGGTTTAGCACACTGGGCTAAATCTCTGCCTTTTAAAGCAGACCAAGGCAGGCGAGAAGCACGGTTCAATTCCCGTACCAGCCTCCCCGAACAGGCGCCGGAATGTGGCGACTAGGGGCTTTTCACAGTAACTTCATTTGAAGCCTACTTGTGACAATAAGCGATTTTCATTTTCATCATTTGACAAGGTGCCACATCAAAGGTTATAGAAGCTCAAGGTGTGGGGGGGGTAACATATTAGCCTGGATTGAAGATTGGCTGGCTGGCAGAAAACAGAGTATGCATAAATAGGTCTTTGTCAGATTGGCAGAATGATACAAGTGGAGACCCAATGAAATGAAATAAATGAAAATCGCTTATTGTCACAAGTTGGCTTCAATGAAGTTACTGTGAAAAGCCCCAAGTTGCCACATTCCAGCGCCTGTTTGGGGAGGCTGGTACGGGAATTGAACCGTGCTGCTCGCCTGCCTTGGTCTGCTTTAAAAGCCAGCGATTTAGCCCAGTATTCTAAACCAGCCCCTGGTCTGTCTGTGCTGCGGTCTCAGTTTTTTACAATTTATATCAATTACTTCGATGGCGGGAATGAAGGCATGATTGCTAAATTTGCAGATGACACAAAGATAGGAAAGTATGCTGTGAAGAAGACACCCGGAGATTGCAGACGGATATAGATATAGATAGGTTGGGCAGCATGGTAGCACAGTGGTTAGCACAGTTACTTCACAGCTCCAGGGTCCCAGGTTCAATTCCCGGCTTGGGTCACTGTCTGTGCGCAGTCTGCACGTTCTCCCCGTGTCTGCGTGGATTTCCTCCGGGGGCTCCGGGTTCCTAGCAGTCCAAAGATGTGCAGGTTAGGTGGATTGGCAATGCTAAAATTGCCCTTAGTGTCCAAAAAAGGTTAGGTGGGGTTACGGGGATAGGGTGGAGATGTGGGGATAAGGTGGAGGTATGGGTTTAGGTAGAGTACTCTTTCTTGCAGACTCGATGGGCCGAATCTCCTTCTGCACTGTAGATTATATGATCTATTGAGAACAACTGCAGAATTCCAAGGTGCAGAGGTATTTAGGTGTTGTCTTGCATGAGCCATGAAAAGTTAGAATGCAGGTGCAGCATAGTTAATGGAATGCTACCCTTTATTACGAGATGAATTAGCACACAAGTACGGATGTTCTGTTTCAGTCATATTGAGCATTGGTGGGACCCCATCTCAAACACTGGTCTCCCTTTTAATAATAATAATAATCATTATTAGTGTCAAAAGCAGGCTAACATTAACATTGCAATGAAGTTACTGTGAAAATCCCCAGGTCGCCACTCTTTGGCGCCTATTTGGGTACACAGAGGAAGAACTCAGATGTCTAATTCACCTAACAGCACATGCGAGATTCTCTGCAAATGCAGAGAATCGTAAAGGCTGCCGTGGGACAGGCCGTGACCCATGGCAGCCTTCACGCCTACTTCCGGGGCCGATTCTCTCCCCCAGGGCTGGGCTAGGAGCGCGGCCCCGTGCGTCACGGCGGCTGACGCAGCCGATGACATCGGCCGCGCATGCGCAGGTTGGACGACGGCAACCCGCGCATGCGCAGTTGCCGTCTTTTCCCTCAGCCGCCCCGCAAGATGTGGCGCTGTATCTTGCGGGGCGGCGGAGGGAAAAGAGTGCGTCCGTTACGGACGCACGGCCCGCGATCGGTGGGCACCGATTGCGGGCCTATGCCCCCCTTGGCACGGCTGTGGTACTGCCGTGCCAATTGGGCCCCCAGATGCCCCACACGGGCATCTGGCACCCGTTTCACGATGGCAGTGAGCAGGTGTGTTTGCTGCCGTGTTGAAACAGGCGTGAAGGTCCGGCCGCTTGGCCCATTAGCCTCGGAGCATCGCCGTGTGCCATAAAAAACGGCGAGCGGCGATTCGTGGTGTGGGTTGGGCGTGGGGGGGGGGGGGGGAGAATAGCGGGGGGGGCGTGAAAAATGTCGGGAGGCCCTCCCGCTATTCTCCCACCCGGCGTGGGGGGCGGAGAATCGCAACCCACATATTTCGGGACTTGTGGGAGGAAACCGGAGCACCCGGAGGAAACCCACGCAGACACGGGGAGAACGTGCCGACTCCGCACAGATAGTGACCCAAGCCAGGAATCGAATCCGGGGCCCTGGCGCTGTGAAGCAAGAGTGCTAACCACTGTGCTATCGTGCCACCCTAAAGACCATAACACATAGGAGCAGAATTAGGCCACTCGGCCCAACGAGTCTGCTCCGCCATTCAATCATGGCTGACATTTTCTCATCCCCATTCTCCTGCCTTCTCCCCATGACCCCTGATCCTCTTGTTAATCAAGAACCAAGAAAGGATGTAAGTGTGGTGGAGGCAGTTCAGAGGAAATTTATTAGATTGATGCCTGGAATGAGCAGCTTGTCTCATGAGGAAAGGTTGGACAGAGTGGGCTAGTTTCTACTGGAGGTGAGAAGAGTGAAGAGTGACATGGTTGAAGTTTATAAGATCCTGAACAGTATTGACAATGGTGGAAAGGACGCTCCCTCTCATGGGTGAGTCCAGAATCAGGGGGCACTGTTTTCAAATAAGGGGTCACCTTATAGGACAAAGATGAGGAGAATTTATTTTTCTCTCTGTGGTTTGTGCGACTTTGAAACTCTTGGGCTTAGAAGGTGGGATCACTGGATATGTTTAAGGCGGAGGTAGATGGGTCCATGTTAGATAAGGGAATGAAAGGTTATCAAGGGGAATGGGAATGTGGAACTCAACGTAAACAGATCAGCCATGATCATGGAATGGAATCATAGAATCCCGACAGTGCAGCAGGAGGCCATTCAGCCCATCGAGTCTGCACCGACCCTCCGAAAGATCACCCTACACTGACCTACTCCACCACGTCACCCCGTTACCTCACCTAACATTTGGACACTAAGGGGCAATTTAGCATGGCCAATCCATCTACCCTGCACATCTTTGGACTGATTTTAGGGGATGGTGGAGCAGGCTCGATGGGCTGAAAGGACTAACGTTTGCTCCCCGCTCAACGTGTGGGGTAGAAAGTAAAACTGCTGAAATAAATAGGGAGATTGGCGTTTCTGTAAAATCTTTCACAACCTCCGGCCGTTCAAAGGTGCGCAGAGCCGGTGAAGTCTTTTCGAAGTGGCATCACTGGTGTAATGTCGGAAACTCAGACAGCCCATTGGCAAACATCCAGGTTCCACAAACAGCATTGGGATAATAATCAGACAAACAGCAAAACAAAATAAGCTAGATTAATGAATAAATGTTGAGAAGGAATGAGGCTAGAGGGTGATCTGAATGAGATTCCAGGGACATAATTGGGAATAGCCCAGTTCTGGAGGGTGGAGGTGGCAGTGCCATGCTTTCGATCACAAGAGTGATCCCTGGAATGAAGAACTTGTCGCATGAGGAATGGGTGTGGACTCTGGGTCTGTACTTATTGGAGTTTCGAAGGTTGAGGGGGCAACTAATTGAAACTTACAGGATTCTGCGAGGCCTGGATAGAGTAAACGTGGAGAGGATGTTTCCTTGTCGGGAAAACTACAACCAGAGGACACAATCTCAGACTAGAGGGCCGATCCTTTAAAACAGAGGTGAGGAGGAATTTCTTCAGCCAGAGGGTGATGAATCTGTGGAACTCTTTGCAGCAGAAGGCGGTGGAGGCCAAGTTACTGAGTGTTTTTAAGACAGTAAGAAGTCTTACAACACCAGGTTAAAGTCCAACAGGTTTGTTTCAAACACTAGCTTTCGGAGCACTGCTCCTTCCTCAGGTGAATTAAGACAGAGATAGATAGGTTCTTGATTAGAATTTAGAACAGTACAGTACAGCACAGAACAGGCCCTTCGGCCCTCGATGTTGTGCCGACCAATGATCACCCCACTCAAACGCACGTATCCACCCTATACCCGTAACCCAACAACTCCCCCTTAACCTTACTTTTTAGGACACTACGGGCAATTTAGCATGGCCAATCCACCTAACCCGCACATCTTTGGACTGTGGGAGGAAACCGGAGCACCCGGAGGAAACCCACGCACACACGGGGAGGACGTGCAGACTCCGCACAGACAGTGACCCAGCCGGGAACCGAACCTGGGACCCTGGAGCTGTGAAGCATTGATGCTAACCACTATGCTACCGTGCTGCCCTTATTAATATGGGGACAAGGGGTTATGGGGAGAAGGCAGGAGAATGGGGATGAGAAAAATGTCAGCCATGATTGAATGGCGGAGCAGACTCGATGGGCCGAGTGGCCTAATTCTGCTCCTTTGTCTTATGTCTTATGGTCCTGCTTACGTGAGGGAAATGACTGTACATTAGTGGACTCCAGGGAGCTTTAAGTACAAGAATACTTTGGAAGCCAAAGTGATAGCTCCTGCAAAAAAATATAATCGGCTGCGAGTTCACTCTTCAGACGGAAGGCAGGATTTCCTGGATAAGGAGTGGATTAAGCTGTTGGACTGGGCTCGTTACTCCACAGGCCTTAATGTTCCATTGAGAATATTTGACGAGCTGAAGATAAAAGCAAAATGCAGGTCACCCAGACGAGAGCTTTATTGTTGAAGAACAGGCTACAATATCTGCAAGAATGTGCGGTAAATTTATTTTTGCAGCAATACAAAAGGGATTGAGCGTGGTAATTCAGATCAAGCAACCGTGTCTGAAATAATGAGCGACAGTTAAAAGGATGGTATTCAGGTACTTTGCAGCTCCATTATGCATTTGTTCTCCAGTGTGGATATAACGGTGGTGGTCTGTCAGCATGATGATTGAAAATGGTACCATCGCTCGTTCTGGGGTGTGTTTGAAAAGAAAAATATGGGTTAGAATTTGATTGCAGGCCCTCAATAAGGATAATGTAATTGAAAAGGAAAGACAATCTTCCCCAAAGGCAGTGAGGGGAGAAGGTTAAAGGGTCTGGATTCTAGGACTGTGTTAATCTGAGTGTTCACAGTAAGGAGGAAGAAGGATGTGCACCTTGGAGACTTCAAAATCCCAGCCTAAACTCCACCAACCGGGTTTACCCCAAGGGCCACAGAGGGTCACGTTGGCGAGCGGGTGCACAGGGTTGATTTTCATCATGTACCCATTGAGAATCCTGGTTTCGCGAAACCATGTTACCTCCAATAAAACAATGGCCGCAGACACCTGGAAACATCGGCACCTGCTGGTTCCCCTCCAATCCACGCACCACCCTGATTTGGAAATAGATCGCCGATCCTTCACTGTAGCTGGGTCAAAGATCCTGAAACTTCCTTCCGAAGTGCACTGTGGGTGTTCCTACACCGCTCACCACCACCTTCTGAAGGGCAACTCGGGACGGGCAACAAACGCTGGTCTAGCCAGCGACGCCCACACAAATGAATAACGAAAATGGGAAATAGTGCAGATGTTGGAAATCTGTTTCTCGCCAGCAAGCAGGGAGTGTTGGCTGAAAGAGGGCGGCTCTTTTAGGACCATGTCTCTTCCTGATGCTGGGACCCTTGATTGGTCACTGAACACCTTTGAACGTGATACCTGCCCCAATGGGGATGGAGGCCCATGATGTGTGGCTTTGAGAAGTGAGGGAAAACCCGTGTGAGTCCCATTAGGCAGCACGGTAGCATTGTTGGTTAGCACAATCGCTTCACAGCTCCAGGGTCCCAGGTTCGATTCCGGCTTGGGTCACTGTCTGTGCGGAGTCTGCACATCCTCCCCGTGTCTGCGTGGGTTTCCTCCGGGTGCTCCGGTTTCCTCCCACAGTCCAAAGATGTGCAAGTTAGGTGGATTGGCCATGATAAATTGCCCTTAGTGTCCAAAATTGCCCTTAGTGTTGGGTGGGGTTACTGGGTTATGGAGATAGGGTGGAGGTGTTAACCTTGGGTAGGGTGCTCTTTCCAGGAACCGGTGCAGACTCGATGGGCCGAATAGCCTCCTTCTGCACTGTAAATTCTATGATCTATATGATCCCTGAGCCACCAGTAAACCTGGGTGGCCTCTGTGATATGTTGTTCGGAAGTGGCTCATTAACGAACCTAATTGACACTCTTCCGGGCAATGGGCAGGATTTCCGCATTGGACCCTATAGTAAATGCGGGTCAGTCTTCCCGATGGCAGGATATCAACTGAGTGAGTCCTTTCCTGCCCGTTCTCCCAGCTCCCGTTTCATGCTCCAGTGGGCTTCCTTAAATTCCCGCCTATTAACTCTGTGTCTCTCTCTGTCGATGCTGCCAGACCTGCTGAGTATTTCCAGCGTCGTCTGTTATGTTTGTTCAGCCAGAAGAAATAACTTGCGTTTGACAGCGTGTACTAAAAACAACACCAAGTTTTCCCAGCAAATTAATGACCATTGAAGGATCAACACTGTTATCGTGTCGGAAATGTGGCAATCAATCCGGACAAAAAGCAGCACAGATTAATGACGAATGGTTGTTCTGGCCGTGCTCATTGAGCACACATAGGCTAGGACAGTAAAATAATCGTCTGATTAATTCCGGCCTGTCATGCCGGTATTGGCCTGTCATGCTCTGTAGACGGGCCGAGTGAATGATGCACAACAGAACATCCGAGTTCAAATAATTTATTATGAAACAACCGCATGCTAAAGATAACTTGAATAAATATATAACAAGCTACTAACACTAACTAGCTATACTAGAGCTATTGCAAAATACGTTTATCCACCAACCCGACTTATTCCCACCTCTCTCGAGTCACAGAGTTGCATGGTAGACCCACGCTGCCACCTGCTGGTCGGAGGTCATATATAATATTATATACACAATTGCTTTATGCACATCATCACATGGACCTTGTTCAAGGCTGCAGCGTATGAGAGGCAAGAACCATTAAAAAACCTGTGAGAGAGCTCTTTGCGGCATGTGAGGTGACCCATTTTAATGTCCCTTGTTTCAGGCCCCTGATTTAGGGCAATCCCTTGGAATCGCTCTTAGACATCTCAGCAATTCCCAGCCACTGGAGCCTGCTGTTTTAAAGAATGCAAGTAAAAGTTTCAGCCTAGTAGTGAAATTGGATGTTTTGGAGAAATCCATGTTGCCACAGTGCTCAGACACATGAAACATCGCCGGGCCGGAGAAATGGCGGGGGGGGGGGGGGGGTGTGAATCCCGCCCGCTGCCCCCACGCCGGCTGCTGGATTCTCCGGCGGGGACGGGAATCACGTCGTGCCGGTCGGGGGCCGTTGGCAGTGCCCCCCCCGGCGATCTTACCGGCAGGACCTGGCTCTGCGGGTGGCCTGCGGAGTCTTGGGGGGGGGGGGCGTGGGGGGGGAATCTGGCCCCGGGGGCTGCCCCATGGTGGTCTGGCCTGCAATCGGGGCCCACTGTTCCGTGGGTGCACTCTTTCCCTCCGCGCCGGCCGCTGTAACGGTCCGCCATGGCCGGCGCGGAGAAGAAACTCCTGGGCATGCGCTGGGATAATGCCAGCACACGCTGGCACTCATGTGCACGTGCCAACTCGCGCCGGCCAGTGGAGGCCCTTTGGCACCGGTTGGCGCAGCACCAAGCCCTTCAACGCCGGTTGGCAAGCCACCAATCCCGCTGGCGCCGACCTAGCCCCTGAAGGTGCTGAGGATTCCGCACGTTCCAGGCGGCCCGATGCCGGGGTGGTTCACGCCACTCCTCGGCGCCGGTATGGCGCGCACCGCCGGTTAGGGGAGAATCCCGCCCTTCAACATACAAAGCTGCAGACCAAGTCCTGGACAAGGGGATTAGAATAGATAGGTGCTTGACGGCTGGCTCAGACACGATGGGCTGAAGGGCTTCACTCTGTGTTGTAAAGGACTATGGTGGCACGGTAGCACAGTGGTTAGCACTGTTGCTTCGCAGCGGCAGGGTCCCAGGTTCAATTCAGGCTTGGGTCACTGTCTGTGCGGAGTCTACATGTTCTCCCCGTGTCTGCGTGGGTTTCCTCCGGGTGCTCCGGTTTCCTCCCACAAGTCCCGAAAGACGTGCTTGGTGGGTAATTTGGACATTCTGAATTCTCCCTCTGTGTCCTTGAACAGGTGCGGGAATGTGGCGATTTGGGGCTTTTCACAGTAACTTCACTGCAGTGTTAATGTAAGCCTAATTGTGGCAATAATAAAGATTATTATTATTATTAACACCCATTTTCTTCAAATATTACCATGTGATCTATTCCATACAGTGAGACCGAGCCTCAATCCAGCATCTTATCAGGAAGACCGCATCTGACAATACTGCACTCCCTCAAAACCACAAGGAATCTCCAACCTAAACCACGGGCGGCATTCTCCGTTAGCCGACACCCAAATCGGGAAAGCTGGGGCGGGATTCTCTGACCCCAGGACCAGGTTGGAGAATCGCCGGGCCAGGCGCGATTCACGTGACGCGGCCCCGACGCCGGTCCGCCGAATTCTCCGGCCACCGGAGAATCAAAGAACAAAGAACAAAGAAAATTACAGCACAGGAACAGGCCCTTCGGCCCTCCCAGCCAGCGCCGGTCCAGATCCTTTATCTAAACCTGTTGCCTATTTTCCAAGGATCTACTTCCCTCTGTTCCCCGCCCGTTCATATATCGGCGCCGCTGGTGCCGGCGCGGTCGCCACGGCGATTCTCCGTGCGGGGGATGGGCTGAGTGGCTGCCGAGATAGCCCGAGTCCTGCCGATGGCAGGACACATGTGGTCTTACCCGGCGGGACCTCGGCGTCCATCCTGCCGGGGGGGGGGGGTTTGGGTAGGGGCCTGGTGGGGGGTCCTACCGGTCGGCAGGCCGGCTTCTCCTGGTGGGGGCCTCTTTTACTTCGCGCCAGCCCCTGTAGCTCTCCACCATGTTGCGTCGGGGCGGGCGCGGAGAAGGAAGCTACCACTTGAAATCACGCGGCCGCAGCGTGCATGCGCAGACCCGCGGTGCCCGTTTGACGCTGGTATCGGCTGCTGGAGCTGTGTGAGTCGCTCCAGTGCCGTGCTGCCCCCTTTAGGGCTCAGGATCGCTGCAAAGGCGGCAACACTTAGCCTCAGGGTCAGGGAATCCCACCCCTGATTTAGGCAGAGAATCAGTTCCGTCGATGAAATCACGGCAGGTGGTGATTTGATGCCGAATCCCAATGCTCCAGCACCTCAACAGCGGCATCAATGCATTCCGGAACGCACGTGCAGTAAACACCGTTTGCCTGTAATTAGCGGGCCCGACCCCGTATCCATATACACCCCCCATTCACCCATACCCCATTCACCCCCCTGATTCACACTGCCCTGATTCACCCCCCCATTCCCCACCCGATTCAACAGTCCAATTCTCAACCCCCGATTCGCACCCCCCTTGATTCATACACCCCAATTCTGCCCCCCGCCTAATTCACCACCCTCCTCGATTCACACCGCACCAATTCACCCACCTGGATTCACACCCATCCCAAATTCACCCCCCCCGATTCGACCATTCCTGATTCAAATCCCTCGTTTCACAGGCCCTCGATTCGCATCTCCAGTGTTCACACCTGCCCGATTCACACCTGCCCGATTCACACCCACCGATTCACACACCCCGATTTACAACCCCCCCGCTTCACACCCAATGATTCACACTCAACAATTCACACCCCCCCCGTTTCACACCCCAAGTATTCATCCCCCGATTCACAACTCCCCGAATCACAACTCCCCGATTCACAGCCCCCAATTCACATCTCCCCAATTCACACACACCCTGAATCACAACCCCCCGATTCACAACCCCATGAATCACACATCCCCGATTTACATCCCCCATATTCACACTAAACAGGGCAGCACGGTAGCATAGTGGTCAGCACAATTGCTTCACAGCTCCAGGGTCGTAGGTTCAATTCCTGGTTGGGTCACTGTCTGTGTGGAGTCTGCACGTCCTCCCCGTGTGTGCATGGGTTTCTTCCGGGTGCTCCGGTTTCCTCCCACAGTCCAAAGATGTGCAGGTTAGGTGGATTGACCATGCTAATTTGCCCTTAGTGTCCAAAATTGCCCTTAGTGTTGAGTGGGGTTACTGGGTTATGGGGATAGGGTGGAGACGTGGGCTTGGGCAGGGTGCTCTTTCCAAGAGCCGGTGCAGACTTGATGGGTTGAATGGCCTTCTTCTGCACTGTAAATTCTATGAATTCTATCAGTAAGGTTTCTCTTGAGTACTAAACGATTCACACCCTCCCGATTCACATCACCAGTATTCACCCTCCGATTCACAACTCCCGAATCACAACTCCAATTCACAACCCCCCAATTCACATCCCCCTGATTCACCCTCTCCGATTCACACCTGCAGTATTCACATAACCCCAATTTACAACAACTCAAATCACAATCCCCCGAATCACAACCCCCCAATTCACACCCCTCTGAATCACAAACCCCCAATTCACACACCCCGATTCAAACCCACCGATTCACACAATCCAATTCACAGCCCACGATTCACAACCCCCCCGAATCACTCCCCGATTCAACCCCCAATTCACCTCCCCGATTCACACCCCTCAGATTTACACACACTGGGTCACCCCTCACCCCGATTCATAATAATAATCTTTGTTGTCATAAGTAGGCTTACATTAACACTGCAATGAAGTTACTGTGAAAATCCCCTAGTCGCCACATTCCGGCGCCTGTTCGGGTACACTGAGGAAGAATTCAGAATGTCGAATTCACCTAACAGTTTTTTGGGACTTGTGAGAGGAAAGCGGAGGAAACCCGGAGGAAACCCATGCAGACACAGGGAGAATGTGCAGACTCCGCACAGACAGTGACCCAAGCCAGAAATCACACCTACGACTCTGGCATTTGAAGTAACAGTGCTAACCACTGTGCTACTGTGCCAACCCCAGATTCACACTCCCCCGATTCACTCCCGCCCTGATGCTCACCCCTCAGATTCACACCCCTTAGTTTCACTCGCCCCTGATTCATACCCCCAATTCACACACCCCAGGTTCACCCCCCCTGATTTACATCCCCGATTCACACTCCCAGTATTCACACTCCCCCATTCACCCCCCAATTCTCACCTCCGAGATTCACCCCCCCCCACCCCGCCAGTTCACCCACCCAATTCACAACCCCCCAATTCACAACCACCGACACAACCTCTCCCCCAGATTTACTCACCCCCGATTCACATGCCCAATTCATACCTTCCGATTCACACTCCCCGATTCACACCTTCCGATTCACACTCCCCGATTCACGCCTTCCCATTCACACTCCCCAATTCACACCTTCTGATTCACACTCCCCAATTCACCCCCCAAATCACACCAGCCCAATTCACCAACCCCCCCCGATTCACTCCTCACAGATTCACCAACCCCCCCCGGGTTCACCCACCAATTCACAACCCCCCAATTCACAAGCACTGTTACAACCCCTCCCCCAGATTTACTCACCCCCGAGTCACACCCCCAATTCACACATCCCAGATTCACACGCCCACAATTCGCCCACCCCATTCACACCACCACGATTCACACACCCCAAATTCACGCCCCCCTTTCCCGATTCACACCCTAATTCACAACCCTCCAATTCAAAAACCCCGATTCAAACCCCCCAGATTCACTCACCCCCAATTCACCCCCCCCCCCCCAATTCACACGTGTGATGGGAGAGAGGATGGGTGGTCCAGTGGGCAGAGTGTGAGGGGAGAGAGGATGGGTGGTCCAGTGGGCAGAGTGTGAGGGGAGAGAGGATGGGTGGTCCAGTGGGCAGAGTGTGAGGGGAGAGAGGATGGGTGGTCCAGTGGGCATAGTGTGAGGGCACAGAGGATGGGCTGGGGGGGGTTTCATGCAGGATTGTCTCACTTGCTTCTGCACCTCTAACCTCTAACCTCGCATTGCGCGACCTCCCAGGTGGCGGATCCCCCAGAGAGGTCCAGTGCCCTCTGCTCAAACACTGTCAGGGGGTGCATAACGGGTGAACCCACTCCAGTGGGGCCTCACGGTAGCATGGTGGTTAGCATCAATGCTTCACAGCTCCAGGGTCCCAGGTTCGATTCCCGGCTGGGTCACTGTCTGTGTGGAGTCTGCACGTCCTCCCCGTGTGTGCGTGGGTTTCCTCCGGGTGCTCCGGTTTCCTCCCACAGTCCAAAGATGTGCGGGTTAGGTGGATTGGCCATGCTAAATTGCCCGTAGTGTAAGGTTAATGGGGGGATTGTTGGGTTACGGGTATAAGGGTTACGTGGGGTTAAGTAGGGTGATCATTGCTCGGCACAACATCGAGGGCCGAAGGGCCTGTTCTGTGCTGTACTGTTCTATGTTCTATGTTCTAGTTCTGTTGCGCTCCCGGTTGTTGTGCGCAGTCTTGTCCTGTTGGGAGAGGGGGGGGGGGGGGGGGGGGAGGGGGGCATTGATAGAGCATCACAATTAGGCGGGTATCATCAGGGCATTCAGAAATAGGCTACATTTATGCAGGGTGGAGGGAAAGTTGGAGCCAAACCATGGCATCTCTCCAGGGGGTCGCAGCGCTCATGTGGGCTGTTACAACGTTACTCACCCCCCCTCCACTCAATCTCGCCCCCCCTCCACCTCGTGCCCAGGCGGTGGGACTGATGAGGGACATGGGGGTTGGGGGGGGTGGGGGGGTGGTTGTGACCCGGGGGCACCCTCGTGGGGCACTCACCCTGGCAGCCCTGCTGAGGTCGTGGAGCTTCTTGCGACACTGTTCCCCGGACCGAGGGGTCTGCCCCACAGCACTGACAGCTGTGCCCACGTCACGCCAGGCCCGTCGCACGGTGCTAGAAGGGTGGCGATGCCCTCGTCTTGGGCAGAGGATGCCCCTGCGCTGCTCCACCTCATCGAGGAGGGTCTCCAGATCCGTATCATGGAACCGTGGGGCGGCATAGGCTCCATCATTTTCCTCCTTCCTCTGCTGCGGGTCTTTCCGTGCGCGGATCGTGCCTTTAGGACGTGGCGTGGCGTCATTTGGGCATCGCGCGTTGACGACGTGCATTTCACGCCCCCCTGTGTTCCACACGGCCCTGATGCTAGCCCATTCCCGCGGTCAGAATCGGTCGCGATCGGGGCCGTTTCGCACCTTTGGGGAGGCCCGACGCGGAGTGGTTGCCGCCACTCCACTACGCTGGGACCCCCCGCCCCGCCGGGTAGGGGCGAATTTCGCCCCATGATTCACACACCCTCAATCACACCCTCATGATTCACCCCGCACCCCGATTCACTTCAACCCTGATTCACAGCCCTCAGATTCACACTCCCTGGGCGAGATTCTCGGCAAATGCAGAGAATCAATAAGGCTGCCGTGGGATAGGCCGTGACCCATGGCTGCCTTCACGCCCACTTCCGGGGCCGATTCTTCCCCCCCGGGCGGGGCTAGGAGCGCGGCCCCGTGCGTCACGGCGGTGAGGCCTTGACGACGGTCGTCAAGGCCGCACGTCAATCGTCAGCCGGCTGACGGCCTTGACGTCGGCGGCGCATGCGCAGGTTGGACAACGCCAACCCACGCATGCGCAGTTGGCGGCTTTTCCCTCAGCTGCCCCGCAAGATGTGGTGGCTTGATCTTGCGGGGCGGCGGAGGGAAAGGAGTGCCTATGCCCCCCTTGGCACCACCGTGGTACTGCCGTGCCAATCGTCCCCCAGATGCCCCAAACGGGCATCTGGCGCCCGTTTCACGACGGCAGCGAGCAGGTGTGTTTGCTGCTGTGTTGAAACGGGCGTGAAGGCCCGGCCGCTTGGCCTATCGGCCTCAGAGAATCACCGTGCGCCGTAAAAAATGGCGAGCGGCGATTCGTGGCGTGGGTCGGGCGTGGGGGGGGGAGAATAGCGGGAGGGCGTGAAAAATGTCGGGAGGCCCTCCCGCTATTCTCCCACCCGGCGTGGGGGGCGGAGTATCGTGCCCCCTGATTCATGCACCTGAAATTCACAACCGGTTGAATCACACCCCCTGATTCAAACCCCCCAGATTCACTTGCTCCTGACTAACATCCCCAATTCATCCCCCGATTCACCCTGATTCACACTACCCCTGATTCACATCCCCCGATTCACACCCCCAATTCACACTACCCCGATTCACCTCCCCGATTCACACCCCCAATTCACACTACCCAGATTCACATCCCCCGATTCACGCCCCCAATTCACATTCCCAATTCACACTACCCCGATTCACATCCCCCGATTCACCCTGATTCACATCCCCCGATTCACATCCCCCGATTCACACCCCCAATTCACACTACCCCAATTCACATCCCCCGATTCACACCTCCAATTCACATCCCCAATTCACACTACCTCGATTCACCCTGATTCACATTCCCCTATTCACATCCCCCGATTCACACTACCCCGATTCTCATCCCCCGATTCACATCCCCCGATTCACATCTCCCAATTCAAAAACCCTGATTCACAAACCCTAATTCGCACCCTGGTTCCACTCCCACCGATTCACACCACCGATTGAGCCCCAGATTCACAACCTTGATTAACACCCCCGATTCACATCCACGATTACCCCCCGATTCGTACCCCCGATTCACACCCATGGGACGGAATTCTCCGCCAGGCCCGACGCCATCGTGAAACCTGGAGAGGTTCACGACGGCATTGGAAGCCTCTCCCGGCTCCCTATTCTCCCCTAGCCGGGGGTATAGGCGGGCTGTACTGGGAAACTCGGCAGCCGGGCCTTGTCCCTGGCTTCAAGGCCCGGTGCGCCAAGAATGACACCGTGGCGGCGCCTAATGACATCAACCGCGCATGCGCGGTTGCCGTCTTTCCCCTCAGCCGCCCCGCAAGACGTGGCGGCTTGATCTTGCGGGGCGGCGGAGGGAAAAGTGTGCGTCCCCTTGAGACACCGGCCCGACGATCGGTGGGCACCGATCGCGGGCCAGTCCCCTCCCGAGCGCGGTCGTGGTGCTCGATCCCCGATCCACCCCTCCTAGGCCCCACACTTACCTGGCACGCCATGTTCACGACGGCAGCGACCAGGTGTGGTAGCCGCCGTTGTGAACAGGTCGGGAACGGCAGGATGCTCGGCCCATCCGGGTCGGAGAATCGTTGGCCGCCATGAAAAACAGCGGCTGCGCTTCTCCGAGCGGCGTGTCGGAAAACCGGACAAGCCATTTTGGGGGGAGGGGAGGGGTGGGAGAATAGCGGGAGGTGCGGGAGCGGACCTCCCGCTATTCTCCCACCCATTGTGGTTGCTGAGAATTGCGGCCATGATTCACAACCCTGATTCACACCCTGATTCACCCCCGATTACCCCCCCGATTCACAACCCTGATTCATACCCCGATTCACACCCCCCCGATTCACACCCCCCGATTCACCCCCGATTCACCCCCAATTCACCCTCCCATTTCACACCACCGATTCAGCTCCAGATTCACAACCCTGATTCACACCCCGATTCACCCCCCCGATTCACCCCCGATTACCCCCGATTCACAACCCTGATTCACACCACGATTCACACCCCCCGATTCACACCCCCTGATTCACCCCCAATTTACCCTCCCAATTCACACCACCGATTCAGCCCCAGATTCACAACCCTGATTCACACCCCCGATTCGCAACCCTGATTCACTCCCCGATTCACCCCCGATTACCCCCCCGATTCACACCCCCGATTTACCTCCCTATTTACACCCCCGATTAACACCCACCGATTCATCCTCCCGAGTGATGCCCCTGATTCGCACTCCAGAATCACCCCCGATTCACACACCGATTCACACACTGATTCACACCCACCGATTTACACCCATCAATTCACAACCCTAATCCCATCCACCAATTCACACACCGGATTCACCCCCCCCCCCCCCCCGATTCACACCCATGATTCATACCCCAGAATCACGCCCTCGATTCACACACAAGTGGGCGGGAATCGCGGGAGGGCCGGGCGAATCACGACACGCCGCCCTGGCACCCCCCACGGTTCTCCCACCCCCCCAAAATGGCGTGTCGCAGAATCGCCGGTCGCCGTTTTTCACGGCCCGGATGGGCCGAGTGGCCTGATGAACCCGACCGGTTCACGCCGGCGCCAACCACACCTGGTCGCTGCCGGCGTGAACATCGCGCGAGAGGTAAGTGTGGGGCCTGTGGGGGGTGGAGGGAGGATCGAGCACCACGGGCGTGCTCGGGAGGTGACTGGCAAGCGATCGGTGCCCACCGATCGTCGGGCCGGCGTCTCTAAGAGACGCACTCTTTCCCCTCCGCCGCCCTGCAAGATCAAGCCGCCACGTCTTGCGGGGCAGCGGAGGGGAAGACGGCAACCACGCATGCGGGGTTCGAGCCGGCCAACCTGCGCATGCGCGGCTGACGTCACTTAGGCGCCGCCGTTGCACCATTCTCAGCGCGCCGCTTTCGTCAAGGCCCGGCGACCGAGTTTCTCACAACGCCGCTCCTAGCCCCCGGGGGGGGGGGGGGGAGAATAGGGTGCAAGGAGCGGCCTCCGATGCTGTCGTGAAACTCGGCCGAGTTCACAACGGATTTCCCGATGCCGCGCGGCATCGGAGAATCGTGCCCACTGCTTCTCACCTACCAATTCACCCCCCGATTCATCCTCCGATTCACACCCGCCGATTCAAATCCTCCGATACACAATTACCGATTTACGATCACCGGTTCACATGTCGAATTCACACCCACTGATTCACACCCCCAATTCACACCCATCGATTAAAACTCATCAATTCACGACCCTGATTCATATCGACCGATTCACACGCCGGATTAACCCTCCCGATTCACACCATCAAGTCGCACCCCCAATGCCCATGATTTCAACCCCACTTTACGCCCCCAATTTACAATCCCCTGATTCACACCCCTCTCCGATTCACCCGCCTCAATTCACCCCCCACCCGATTCACAGCCCCCCGATCCAAGCCCCCACGATTCACACACCACAATTATGCCCCCTGATTCAGGCTCTGGCTCTCCAAACCTCGGGGCGGCCCTCCGTGGCTCAACCATACTCGCCTCTTCTTCCGTTCTTCTGGCCGCTCGCGCCTTTTTACGACGCGGAGCGGCGTCATTCTTGTCGTCATTCGGGCGTCGCAGGCTTTTCGTGTCAATTAGCGCGTGAGTCCCGCGGCCCCGCTCCTAGCCCATTCCCGGGGCGTGAATAGCCTGTGAGCAGGGCCGTACCGGGCCGTCGTGAAAGTCAGCCAATTTCACGACGGCCTTCACAATTTTCCGCGGGAGCGAAGAATTGCGGCCACTGATTCACACCCACTGGGCGCGATTCCCTCTGGCGGAGGCCGTGGCGGCAGCGGAAGGATAAAGAGTGCACCCAGGGCACTGGCCCGGAGTCTGAGCGGGGGGCCCCGATCGCGGGCCTGGCCACCGTGGGGGCACCCCCAGGGTCCAATCGTCCCGCACCCTCCCCCAGGACCCCGGGGGCCCAGTCGCGGCGCCGATCCCGCCGCCACCAGAGGTGGTTCAAACCTCGGCGGCGGGAAAGGCCTCCCAGCGGCGGGACTTCGGACCATCCGGGCCAGAGAATCGCCTGGGGCCGCCGAAAATCCCGCCCCCGCCAATTCCTGGGTGGCGGAGAACCTCTGCCACGGCGGGGGCTGGATTTTCGGCGACCCAGGCGATTCTCCGACCCTGCTGGGGGTCGGAGAATTTCGCCCCTTGAATCACATCCCCCGATTCAACACCCCGATTCACCCCCTCCCGGATTCACACACCCGAATTCATACTCCATTCCATTCACGCATCCCCGATCCAAGCCCTCACAATTCACCCCCCGCGATTCACACCCCCAATTCACCCCCCCCCCCGATTCGCAACCTCTCCGATTCACACGCCTAGGGCGCGATTCTCCGCAAATGTGGTGAGTCGTAAAGCCTGCCGTGAAACTGGCTGTGTTTCACGGCAGCCTCCGCGCCCCCTCCCAGGACCCGATTCTCCACCCCCCGGGCGGGGCTAGCAGCGGGGCCCCGTGAAGCACGGCATCGCGGGCTTAGCGACCGTCGCTAAATCCGCGCGCCAAGTGTCACGCCGGTTGACACGCACGATGACGTCAGCCGTGCATGCGCGGGTTGGTCGGCTCCAACCCGCACATGCGCGGATGACGTCATCACGCAGACGTGTCAAACCCGCGCATGCGCGGGCCGTCATGCCCCTCAGCCGCCCCGCAGACTGATCGTTCGGGGCGACGGAACAACAAATAGTGCGCGGGTATCGGACCCGCTGCCCGCGATCGGTGCCCACCGATCGCAGGCCCATGCCACCCTTGGTGTCAATGGGTGCCATGGTTGTCCGGGACGGCACTTTGCGACCGTTTTCTCGAACGGTGAGAGCAGGTGTGTTTGCGTTCGTGAAAACGGCTGTAAAGGCCTGGGAACTCGGCCCATCGGCCTGGGGACAATCGCTGTTCGCCGTAAATAACAGCGAGCATCGATTCGTGACGTGGGGCGGCCGTGGGGGGGGGGGGGGGGGGGGGGGAGGGAGGGAGAATAGCGGGAGAGCGTGAAAATTGTCGGGAAGGCCCTCCCGTTATTCTCCGACCTGTTGTGGGCAGCGGAGAATCGCGCCCCTAGTATTCACAACCCCCCCAATTCTCACCGTCCAGATTCATACCCCCCAATTCACACACCTCTGATTCCCAACCTCCCCGAGTCACACTCCACAGTATTCACAACCCCACTGATTCACATGCTGCAGGTTTACACACCCCTGATTCACACTGCTTCAATTTGCACACTCCCAATTCGTCCCCCAATCATCTTTCAGATTCACCTCCTCGATTCACTCCCAAATTCACATAAGCCTAATTCACACCCTGCCTCATTCATAATCCCAGTATTCAACCCCCATACCCCCCGATTCACCAACCGATTCACACATCACGATTCACACCCCCCATGATTAACACCCCGCCCGATTCACACAACCAGTATTCAATCTCTCCGATTCAAACCACGGGCGAGATTCTCCGCAAATGCAGAGAATCGTAAAGGCTGCCGTGGGACAGGCCGTGACCCATGGCAGCCTTCAGGCCCACTTCCGCGACTGATTCTCCCCCCCGGTCGGGGCTAGGAGCGCGGCCCCGTGCGTCACGGCGGTGCGGCCTTGATGACAGTCGTCAAGGCCGCACGTGAAGCGTCATGCCGGCTGACGCGGCCGATGACGTCAGCCGTGCATGCGCAGGTTGGACAACGCCAACCCGCGTATGCGCAGTTGGTGTCTTTTCCCTCAGCCACCCCGCAAGACGTGGCGGCTTGATCTTGCGGGGCGGCGTAGGGAAAAGAGTGCGCACGGCCTGCATTAATTCACACCCCCGATTCACACACCCACTGATTCACACCCCTGATTTACGCCCTGCTGATTAACGCCCACCGATTTGCACCCACCTGACATACACCCTGACTGATTTGCACCAGCCTGATTTACACCCTGCTTGATTTACACCAGCCTGATTTACGCCAGCCTGATTTACACCCTGACTGATTTGCACCAGCCTGATTCACACCAGCCTGATTTACAAGCAGCCTGATTTACACCCTGCCTGATTTACACCAGCCTGATTTACACCCTGACTGATTTGCACCAGCCTGATTCACACCAGCCTGATTTACAGCAGCCTGATTTACACCCTGCCTGATTTACACCAGCCTGATTCACACCAGCCTGATTTACAGCAGCCTGATTTACACCCTGCCTGATTTACACCAGCCTGATTTACACCAGCCTGATTTACAGCAGCCTGATTTACAGCAGCCTGATTTACACCAGCCTGATTTACTCCAGGCGGATTTACACCAGTCTGATTTACTCCAGGCGGATTTACACCAGTCTGATTTACACCCTGCCTGATTACAGCACCCTGATTGACACTCTGCTGATTTCCACCAGCCTGATTTCCACCAGCCTGATTTACATCAGCCTGATTTCCACCAGCCTGTTTTACATCAGCCTGATTTACACCAGCCTGATTTACACCAGCCTGATTTACACCAGTCTGATTTACTCCAGGCGAATTTACACCAGTTTGATTTACTCCAGGCGGATTTACACCAGTCTGAATTACTCCAGGCGGATTTACACCAGTCTGATTTACACCAGGCGGATTTACACCAGTCTGATTTACTCCAGGCGTATTTACACCAGTCTGATTTACACCAGGCGGATTTACACCAGTCTGATTACTCCGGGCGGATTTACACCAGTCTGATTTACTCCAGGCGGATTTACACCAGTCTGATTTACTCCGGGCGGATTTACACCAGTCTGATTTACTCCAGGCGGATTTACACCAGTCTGATTTACACCAGGCGGATTTACACCAGTCTGATTACTCCGGGCGGATTTACGCCAGTCTAATTTCCACCCTGCATGATTTACAGCATCCTGATTTACACGAGCCTCATTTACAGCTGCCAGATTTACAGTAGCCTGATTTGCATCCTGCTGAATTTACATCCTGCGTGATTCACATCAACCTGATTTACCCCTGTCTGATTGACAGTCTGCCAGATTTACACGCTGCCTGATTTACACCAATCTGATTTACACTAGTCTGAGTTACACACAGCCTGATTTACAGCAGCCTGATTTACACTCTGCCGGATTCACACCAGCCTGATTTACAGCAGACTGATTTACACCAGTCTGATTTACACTCTGCCTGATTCACACCAGCCTGATTTACAGCAGACTGATTTACACCAGTCTGATTTACACCAGCCTGATTTACACTCTGCCTGATTTACATCAGTCTGATTTACACCAGCCTGATTTACACCAGTCTGATATACACCCTGCCGGATTCACCACAGCCTGATTTACACCAGTCCGATTTGCACTACCCTAATTTACACCAGCCTGACTTACAGCTGCCTGATTTACACAATCTTGATTTACACCCTGCCGGATATACACCAGCCTGATTTACACAATCTTGATTTACACCCTGCCTGAATAACACCAGTCTGATTTACACTCTCCCTGATTTACACCCTGGCTGATTTACACTCTCCTTGTTTTACACCAGCCTGATTTACACCAGCCTGATTTACACCAGCCTGATTTCCACCATGCCGTATTCACACCAGCCTGATTTACACCAGCCTGATTTACACCAGCCTGATTTACACCAGTCTGAGTTACACCCTGACTGCTTTACACCAGCCTGATTTACACTCTGCCTGATTTACAGCAGCCTGATTTACACCAGTCTATTTACACCAGCCTGCTTCACACCCTGCCTGATTTACACCAGCCTGATTTACACTAGCCTGATTTATACCAGCCTGATTTACACCAGCCTGATTTCCACCAGCCTGATTTACACCAGCCTGATTTATACCAGCCTGATTTACACCCTGCCTGATTTACACCAGCCTGATTTACACCAGCCTGATTTACACCCTGCCTGATTTACACCAGCCTGATTTATACCAGCCTGATTTCCACCCTTACTGATTTCCACCAGCCTGATTTACACCAGCCTGATTTATACCAGCCTGATTTACACCCTCCTGGATTTACACCTGCCTGATTTACAAGATTTATACCAGCCTAATTTACACCAGCCTGATTTACAGCAGCCTGATTTTCCAGCCTTATTTTCACCAGCCTGATTTACAGCAGCCTGATTTACACCCTGCCTGATTTACACCATCCTGATTTACACCAGCTTGATTTACACCAGCCTGATTTACACCAGCCTGATTTACAGCAGCCTGATTTCCACCAGCTTTATTTACACCAGCCTGATTTACACCAGCCTGATTTACACTAGCCTGATTTACAGCAGCCTGATTTACACCATCCTAATTTACACCAGCCTGATTTACACCAGCCTAATTTACACCAGCCTGATTTACAGCTGCCTGATTTCCACCAGCTTTATTTACAGCAGCCTGATTTACACCGGCCTGATTTACACTAGCCTGATTACACCCTGCCAGATTTTACCCTGCAGAATTTACACCCTGCCTGATTTACACCAACCTGATTTACTACAGCCTGATTTACACCAGCCGGATTTACAGCAGCCTGATTTACAGCAGCCTGATTTACACCAACCTGATTTACAACTGCCTGATTTACACCAGCCGGATTTACACCATCTTGACTTACACCAGCCTGATTTACACACTGCCTGATTTACAGCAGCCTGATTTACACCAGCCTGATTTCCACCAGCCTGATTTCCACCAACCTGATTTACAACAGCCTGATTTACACCAACCTGATTTACACCCTGCCTGATTTACACCAGTCTGATTTCTACCAGCCTGATTTACACCCTGCCTGATTTACACCAGCCTGATTTATACCAGCCTGATTTACACGCTGCTGGATTTACACCAGCCTGATTTACACCAGCCTGATTTACACCCTGCCTGATTTACACCAGCCTGATTTATACCAGCCTGATTTCCACCCTTACTGATTTCCACCAGCCTGATTTACACCAGCCAGATTTATACCAGCCTGATTTACACCCTCCTGGATTTACACCTGCCTGATTTACATGAGCCTGATTTACACCAGCCTGATTTCCAGCCTTACTGATTTACACCAGCCTGATTTACACCAGCCTGATTTATACCAGCCTAATTTACACCAGCCTGATTTACACCAGCCTGATTTACACCATCCTGATTTACACCATCCTGATTTACAGCAGCCTGATTTTCCAGCCTTATTTTCACCAGCCTGATTTACAGCAGCCTGATTTACACCCTGCCTGATTTACACCATCCTGATTTACACCAGCTTGATTTTCACCCTCCTGATTTACACCAGCTTGATTTACACCAGCCTAATTTACACCAGCCTGATTTACAGCTGCCTGATTTCCACCAGCTTTATTTACAGCAGCCTGATTTACACCGGCCTGATTTACACTAGCCTGATTTACACCCTGCCAGATTTATACCCTGCAGAATTTACACCCTGCCTGATTTACACCAACCTGATTTACTACAGCCTGATTTACACCAGCCGGATTTACATCAGCCTGATTTACAGCAGCCTGATTTACACCAACCTGATTTACAACAGCCTGATTTACACCAGCCGGATTTACACCAGCCTGATTTACACCAGCCTGATTTACACCAGCCTGATTTACACCCTGCCTGATTTACACCAGCCTGATTTACACCCTGCCTGATTTACACCCTGCCTGATTTACACCAGCCTGATTTACACCCTGCCTAATTTACACCCTGCCTGATTTACACCAGCCTGATTTACACCCTGCCTAATTTACACCAGCCTGATTTACACTAGCCTGATTCACACCAGCCTGATTTACACCCTGCCTGATTTACACCAGCCTGATTTACACCAGCCTGATTTACACCAGTTTGATTTACACCAGCCTGATTTACACCCTGCGTGATTTACACCAGCCAGATTTACACCAGCCTGATTTACACCATCTCGATTTGCACACTGCCTGATTTACACCAGTGTGATTATTCCCCGCCTCACCCCCCCCCCCCCCCCAACTTTATATTTTCTCTGTTAACACCCAAGTTGCATCTATCCGAATTACATGCAGTCATTTGCGTCCTTTGTTTTGTGAAAAAAATGTCAGCACTTACTTGCCTGTAAGAGGTTCAAGAAACACTTTCCACTTTCTGATGTTTCTATTCACATCTCATTGATCTGAATTGAGTCCTTCCGCCTGCCTCAAATTGTTGCTGTTTTTTTCCTTGAACCCTGTTAGAGAAGCTTTCATTCCGTACTCTGCTCGATCGATTGTTGTTTGCAGAGCAACAGCTGAAATCTGGTTGGCTGTCACTGGCAAGTGAGAGCTTTAATCAGTGTGAAAACCAGGCATATGCGTCATGTCAATCTGTCAAGAGTTGCAAAACATTCTGACAATCAACTTCCACTTAACCTGTACATCATCCTTTGAGTTCCATATCCCACTAACACCAGCTTTAAGGTAACAATGTAGCCAGTTTAACAATTGTATACTCATTGTTTCAAGTTATAATGAGAAAAACTTCTTCACACAGTGAATGGTTACGGTCTGGGATGTGGTATCTAAGCGTGTGGCAGAGGCAGGTTCAATCCAAACAATCAAATGGAATTACACTGTGGCTTGAAGGGGAACAATGATTCACTGAAGCCGATTTGGGGAAGGAAATCTTCCATCTTCATCTGGTCTGGGCCTGCACGTGACTCCAGACCCACAGCAATGCGGTCGACTCTCACCTGCCCTCTGAAATGGACGAGCAAGCCATCCGGTTCGTGGGCAATTGGGGATGACCAACAAATGCCGACCTTGCCAGCGACGCCCACAGCCTGCGAAAGAGAGATGAGCAACGCACCGTGGTGGGTGATGAGGAGAATGCAGGAGAATGACACCAAGTAAATTGTTTGTTTGGAGTGTCAGTGCTGACACTCAAATGGACGCCTTCTGCACATCAATAATTCTGTGACTTGGCTTTTCGCCGAGCAGTGAATTTAGAGGGCACATTGTAAAGACTGCCCCCTGTTTGAGGACTGTGGCAACAAACAAGGTCAAGGTCACCTCCGCAGGCCACAGTCTGGCGGTTTACCGCCCAACGCCTGCCAGGTGTGCTCCGTGTTCATCATTCCAGCCCCGGGACCACAGCCAACAAAACAAACAAAACAACTTCAGCTCCTGCTCAGCGAAACCTCAATCATGTCTGACGCCATTTGGAGAAAACGGAGACCCGGGGATAAATAATGCGAACAATCTTCTGCGGGATTCACCGTTGGCGGGGCCCTCCGCCCAGCCCAAGCCCGCGGGTTTCCCGACGGCGTGGGGTGGCCCGCAATGGGAAACCCCATTGGCTGGCTGCTGGTACAGAGAATCCCGCTGCCGGTGGGGGTGGGGGGGGGGGGGGGGGGGGGGGGCGTTGTGTCGGGCAACGTGGCTGGCGGGACGGACAATCCCGCCCTCTGGCTTTGAAAACTGGATTAGGGATGGTAACAATTGGAATACAATACATTTGGTACAACTGTGGGCGGCTGTGTGGAAAGCATTAAATAATACCCCAATATACATATATATATATATACATATACCCTGCCCTTAGGAATTGGCTTATATTAGAACATAGAACATAGAACAGTACAGCACAGGCCCTTCGGCCCTCAATGTTGTGCCGAACAATGATCACCCCACTTAAACCCACGTAACCCGTATACCCGTAACCCAACAATCCCCCCATTAACCTTACACTACGGGCAATTTATCATGGCCAATCCACCTAACCCGCACATCTTTGGACTGTGGGGGAAAACCGGAGCACCGAGGAAACCCACGACACACGGGGACGACGTGCAGACTCCACACAGTCGTGACCCAGCCGGGAATCGAACCTGGGACCCTGGAGCTGTGAAGCATTGATGCTAACCACCATGCTACCGTGAGGCCCCAAGTTACTGTGAAAAGCCCCTAGTCCACATTCCGGCGCCTGTCCGGGGAGGCTGGTACGGGAATCGAACCGTACTGCTGGCCTGCCTTGGTCTGCTTTAAAAGCCAGCGAGTTAGCCTTGTGAGCTAAACCAGCCCCTACAGCCCGGGTCTCCGTTTTCTCTAAATGGCGTCAGACATGATTGGGTTATGCAAGAATGATGAAGCAGGAAGGAAGATTGGCGGAGTTGCAGATAGCGAGGGGGACTGTCAGAGAATACAGCAAAATATAGATAGATTGGAGAGTTGGTCAGAGAAATGGCAGGTGGAGTACAATCCAGGCAAATGCGAGGTCATGCATTTTAAAAATCCAATTCAAGAGCGGACTATACGGTCAATGGAAGGGTCTTGGGGAAAATTGATGTACAGAGAGATCTGGGAGTTCAGGTCCATTGTACCCTGAAGGTGGCAACGCAGGTTGATAGAGTGGTCAAGAAGGCATACAGCATGCTTGCCTTCATCGGACGCAGTATTAAGTACAAGAGTCAGCAGGTCATGTTACAGTTGTATAGGATTTTGGATAGGCCACATTTGGAATACTGCGTGCAGTTCTGGTCGCCACATTATCAGAAGAATGTGGATGCTTTAGAGAGGGTGCAGAGGAGGTTCACCAGGATGTTGCCTGGTATGGAGGGTGCTAGCTATGAAGAAAGGTTGAGTAGATTAGGATTTTTTTCGTTGGGAAAGACGGAGGGTTGAGGGGGGACCTGATTGAGGGTCTACAAAATTATGAGAGGTGTGGACAGGGTGGATCGCAACAAGCTTTCCCAAGAGTGGGGGTGTCAATTACAAGGGGTCACGATTTAAGGTGAGAGGGGGAAAGTTTAAGGGAGATGTGCGTGGAAAGTTTTTACGCAGAGGTGGGGGTGCCTGGATCGCTTTGCCAGCGGAGTGTGGTAGAGGCGGGTACGATAGCCATCATTTAAGATGCATCTGACAGATATATGAACGGGCGGTGTACAGAGGGAAGTAGATCCTTGGAAAATAGGCAACAGGTTTAGATAAAGGATCTGGATCGGAGCAGGCTGGGAGGGCTGAAGGGCTTGTTGCTGTGCTGTAATTTTCTTTGTTCTTTGCTCTTTGTATTTAATCAAGACGGAAGCCGCTGTGTGAGGTTGCACCAAGGTGAGCAGCCTGGAGTACCTGGACCAGTGGTTAGTCCTGCGGCAGAAATGATCTCAATGTGCCTTTTGCTTGCAGGAACTCAACAGGTTGTCTGCCTGCTTGCTGTAAATCGCAGCTGAAATAAAGACAATCAACCACTGATAGTAGAGTACACATTTGATGATTATATCAGATGATTGACACATTGAAACTGGGAGTTCCGGCTCCTTGAAGGCTGGTAGTGAAGACGATTGTACCTTTCTCCTCTCAGCCAGGTGTTACCCAGTGTAGAGCTGGATGGAACAGCCCCACTGGGGTATCACTCAGACAACGTTTGGCCTTGTTAAACTCAATAATCTGAATGATGAAACAGCGGATTGATCTTGTGAATGATACCATTCAGCGGCAAGTGCGTCAAACACACTGGCAGAGGGGCAGTGGAAATACGTTCGACATTGTGGACTCTCTTGTAATTCTGTTCCATTAAATGATTTTTCAATGTCCTTACATAGACCATAGAACATACAGTGCAGAAGGAGGCCATTTGGCCCATCGAGTCTGCACCGACCCACTTAAAGCCTCACTTCCACCCTATCCCTGTAACCCAATAACCCCTCCTAACCTTTTTGGACACTAAGGCCAATTTATCATGGCCAATCCACCTAACCTGCACGTCTTTGGACTGTGGGAGGAAGCCGGAGCACCCGGAGGAAACCCGCGCAGATGCGGGGAGAACGTGCAGACCCATGCAGATAGTGACCCAGCGGGGAGTCGAACCTGGGACCCTGGCACTGTGAAGTCACAGTGCTATCCATTGTGCTACCGTGCTGCCCACTCTACTATCAGTGGTTGATTCTCTTACAGTGTTGCTTCGTTATGCTGCAGCTTATAGTTACAATCTGTGCTGGGATCTTCCAGTCCAGCAAAGGTGGCCCCCCCCCCCCCCCCCCCCCCCCCCCCTCACTGCCGCCGACGGGCGAACCACACAAAATGGTGTAGATGCCGGCAGCCAATGACAAGCTACCTCCACTGCCAAAAAACACACTGTTTGGGGGGCGGGGAGAGGTGGGGTTGAAGGGGTGATGGGGGCTGAAGAGGTGAGTAGGGGGGGGGGGGGGGCAGGGGACACCCACCCATTGTCTTTGATTCCTGCTCCAAACTCTGTTCCTACCAACTGTTCCTGTCTCTCTCTCCCTGCAACAGTTTGATACGAGACCCTCTGTCTCCAACGCTGCCGTCATAATTGACTCTGAGATGAGCTTTTGGCCACATAATCATGCTGTGACTGAGTCCGCCTGTTTCAGCAACCCACAACATGGCCTGACCCAGGCCCCTGCCTAAGTTGATCTGCTGCTGCTGACGAATCATCCTCACCCCCCTCCTGGCTGGCATGCCCTCATTCTCCCCCTTGTAAAGGGGAATTCCTCCAAATCGCTGCTGCTGCCCATGTCCATTGTTGCACCAATCCCCACCCCCCGTCTGGCGCTCGCTGGCCCACAACCGACTCCCAGTTAAAATATTAAAACTCTCATCGGTGTTTTCAAATCCCTCCATGGCCTTCCCCCTCCTTATCCCTGCAACTTCCTTCAGTCCCACGATCCTCCGAGATATCTCCTCTCCTCAGAATCCCAGGTTTTAATCGCTTCACCATTGATGGCCGTGCCTTTAGTTGCCAAGGTGTTAATCTCTGGAATACCTTCCCAAAAATCTCTCTGTCACTCTACCTTGCTTTCCTCTTTAAGGCACGCTTTTGGACAAAGTTTTTGGCACCTGTCCTAATATCTCTTTCTGTAACTCTGTGGCAAATTTAGTTTGATAACACACCTTGGGATATTTTATTACATTAAAGGCACAACATAAATACGAGAGGCATGATTCAGTTGTCAAAAGTTGAAGTCTGCTTTTGGGTGTGTTTGGCCCGGGTGTTCCTCGTCGTCCATGATGCCGAGATTGCGGCCCATATTCAATGGCATTAGTACCGGAAATGAGCTCCCTCGTGAATCTCGCCATTCTTGGCTCTCTCCCCAACTGATTCACCCGACTCTCATCTCAGCCGATCACCACTAACAAGGGGGAGCTGCTTTTAAATGCTCCCTCACCACTCACTCCCAGTCAACACACAAGCGTGGCAGCGCGCAGACTGGCTCCCCGCTTTGGCAATGCCGACCTGACCAGGCTTCTCAATGCTGTTGGTGAGAGATGAGGCACCCTATTCCTCCCAGGGGGGGTCGGAGGCCTAGTAACAGGGTCAGAAGTGCCCCCTGAGAGGCAGTGGCAGCGGCTGCCAGTACTGGCAGCATAACCAGGAGGGCCACCTAGTTATGTCAGAAGAAGCCAAAGAACCTCCAACGAACTGCAAGGGTGAGTTACCAGCTCTCTCCTGGCTTCAGTTCCATCTGCCACCTCTCAAATTCTGCCCCCAATCCACTGACTGACACCTTGCACACTCCCCACATCCAATCTTCAAGCTTGTTCCTCAGCACATCCAATCTTCAAGCTTGTTCCTCAGTGAGGGGCTTAAGTGGGTCGGTGCAGACTCGATGGGCCGAATGGCCTCCTTCTGCACTGTATGTTCTATGTAATGCCAAACCCCAAACCCATCAGGTGTGGCGGCTCACAATGCCCTCTCTTCATCCCTGCAGGGCATGATAGCCAATAATAAGATGAAAGGGTGAAGTCGGGGGGTGGGGGGGGGTGGGGGGCGGAGTCCCAGAGATCCGAGGTCCTCAGCCCCCATGAGGAACGTCACCTGGAGATAGTGGGGTTGCCTGAGGAGGGAGCATTTCAGCGACTGCAAGGCCCATTAGAGGAGTCCCAAAGCCTTCAGGTGCTGGAGACGGTGCCGGCAATGTGTGGCACTGAGGCCAACACTGCGAGGCTGGGTGATCACAGTGGAAACCTGGAGCATGACGTCCGTGTCTTGAGTGGTGGTGTCCAAGGCCTGGCGCAATCTGTGACAACCATGGCTGAGGGCCGTTCGTTGAATCGCAAAATAGTTCGCATCCTCGATTCTGCCGATTCCAGCGATTCACCCCTGCGCCCCCTGATCCAAACCGGGCGCAATGTGATTGCTTAATTGTGCCCAAATTATTGCGGAATCTGGGGCTGGATTCTCTGCACCTCGACGCCAAAATCGCATTCGGCAACGGGGCGGACAATCCAGTTTCCCGCACAAAATCGGGACCGGCGCCAGTTCTGCGATTCTACGCCCCTCGAAAAGTGGTCTACTCGGGGAGTACGCCGTGCCAAATATCCACCGCCTCAGGCCTGAGGCCCGCCGCGCTATTGTGCATCCCCGACCGGCCAAATTCCCGACAACGTGGACCACTCACTGCGGACTCAGTCCCCAGCCACCACAGTTGGGGGAGGGCCGGTCGGAAGGCGGGGGGGGGGGCGGGGCCCTCATTCGGCACTGGGGGCTATGTGCGTGGACGGTCAGGGTCGGGTGAGCGGCCGATCGGTGGCACAATTTCGGAGGTCATGGTCCGCCATGGAGCAAGGCACGGCCACTGGAGGCTGCCGCCGTGCGCACGCGCGGCCTCTGACCCGGAAGTGCAGGGAGCTGTATCGGCAGCTGGAGCTGCGAGCTCCACAACAGCTGCCTGCTAGCCCCCTGCAGGGCTGTCAATCTGTGGCCATTTGACGACAGTTTTCCTGGCGTAAAAGTTTTCACAACGCCGTGATGGACATAGTCTCCAAAACGGAGAATCCAGCTCAGGGCAGGATTCTCCGTCCCCCCCCCCCCCCAGCACGTGTTTCTCAGTGTCACCTTGTCTGCTGGTACCGGGATTCCCTCTTCCCGCTGCTTGTCAATGGGAATTCCTACTGAACGCCGGCACGGAAAGAGAATCCCAGCAGCCGGAGAGTTGTGGTGTGTGTCCGGTGCAGAGATGTCTGTGTGGCTGATCCAAGCTCCCCTTTACCTGAGGAGGAATAATATGCTTCAGCCGGGCGAGAGCAGAAATTCCTTTCATTCTGACTGGCATTTGTTCGGCCGGCCCTTCTCCTGGATTTGAACTCATCTGACAAAGGTGAGAAGGAAGATAAATAATTTACCGTTCCATAGTGTGTCTGCCTGAAGCTGGGATGTGGAATCCACACTTTTTAAAAACCGTTTGCTAATAAATGTTGCAGAGTGTTTCTCCACGTGAAGTTGCTCCATCTCCTGTCTCTTCACCATTACTGTGGAAGGTACGTGGATCAGCTGAATCTGTAAGAAAGGCAACGTGATAAAAACATTTGATAAATTTAAAGACTTGCTGCTGTGCACGATCAACATTTGCTTACGGTGCCAGGAGTGGAGATTTTAGTGGGCTCACCATAACGGGCGGTGCCAATACTACCTGATATTAGCTTCCGGCCTGCCTGAAATTGTTGTTGAGGATGGAGGAGAGGACACACGAAACACATGCAGAGATTTCACTAGTTTACGGGGCTATAATATTGTTTAAAATCCTAAAAGACGCCGCTGAATCTCGCGGAAGTCCTATCGCAAGATTCACGACGCTTGAGACGTCCCGCGAGATTCCACCGAATCTCGTGAGGCATTGTGATCTGGATCTCGCCCTCGCTGGGCAAGTGCCAGATTAGCGTATTTAACTCATCCATTACGCTAATTTAAATATGTGCCCACCGTATTCCCCCCCCGCGCCCGGGAACTAACGGCATCCCCAGTGGGGCCCTCGACACGGCGCCATCTAGTCCTGTTCCACGGTTGAACCGGCACCTGGGGGTGGTTTAACAGACCATTGGAGACCCCCGGGGTGTTCGGGGACATGGCAGGGTGGCATTCTGGCACTCCTGTTTGCACCTGGGCACCTTGGCACTGGTAAACTGGCACCTTAGCACTGTCAGTCTGCCAACTTGGCACTACCACCTGGGTACCCAGGGGCACTGACAGGGTACCAGGGTGGTACTGCCTTGCTGGCAGGGGCACTGTCATTGCGCCAGGCTGGTACTGCTATGATGCCCAGGAGGCACTGCCAGGCTGTCAGGGGCACTGCCAGGGTGTCAGGGGCACTGCCAGACTGTCAGGGGCACTGCCAGGCTGTCAGGGGCACTGCCAGGCTGTCAGGGGCACTGCCAGGCTGTCAGGGGCACCGCCAGGCTGTCAGGGGCACCGCCAGGCTGTCAGGGGCACTGCCAGGCTGTCAGGGGCACTGCCAGGCTGTCAGGGGCACCGCCAGGCTGTCAGGGGCACCGCCAGGCTGTCAGGGGCACCGCCAGGCTGTCAGGGGCACCGCCAGGCTGTCAGGGGCACCGCCAGGCTGTCAGGGGCACCGCCAGGCTGTCAGGGGCACCGCCAGGCTGTCAGGGGCACTGCCAGGCTGTCAGGGGCACTGCCAGGCTGTCAGGGGCACCGCCAGGCTGTCAGGGGCACTGCCAGGCTGTCAGGGGCACTGCCAGGCTGTCAGGGGCACCGCCAGGCTGTCAGGGGCACTGCCTGGCTGTCAGGGGCACTGCCAGGGTGTCAGGGGCACCGCCTGGCTGTCAGGGGCACTGCCAGGGTGTCAGGGGCACTGCCAGGCTGTCAGGGGCACTGCCAGGGTGTCAGGGGCACCGCCAGGCTGTCAGGGGCACTGCCAGACTGTCAGGGGCACTGCCAGGGTGTCAGGGGCACTGCCAGGCTGTCAGGGGCACTGCCAGGGTGTCAGGGGCACTGCCTGGCTGTCAGGGGCACTGCCAGGGTGTCAGGGGCACCGCCAGACTGTCAGGGGCACTGCCTGGCTGTCAGGGGCACTGCCAGGCTGTCAGGGGCAATGCCTGGCTGTCAGGGGCACTGCCAGGCTGTCAGGGGCACTGCCAGGCTGTCAGGGGCACTGCCAGGCTGTCAGGGGCACTGCCTGGCTGTCAAGGGCACTGCCAGGCTGTCAGGGGCACTGCCAGACTGTCAGGGGCACTGCCAGGCTGTCAAGGGCACTGCCAGGCTGTCAGGGGCACTGCCTGGCTGTCAGGGGCACTGCCAGGGTGTCAGGGGCACTGACAGGGTGTCAGGGGCACTGCCAGGCTGTCAGGGGCACCGCCAGGCTGTCAGGGGCACTGCCAGGCTGTCAGGGGCACTGCCAGGCTGTCAGGGGCACTGCCAGGGTGTCAGGGGCACTGCCTGGCTGTCAGGGGCACTGCCAGACTGTCAGGGGCACTGCCAGGCTGTCAGGGGCACTGCCAGGCTGTCAGGGGCACTGCCAGGCTGTCAGGGGCACTGCCAGGCTGTCAGGGGCACTGCCAGACTGTCAGGGGCACTGCCAGGGTGTCAGGCTGGCACAGTCACAGTTCTCAGCCGGCCTTGCCAAACTGACTACAGGGTGCCGAGGTGGCACTGCCACAATGTCATGTCGCCCGTGATAGGTGTCGGGCCAGGGGTGCCTTGCTCTTGAGGGGCGGGGTGAGGGGGAGCCTGTGGACCCTGGAAGAGGTAAGTTGAGTGAAGTGGGGTGAAGGGTGTCCGGAGGCCACAGTGGGGGGGTGTGGTGATATAACCACTGTAGATATGCGTACTTGCAGTAGGGGGATGTATGGCTGTACCTGTAATACAGGTTCCTCCGGTAAGCCCCTGCCGGCTAGCTCCGCCCACAGGGAGCTTGTGCATAAATATGCGAGTGAGTCACTCAGACCCTAGTCTACAGTTGCAGATGGAGGAGTAGCATCACACAGCAATAAAGCCTCAATTGTACTTGTCTCTCGTCTTTGAGTATAATTGTTAGCACTACAATTTACTGCTGTGCGATTTTCCGTTCACCATGGACATCAGAATCAAGCCTGACCGTCTGCAGCTGGATCCGCAGTCGCCTCACGCCAGAAAAGACTTTGTTCACTGGCTGGCAGTCTTTGAGGCCTACATTTCTTCAGCGGACCCTCCCCCGACGGAGGCTCAGAAAAAGCAACTCCTGTACTCCAGACTTAGCTCCAGTGTCTTTCCGCTAATTGGAGATGCGACTGACTACGCCAGCGCTATGGAACTGCTCAAGGAGAACTATGCACCGTCAGCGAACACCCTGTTTGCGAGGCATCAACTCTCTACTCGCATCCAGCAGCTGGGTGAGTCGATTGAGGACTTCTGGAGGGCCCTTATACCTCTGGTACGAGACTGCGACTGCCGGGCCCTCACAGCCACGGAACACTCTGACTTACTCATGCGCGATGCCTTTGTTACAGGCATTGCATTGGACACCATCCGGCAACGACTGCTGGAAGGGGCCGCCCCCGACCTCACGGCAGCAAAGGCCCTGGCGTTTTCCATGACGGCCACCTCCCGTAGTGCGCGATCTTATTCCGCTAGCTATTCGTCCCCACCAGGTCCATCCCTCGTCCCCCTGCCCACACTGGAGGACACGGAAGATTTCGGCTCGCCCTCGGAAGATTTTGGCTCGCTCTCGGAGTCATCCCGCCAGCAGCCAGCACCAACACCGCCAGCACCTGCACCGACGTCGCCACAACAGCTACGCCGATCACAGCGGAACATTCGACCGCCGGTTCGGCTCAACCTGTGATCTGCTGACCGGATGGACTCTTGGTTTTCTTTGTTTGGACCCTCTTGTAAATAGCTCATCCTTTGTATTATAGTTACACATCACCCCCGCCGGACTAATATTTTACAGGGGGTGAATGTGGTGATATAACCACTGCAGTGATGTGTACTTGCAGTAGGGGGATGTATGCCTGTACCTATAATACAGGTTCCTCCGGTAAGCCTCTGCCGGCTAGCTCCGCCCACAGGGAGCTTGTGTATAAATATGCGTGATAGTCACTCAGACAATAGTCTACAGTTGCAGATGGAGGAGTAGCATAGCACAGCAATAAAGCCTCCATTGTACATGTCTCTCATCTTTGAGTATAATTGTTAGCGCTACGGGGGGGGGGGGTTGAAAGATCTGGGCTGCTTTTAAAAATGGCGCCCAATCGGCAAATAGTCTACTTGCCGAGCTGAGTTCTCCAGTGCAGGAAATTACTAAAGTGTGGCCTCAACGGGGCCTTCTTCACCGAGACCAATAAAAAGGGCAAAGTGCCGTTGAACAGCGAAGTGTTTCTTGCCGCTGCAGCCGCTGAGAAACACCCTACTAAACGCGCCCAAAAGCGGGCCCTGTTTTTGTCCCGGTGAACTGCTGCCAGAGTCTATTTCCTGACTGAGAAGGTTTCTCCGATCTCCCTCCACTTATCACCACCTTTCCATCTGCGTAGGTTTCCTCCGGATGCTCCAGTTCCCTCCCACAAGTCCTGAAAGACATGCTTGTCAGGTGAATTGGACATTCTGAATTCTCCCTCAGTGTACCCGAACAGGTACCGGAATGTGGGGACTAGGGGCTTTTCACAGTAACTTCATTACAGTGTGAATGTAGGCCTACTTGCGACAATAATAAAGATTATGATTATTATTATGACCTTCATGTCATCAGTGAAATAATGAAATTCTTTCAACTCCGCATTTGTGTTTTCCATCTTGAGCCTTGACTTACAATTGAAGAATAATGATGCCTCACTTATTTGAAGTTTCTAAAGACAGCAAAACCTTTCGGAATAACAGTGGGATAAAAGAAAGTCAATGTTTGTATGGCTGCCTCGTGTATTAAATCTGAACAGATTAAGTATGCGGTAATTGATTTGGAGGGCGCCAATCAATTTGTTTCAAAATATTTCACTCCTGGGAACGCAGAGGCAAGAATGCAACAGCCTCATCATCGCTTGAGCAACTATTTAGGAGTTCTGAGGTTTACATTAATCAGCAGATCCATCCTGAATGTCCCCGGCCAGATCAAGCTCGCAATCCAATCTTTTATTTCACATTCAAGCTGTATCTGGGTCACGGCCCAGGAACAGTGTCCTGTCTGATGGCCCCCGCGAGAGAGTGCAGGAATACACAGAAGAATCGCCAGCCAGCGACTAAAGTTATTCAGATGCATGTTGACTTTGATATGTCACCCTTCTGATCTTTAATAGGAAAGTGATGAACCTGCCCCCAGGGTCAGCTGTATGCATGGCCAGGAGAAGCCACAGTTTGCATTAGATTAGGCACAGCCTGCATCCCTATTCACTGGCGGACAAAATCAAATACGGCCAAATGGATCTCTTGTTGGTTTTCTCTTGTTTAATTGTTGTTGCTGGTGGAGGAGTCTCATTCAGTAATGGGCGACTGCTGGCCACAGTATGGTTTATCGATCTGTCTGCTGCAGATTGGGCCCAATACCTGTTAACCGAGGAGGTTCGCTACAACACATGCAACCGGTGTTACCGTGTATTTAAAAAAAAACAATTATGCACTGATTTCAGTCTGTGCACTCACTGTCTTTAAACTGACAATACTCCTCCTGAGGAGCTGACCTTATCTTTAAATGCCCTCGTGGCAAATTTCAGAGCGTTGGCAATGATACACTGTCAATAAAACTGAAATATTTCCTGAAATGGATTTTTTTTTTAAAAAAGCAATGACTGTGATATTTCTCTAGTTACCTGTGTATTTGGATGGGGTCATTTAAAAAAAATTTTTAGGCAACGTCCTCAAGAAAGTCACTCTGACTGTTGCAGGCAGCGACTATTTTATTCCCTGTAAGAGATGCCTCACAGCCAGATCTCGCCCTGTCTTCGCTCCCCCGCCCCCCCCCCCCAAGCTTTCATCTTCTCTTTGTGGTGTGTCTCTGCTTTTTTTTCTCCCCCCCCCCCCCCCCCCCCCCCCCCCCCCCCCACCTCTCCCTGTCTATCTGTGACTCTGGGAGATGAAAGTCTTCTGGCCATGCCCTATCCCCCCCCCCCCCCCCCCCCCTCCTCTCAAACCACCTCCCCTCCACTTTCCCTACATGCCCAGGCTGTGTGCATCAAAAGACCCCTTATCGGATCCTTATGGTTTAAATCTTTAAACTGGGAGTAACAACCCTCAGCATATTGAACCCTCCCCCCCCCCCCCCTCACATCCTACACTCATGTCACTGTATGTTCCTGCAACAATTATCAAGGGAGGGAGGCAACCGAGTACATCAAGAAGCGTGTGTTGTCTCTCTGGACTCCATGCTGTGGCTCTGATCAGGAGTTCAACAAAATTCTGTTTGAAATGAGAATAGACTAATTTTCATCAGCTTCTCCTCGGAGAAGATCCCCTGTGTCCACGCATGCCAAGGGTCATCATTAGGAAGCTCCCATCAAAAGAGGCGAGAGTTCCACGGGTTACTCTTTGTTTAATTTAGCAAAGTTAACAAATGCTATTCTAGAAAGGGTACACACAGCCTAGTCCCCTGTTTCTAAACATACACTTAGACATCCAGCGAGAAATAAACACCAGTATTTTAATAAAAAAAACTGGTATTAAGATAGGGCAAGAGAGCAGTTTCTGATTTAACATTCAGGAGTCTTCTGTGATCAAAGTGAGCTGAATAACTCCCAGCTGTTCAAAGGGACTGATAAAACAAATCAGATGTGACCAAGAATAGACCCCATCTCATTAAGTGCTAAACTGGATGATGACAGGTGAATCTCGAGCCCGCTTAAAGACTAATTTTCTTTTCTGCCTTTCTTTTTCAGCTGTGTATTTGTTTTGTTTTTTTGCCAAACCATTTTGTTTCCAAAATTGAACATTACAGGGTCGGATGAATAATAGTCCAAATTATCAGCAGAATTGGGAGCGGTTACTGCTGTGTTGGATATACCAACGCCAGGGTTTTTTTATTATAAAAGCTGAGGGAAGAAAAGTTCTCAATGGTTTAAGATTAGGCGTAAAAGCCAAACCGTTTCTCCGTTTTAAAAAAAAGTGATCTGAAGAAAATAAATCACAGTGCCGGGAAATAGAGGAGAACGGCCGCCTTTTATCCCGAAGAATAAAAAAAGATTTACCTCACGGAGCACTTTATTAGCTATGAAAAGTCCACAAAGTCTACATTTTATGTTGGATTCGCTTTATTCAAGAGTTTGTTCAGTGTTCCACTTTCCAATTTCAGAACAGTCCGTTGGTTGAGCGTGGCGTTACAGTCAGCCAAGTCGCAACGTTACTTCCAGAAACTGGGATCGCGCACAGGAGTTGACTTGGCAAGTTGGCTGCGATGCAGTTTCCTTTTTTTTTAAAGAAATTATTCCTGGGACTTTGAGCAATCGCCGCATACCCTTGGCATGTTTGCCCAGGCTAACCAGACAGGGTAGAGAATTGGCCACCTTCTTTTCGATCAGCTAATGAGGATGGAGAGAGATTGTTAAATCTGCTGCAGAGCTTTGAGTTAGGTTTGCCTTCCAGGTGAGACCTGGTTGCTGCTCTCCACACCTGGCGAGAACCAGGCATTAAGGGGGAGGGGGGGGGGTCATTTAGATGGAGCTGAGGAACTTTTCAGTAACAAATTTTAAACTGTAGCAAAGGCACAACCCCAGGGCAGCAAGCTCCTCTCAACACGGCCTAACCTTGTCTCACTCTCTGCCTTGGACGTATCCTCCCTGCCACGGTAGCACAGTGGTTAGCACTGTTCCTTCACGGCGCCAGGGTCCCAGGGTCTCAGGTTCGATTCCCGGCTTGGGTCACTGTCTGTGACGATCACGGAGTCAGCACGTTCTCCCCATGTCTGCGTGGATTTTCTCCGGGCGCTCCGGTTTCCTCCCACAAGTCCTGAAAGGCATGCTGTTAGGTAGTTTGGACATTCTGAATTCTCCCTCTGTGTACCCGAACAGGATCTGGAATGCGGGGACTAGGGGATTTTTCACAGTAACTTCATTGCAGTGTTAATGTAAGCCTACTTGTGATTTATGACACTAATGACTTTTAAAGCACTCGCTGGTGGCCACCAGCCCCTTACGGCAGTCAAGATGCCCCTGTGGTTTTGAGGCAGGGCAGGGACACCATTTAAATCTGGCAGATGGGCAACAGGGCACCAAACAGTCAGCAAGTAACTAAAGTGAGGCTTGAAGATCGGCCTGCGGGCAATGATCGACAAGATAAATTGGGGGAGGCCGGGGTGGCGGGGAGGGGTTTGCAACCAAGGAGGACAGGGATCATAGATGACATTCGTGACAATTCAACACATTCCTTCAATGGGCTCCTTTCGTTTTACCAGCCGTACGTTCATCAGGATCCGACCAGTTCCATCCTCGGATGGAAATCGGTGTCGCACCTAGGCCCTTGGCCTAGTGCTTTGGGCAGCTGGCTCCCTCCAAGGTCGGGTTGTCCAGATTGTCCGCGCTAACTGGGCAGACCGGGTTACAAACTCAAAATCAGCCCTCTGGGAAAACATTAAGCTTCTTGAAATAATGCCATGGGGGTCACTTAAAGCCACAAAAACAAGACCTTGATGGATCTCATCAGAAAAACGACACCTCTGACGAATCAGCAAGTCTCTCACTCATACTGAAGTGTCCCTCAAAGCTGCATTAATGTGCTCAAGTGCTGGAGTAGGGAATGAACCTGTGACCTTGTGAACTGAGTGGCAAGAGTGCTAGCAACTGAGCCAAGTTAACACTACATATATATTAGAACAAGCTGTTCATGCTGGCTTTCTCAACGTAGCACTGTGTTATGTGTTTTACATATGTACTCTATGAACTGTGTTGGACTAGCTAAGAGTGAAGTTAAAAAAGATCTGGGGTGGGGGGGGGGGGGTGTTAAAGGATGATTCAGCACTTCGTGTCCAGTTCCTGTGGAGCTTTCAAACAAGGAAATAAAATAAAAAAGACTGCATTATACTCACTAAATCCAGAGTCCATAAGGAAGTTACACTGAAACTGTACATTGCTCCAGTGGAGAAACCTCCGCTCCTCCATCCCTGGCAGCTTGTGACTCCCCACATCATTTGCCCAGAATTGGTGCGCCTTCAGCTGACTAAATTCTGGGATTCCACACTCCTAAACCTCTTTGCCTCTCTGCCCCTCACCCCTCCGAACTCTAGCGTATGGTTGCCTGCCCTAATGTCGCTTCGATTGGCACGGCAGCCAATTTCTATCCAATAGCACTCCGGCGAAACACCCCAGGGACGTTCTGCCCTGTTACAGGCACTAGATAAATGCAAGTTGTTGTTATACCTCGATTGCAGTGTCCATTGTGGTCACGACGACACGAGAGAGAAGCTTAAACAGTAAAGGCGGAAGGACTGGGTAAAGATTCAAGACTGAGTCCTTAATTCAACGGATCAAAGCACGAAAATTGAAGTCTTGAAATATTAAAGCAGCTTGGGCTCTTCGACATTGAAAGGTGATGAATGAAAGCGAATCTTGTCAATGTTTGTAAGATCTTAAACAGGATTGAAAAGATAAATATGCAGCACAACCTCAAGGCATGCGATGAAAATGTGACAAGAGGGCATGGATTTAAACTGGTGAAGGTTAAATTTCGGATCAATATCAGAAAGTAGTTGTTGTTCGCAAAAATGATAACCGGAGCTTGGAATGTATAACTGGGTAGAATAGTGGGGGGGGGGGGGGGGGGGGGGGGGGGGATCTTGGGAGTCATTTGAAAGACCTTTGGATGTTGTGATGGTTTTTGGGTCTGTAGGTTTTTCTAAATGGCTATGTTAAGATCAGACTGATTGGGAATGCCTATTTGTGATTACCCATTTATTAAATATGAGGGAAAATCTCATGCGGGAGAACGGCGGGCGGAAAAACCTTGGCCATTGTACGTAAGAAACAGCCGGAGGAAATAGTGAGGGTAGAGAACCAAACTGTTTCGATATCACCTCACGACTATTACCTCACGACATATCGCAACTCGTGATAGCGTGTCAGATCTCGCGAGGCGATTTTGATGTGGCGGCCTCATGTTGATAGAATACAGGAGTTCAGGATTGTGGACAGGAAGATCATTGGCTTGCTCTTGGTGAAAATGGCATGTAATTGTGGACATAAAGCCTGGCCCGCAATCCTTCCAGAGAGGACCCCGCATTGGCAAACAAGTTGCGCGAGCGAACAAAGCAGAAAACCTTACACTTTTCTTAAAGTTAAAGACCAACGATTGCTAATTTTTCAAAAAGTGGAACGATAATAAAAGGCTCAAAGTGCTCATTGACGCACTTACTTTTTACTACAACTGGCCAGACAAGTGTGCGTTATCTCTGTGAGCTCCTCCAACCCTACAGCCCTCTGAGATCTCTGCGCTCCTCCAGGTTCTGCCTCCGAGGTAGATTTAATCACTCTGCCACGGTGGCCAGCTGCCTGTAGGTCCGAAGTTTTGCAATTCCATCCCTAAGCCTCTCTGCCTCACTCTCTTCCTCCTCAAAGAAGTCCCTTTGACCATATCTTTGACAACCAGTCCTAAAATCTCCTTAGATGGCTCGCGATTAGACTTTGGGCGGGCTTTCCCGGCAGTCGGCGCCGATGGGAGGCTGGATTCTCTGCCTCGTTGCGCCACATTTCTGCTTCACCCCACCGGCGGGCTGCTCCCTTACGTCGGCCGGTCAATGGGGTTTCCCATTGTGGGGCAGCCCCACGCCGTCAGGAAACCCCCGGCAAAATGGAGCATCCCGCCGGCGGAGAATCCCGCTCCGCGTCTTCCAGTCCCACCAACGGCGCGTCCCTGCCGCGGGTTTCCCGACAGTGTGGAGTGGATTAAAAGGGAAAACCCATTGTAAGCGGCAGGGACCAGAAGATCCCGTCTCCCGCTGCCGGGGGCGGGGCAGGCCAGAGAATCTCGCCCTATGTTTAATAAAGTTTGTGTGAAGTGCTCTTGGGACATTTAATTTTTAATAGACGCTACCTAAATGCAAGTTGTTGTCGAGGGGCATCAATGATAAGGAAAGAGTTGTTTTTTTTGTCATTCAGGCATCACCAAGTTAAGATTAAAATATTTAGAGCCCTGGTTGCATTCTCAACAACAAATTTAATTAGAATGCCATTGTCACTCTGAGCATCCATAACCCAGCTCGGGCATTGTTTAGTGCTTTTGCACAAACTATATTTAGGCCGTCAATTTTTTTAAAGATGTGGAACGGGGCAACCGCAGTCCCGCAGAGATTCATTTTCATTGGCTTCACTTTTGCACACAGATTTGTTAAGAAAATATTGAATATCTGCAAATCCAACTGAGTGTTCCAGGATGCATGGGATACTGATACCTCTCCAATGAGTTTGCAGCTTCCAATCAATTTTTTACAATCTGTTACAGTGCTGCATCCCATAATACTGATTTTTAGTTTCCCCAAGGCAAGACTTGCATCTCTTATGCAATTCCAGGCACCGGCCTTCAGCGCGCTCATTTGCTCAAAGCTGGGCAGCGGTACCTGGTTGCGTATTCAGTGTCTGCTGAAGGAGTCATTAAAAATTGAGAGACTGTGTTTCAGTGAGGCCAGTTTGGTGGCTTTTGTTGTTGTGATCTTTGCTGGTTCCTTTGCATCATTCAAAAGCTCTTGCACACGCCTGTCTGCTGCCCCACCAACATTGCTAAAGATGAGTATTTGATGCCTGACTAGTAATTACTTCCAACTCACTTAATCTGCATCAATGAATAAATGAATAGCGCATGCAGAGTTAGACAGCAACCCACGGTTCTGGGGGAAAAAAATAATCAGTCGAAGCAGGTGAGAACTTCTCATGTCCAGCGTGCACAATAGGTCGGGAGTCGCCCCGCAATCTGGTCTCTTTCTTCCTCTGCGGCACATGAATTTTCGTCGCCCGTCCATGTTATTTCGTGGCACTAAAATTGCAGGAAATATAGAATTCGCAGCCATGCTTGGCATGTAGTGCCATCTCACTCAACGAGCAAACCACCCAAGGAACCAATTGAAATGGATGCGAGGGGAGCATGTGATATTAATCAAAGACAGCTGAGATTGCTGCCTCCTCTCGCCCAGCACAGCTCACCAGGAAACCAATTAAAACCTTTACAACACAAGTCACAGCACTTCTGCTGCCAACTTGACAGGTTTCCCATTTATACAGCAGGTCGTCGGTTAAATGTGTGCTGCAGTCTTATTTCACACTCTTGTTACGTTGGAACTAATGAAAAGATACATTAAAAGTATGTACCGAAGGCTGCCCGGCTCCGAAGGATGTGTTTTTGGGATGATTTTTCTTTTACGTTGAAAATAATTACATATGTGACTGAAAACACACAATGTCTCCAGCTCATCCTACCCTTCCCCGGCTCTTCTTCTTTTAAGTCTTGTTTCTGTTTCCCTTCAGTGAGGTTCGGAGATGATTCTGGGTTATCAGGCAGCATCCCCTTCAAAGACATTTATCGCTATCCTTCTTCCAATGGGAGTGGGTGGAAAAATGGCCAAAGTTTACAAGATCGCTTGCAGCCTATCCCTCACCTGGTCCTGCTCTGCCTACTTCCCATGTTCTTGCTGGACTTGATTAGTTTACATACGCACATACGAATTAGGCTCTGGAGTAGGCCACTCGGCCCCTCGAGCCTGCTCTGCCCTTCAATAGGATTGTGGTTGATCTGATTGTAACGTCAACATCAGGGGCTGGATTCTCTCTTTCAGTGGCTTAGTGACGGCTGAAACGAAATGTTTGTGGGCGTTTTCCGACGCCTCAATCGGCGCCAAACTGTCACAGATTCTGGGACCGGTGAGGGGCTAGCAGCGGCGCCAGGTGAAACTCCCGACTCGCGCACCAGAACGGCCGGAGAATTGCCGCGCATGTAATCGGCGACAGCCTGCAGCAGTGGCACCCTACAGTATGGCGCTGGCCATGTGCCGACCCGTCCCGTCAAATACAGTACCACAGGCCACCCCCTGGCCACCCGCACCAATCCTCTCAGCCCTCATGGGTGAAAAGTCGGTGCCAACCCAGCACCAAATTGGGTACCGGTCAGGGGCTAGCACTGGTGCTGCGTGGAGCACCTGCAGAACAAGCGGAAAATGGTGCGGTAATGGCCGGGTCCATGATGGACAGGCGCAGGGCTGACAAGCTGCAGCCACGCATATACTATCTGTGGCGCTAACAATTATACTCAAAGCCGAGAGACTAGTACAATAGAGGCTTTATTGCTGTACGATGTTGCCCCTCCATCTGCAACAGTAGACTAAGGGTCTGAGCAGCTCTCATACATTTATACATAAGCTCCCTGTGGGCGGAGCTAGCCGGCAGGGGCTGACCGGAGGAACCTGTATTACAGGTACATCCCCCTACTGCAGTACACATAACTACAGTGGTTATCTCACCACATTATCCCCCCCCCCCCCCCCCCCCCCCCCCCCCACACACACACACACACACACCGATCACATCCGAAAAGATTATGCTGGACCGCGTCCCCATCCACCCCCACCCCACGCCTACCTCCTGTCCACACCCCACAACTCCCCCCAGCCCTGGCAGAAATCCCCCAGCCGGTGGGAGGAATGTCGGTGAAGTATGGCGGTGCTCGACACTGTCCGTACGCCCCCCCCTCTCTCTCTCTCTCTCTCTCTCTCTCTCTGCAGCCACCACGCCAGGTTCACGACCGCTGAGAGCACATATGGACTGCGGCGGCGGAGCATTGTGGGTACGCCCGCTAATGCGATACGAACGTGGTTGCAACTGTGCGTGTGTGCGTCGCAATGACGCCGTTTTGGAGGGGGGGGGGGGCGGAGCATCGCAATTCAGCATCAAACGGGCGCCTGGCGCCATTTCAGTGCGGGGGCTGTTCTCTGCCCAATTGCCGTTCCAGATTTTGACGTCGGGCAACGGAGAATCCAACCTATGTTAATCAATAATCTATCCAGCTCTGTCTTAAAAATATTCAAAGTCTGTACATCCACCACTTTTGTGGGGGAAGATAGACTCATGACCCTCAGAAACAAATAACTTCTTGTCATCTCTGTCTTGAATGGACCACCCCTTATTTTTAAACAGTGACCCCGAATTCTCCAACAAGAGGAAACGTCCTTTCACATCCACCCAATCAATACCCCTCAGAACCTTACACATATCAACCAAGTCAGCTCCTACTGTTCTAAATTCCAGCGGGTACAAGCCCAGCCTGTCCAACCTTTCCTCAGGAGACAAACCACCCACTCCAACTATTAGTCAAATAAATTTTCCAACATATTTACATCCTTGTTTAAGGAGATCAGTACTGTACACAATGCTCCAAATGTGGTCTCACCAATGCCCCGTGTTACTTAAGCACAGCTTCGCTACTTCTATATTCAATTAGATGTCCTAGATGTTTACAACATGGAATCAGGCCCTTCGGCCCAGCTAGTCCATGCTGCCCAGTTTCTATCACTAAGCTAGTCCTACTTACCTGCATTTGGCCCATATCCCTCTATACCAACCCTGCCCATGTAACTGTCTGACTGTTTTTTAAAGGAAAAAGTTGTACCCGCCTCTACCACTGCCCCTGGCAGCCCATTCCAGATGCTCCCCACCCTCTGTGTGAAGAAATTTCCCCTCTGGTCTCTTTTGTATCTCTCCCCTCTCACCTTAAACCTGTGCTCTCTAGTTCTAGACTCCTCTACCTTTGGGAAACTTTGACTATCTACCTTATCGATGCTCCTCATCATTTTATAGACCTCGAGAAGATCAACCCTAAGCCTCCTACGCTCCAGGGAAAAAAAGTCCCAGCCTCTCCTTATAGCTCAGACCATCAAGACGTGGTGGCATCCTCGTTATTCGTAAATTCCCCTCGCAATAAACAAGAACATTCCATTAGTTTTCCTAATTACCTGCTGCACCTGCAAACTAACATTTTGCGATTCATCCGCGAGGGCACCCAGTTCCCTCTGGATCTCAGAGCTCTGCAGTCTCTCAGCATCATAAACTTCCTTTTTATTCTTTCTGCCAAAATGGACAATTTCACATTTTCCCACACTGTATTCCACATTTTGCCCACTCACTTAACCAGTTTCATGCCCCTTTGAAAGAAAGGAAGACTTGCATTTTTGTGACGCCTTTCGTGACCACCAGACCTCTCAAAGTTCTTTACAGCCGATGAAGTACTTCTGAAATAGAGGGCATTTTAATAAATTTTAATAAATTTGAATACATTTCAATGTTATTAGCAGCCCCCACTGGCAAATAATCCCCCACCCCTCACTAAATGTTCAGACCTCTCAGACGTCAGGTTGCTGAGGTTTTCACCATGTCTGACCAGGCATGGGGCAGTCGAGGGGGATCCCTCCGAAGCGCGCAGAGATGAGTATAACTCTCGGAGGAGAGAGAATCATGCCCGTGTAGTGTCCGAGCACTGACCCCTTGCAGAGGTCGGCATTGCCAGGCTGGCACAGTGCCAGACTGACTCTTGCCAACGTGGCAATGCTAAGCTGTGACAGGGGCAGTGTCAGGGGCGGTCGCTAGTAGAAGCCCCATGTGGGGTGGGGTGCGTTGAGGGGAGGGGAGAGACGGAATTTAGGGGAGTGCCGGCTATACTTCTGGGTTGTTAGTGGGAGGATTTCAAAGTCGGCAAGAGTTTTCAGAGTGGGGGAGGGGGGGAGCCGGTGATAAATGTCGGTTGAGGAGGGGGGGGGGGTGAGTGTTTGCCAGCGAGGACTGTCGGCGGGGTGGGGGTGGGGCTGTCGAGGGCTGGGCACCTTTAGACTGCAGTGCTGATTGAAGAGCCCTTTAAAGATGTCGCCCTGATCTGTGTGGAACCGGTTCCCAGCTGTATGAGGCCCCCCACCTAGAATGACGGCGTAAACCACGCCCACTAAATTTATTTTGGCAAAGAGGCTCTAGATTCCTTGAGAAAACTGCGGCCGGACTCTCCTTTCCCGAGACTAAATGTTGACACAGAGGCAGGATTCATGAAGTTCTACGACAGCGAAACTAGTGCCGCAACTCGACGGAATCAATGACCGTTAACAGCGCCGGCCCTAGGGTTGCTGGCGCCCCGGGCAAGCTGAACTTCGGCGCCCTTAGGGGGGGGGGGGGGGGGCGGGGCCGAGAGGGGGGGGGGCGAGTGAGGGGGCAGGGCCGAGAGAGGGGGGAGGCGGGGCCGAGAGAGGCGGGGCCGTGAGGGGGGGGGACCCGAGGGTGGGTTGGACCTGAGGGGGGGCGGACCTGAGGGGGGGGCGGGGGAACGGACCCGAGGGGGGGGCGGGGGGGGGGAGCGGACCGAGCGGGGGGGGAGCGGACCGAGCGGGGGGGCGGACCGAGCGGGGGGGGCGGACCGGGGGCGGGGCGGACCGAGGGGGTGGGGCGGACCGAGGGGGCGGACCGGGGGCGGGGCGGACCGAGGCGGGGGAGGGCGGCCACCGCGCATGCGCTGGTTGGCACCGGCCCAACTGCGCATGCGCGGGACCCGAGTCTCTGGCACCCCCTAGCACATGGTGCCCCGGGCGACTGCCCGAGTTGCCGGTGCCTTGAGCCGGCCCTGACCGTTAAGGTGCTAGTACCAGCGCCGCGTGGAACACAATCGATTCCAATGAGAAACGGTGCCTCAAAAATGGCGCATATACACACTTCACTCAACAAAGAACAAAGAACACAGAACAAAGAAAATTACAGCCGAGGAACAGGCCCTTCGGCACTCCAAGCCTGTACCGACCATGCTGCCCCTCTAAACTAAAATCTTCTTCGCTTCTGGGGTCCGTATCCCTCTATTCCCATCCTATTCATCTATTTGTCAAGATGCCCCTTAAACGTCACTATCGCCCCTGCTTCCACCACCTCCTCTGGCAGCGAGTTTCAGGCACCCACGACCCTCTGTGTAAAAAACTTGCCTCGTACATCTCCTCTAAACCTTGCCCCTCACACCTTAAACCTATGCCCCTTAGTAACTGACCCCTCGACCCTGGGAAAAAGTCTCTGACTATTCACTCTGTCTATGCCCCTATTCGTTTTGTAGACCTCTATCAGGTCGCCCCTCAACCTCCTTCGTTCCAGGGAGAACAAACCAAGTTTATTCAAACTCTCCTCGTAACTAATGCCCTCCATACCAGGCAACATCCTGGTAAATCTCTTCTGCACCCTCTCTAAAGCCTCCACATCATTCTGGTAGTGTGGCGACCAGAATTGAACACTAAACTCCAAGTGTGGCCTAACTAAGGTTCTATACAACTGCAACATGACTTGCCAATTTTTATACTCAATGCCCCGGCCAATGAAGGCAAGCATGCCGTATGCCTTCTTGACTACCTTCTCCACCTATGTTGCCCCTTTCAGTGACCTGTGGACCTGTACACCTAGATCTCTCCGTCAATACTCTTGAGGGTTGTACCATTCACTGTATATTCCCTACCTGCATTAGACCTTCCAAAATGCATTACCTCACATTTGTCTGGATTCAACTCCATCTGCCACTTCTCCATCCAAGTCTCCAAGCGATCTAAATCCTGCTGTATCCTCCGACAGTCCTCATCACTATCCGCAATTCCACCAATCTTTGTGTCGTCTGTAAACATACTAATCAGACCTGTTACATTTTCCTCCAAATCATTTATATATACTATGAACAGCAAAGGTCCCAGCAATGATCCCTGCGGAAAACCACTAGTCACAGCCCTCCAATTAGAAAAGCACCCTTCCATTGTTACTCTGCCTTCTATGACCTAGCCAGTTCTGTATCCATCTTGCCAGCTCACCCCTGATCCGGTATGACTTCACCTTTTGTACCAGTCTACCATGAGGGACCTTGTCAACGGCCTTACTGAAGTCCATATAGACAACATCCACTGCCCTACCTGCATCAATCATCTTTGTGACCTCTTCGAAAAACTCTATCAAGTTAGTGAGACATGACCTCCCCTTCACAAAACCATGCTGCCTCTCACTAAGATGTCCACTTGCTTCCAAATGGGAGTAGATCCTGCCTTGAAGAATTCTCTCCAGTAATTTCCCTACCACCCCCCACCACCCTCACCCGCAACCCCACACCACACCACCCTCACCCCCACCCCACCCCACAACACCCCACCCCCACACCACCCCTACACCCACACCACCCCCACACCACCCTCACACCCACACCACCCCCACACCATCCCCACCCCCACACCACCCTCACCCCCACACCACCCTCACACCCACACCATCCCCACACCATCCCCACCCCCACCCCCACACCACCCTCACCCCCACACCACCCCCACGCCACCCTCACACCCACACCACCCCCACACCACCACTACACCACACCACCCCCACACCACCCCCACACCCACACCACCCCCACACCACCCCCACCCCCACCCCACCCCCACACCACCCCTACACCCACACAACCCCCACACCACCCCCACCCTCACACCCACACCACCTCTACACCCACACATCTCCCACCCCCACCCCCAGAGAGGGCAGAATAAGGCGGCACCATGCCACCTGGGACACCCGAGCAGCAACCGAGCCCACCCACGGGGCGTCCCCCAGAAGACGGCCAGCAAAGGGGTGCCAGGTCACAGAGTGGCAAACGCAGCAGGTCACCTCCACTCCTGATGGATTGTTTGGGGTTCCACCTAGACCTAGTGTTAGGGCCCATAAGGCCAGGAAGTTAGACACCAGTTAAGTTGGCATCAGTGAAGGGCACAGTATAGAGCTAGGGGCTAGGGCACAAAAATTTACATATTTGTTCACATTAAACACCCGGGCACAACATTACAACCTGCCTCGGTGCCCTGTCAGGTCGGTTAACAAGATAATGAGGTGAATTCCCTTCTAAAATGAAGCAACGCCCTGCCTCCACGTCAATCAGTTTGATCCTTTCTTCAGCAACAATAATAATGCTGAGGAGTTGCCCATGATTCGGTCACTAATACAAAAGCAGATCTCAAGACAGCCGTTTAAAAATACGATTTGTTACAAATGCTATGAGCAGTAATAACAAGCATTTTTAAAGCCGGATCAACATTCACTCGTTCCCCCCGACTTGTAGTAAGCTGTTTCCAAGGGCGGTCACGAACCCATTTCCCATCATTTCTAAAACTGTCCATCGTCGCCTGCACCAACTTTTCTTTCGGTGCTCCCTCTTTCTCTCAGTTCAGAAAGTTTACCATTCTTGCCAGAAACACCTCGCTCTTCTCCTGAGGGACTGACACCTTCTGTCCTCGCTCGGTCAAAACAAGCATGGAATGCCTGAGCATCAAATTGGGTTGGAAAAGTAACTTTAATTAGTCGAGGGAAATTCCCAGATCTTTATACCAGACATTCCACCATTGTTGGTTTCGGCTGAATATCTAATTTTTCACATAATGCAGATAAAAAATCCAAAGCCAGTTTGTTTTCCTTAATGGGTACGCTGTGATTGAAAAGCAGCTCGCCGTGGCGCAGCGAGGCCGATAGAAGCAGGGTCACCCCCCTCCCGGGATCTACCCAGCTCGCAGCGCCTCGCGAAATGTAGCGATGTAAATCCAGCCTATTGTGGGCGTGATCACTGTCATAATATCCACTCACATACATCAAGAGGTAAAGACAGGCAGTGATAGACACCTAGGTTAGCCAATCAACACACAGGACAGAACACAATCAATCACTAGACAGAACACTAGAGGGGGGCTTCCTACTATAAAACACACGGGGCATCAGCACTCCGCCTCTTTCCACTGGTGACAACTGTAGTGACAGTCAGGGTGTATATATTAGGTAGCACCTTCTACACGTGGCTCAGAGCTAGCCTGGCCGAGTTAGCTAGAGTTAGCATACTTAGGGGCAGCAGGGTAGCATGGTGGTTAGCATAAATGCTTCACAGCTCCAGGATCCCAGGTTCGATTCCCGGCTGGGTCACTGTCTGTGTGGAGTCTGCACGTCCTCCCCCTGTGTGCGTGGGTTTCCTCCGGGTGCTCCGGTTTCCTCCCACAGTCCAAAGATGTGCGGGTTAGGTGGATTGGCCATGCTAACTTGCCCGTATTGTCATAATAAAAAAGTAAGGTTAAGGTTGGAGGGGTGTTGTTGGGTTACGGGTATAGGGTGGATATGTGGGTTTGAGTAGGGTGATCATGGCTCGGCACAACATCGAGGGCCGAAGGGCCTGTTCTGTGCTGTACTGTTCTATGTTCTATGTTAGAGTAGTAGAGTGTCAACCCACTGCAAACTGTGTGCCTTGTTACAGGAGTTCAATAAATTATATTGAACCAACGTCTAAGTTTGGTGTCTGCTTTCCAGTCTTACTGCATCCAGTTGCAGTTCGTGTTACCCCAGGGTCAATAACACGGCAATCACTTTTTCACAAATCTGCATATTAGAGCAAGACAACGAGTCTCACTCCAACGTGCAGATTCCCGAGGTACCTGAGGCTTTGGGATTCATCCCCTTTACCTCGGAGAGTGCCGTTCAGCAGTGGTCTCCACAAATGGGGACCAGACGGAACGGCACCCACGGAGGTCTCCTGGGGATCTGAGGCTCCTCAGGTGCATGCCCTTTGTGCAGAGTGGTGCCCTGGTACTGCTGGTGCCTGCTGGGCACACTGGCAGTGACAGCCCATGTGGCATTGCCAGCTGGTACGGGCAGTGGCAGGTTGGTGGTGTCAGGATCGGGCCGGAGGTGCCCTGCGTGGGTGGGTGCGTCCGGAGTGTGTGTGGGGGGGGGGGGGGGGGCGAGGATTGCTTAGGGGGCCTTCCCCACACGGGCGGTCACCCAAGGTCAGAATTGAACCTGAGTCCCTGGTGTTGTGAGGCAGCAGTGCTAACCACTGTGTCACCATCCCGCATGCCCTACCTATCACAAATCCAAATATTAAAAGGTTACAAAAAGCAACTAATTGGTTTTTCATTAAAATCTTTCTCCGATCTACGGATCTTCTGGAGCACTGCACATCCGTCACGTCCGCCATCTTTAGCCATGTGGTTGGTCCCAATCTCCAATCTTACCTTGCCAATATATGTAGGCCCCCCTCATCCAGCTGGCTGTGTGATCCTCGATAGCACTTTGTAATCGCACGGAGCTGCTAAATCGCGTGGGCAAATGCATCTGTGAAGCCGACGAGTTTGGCACCGCTTTTCCCGCCTGATCCAACCTTCTGTAGAATTTGGGGAAAGTTACACCTTCACTCCATAGTTGAAACATCGAGGAGTGTTTTCTGTGCTTCGCGATTACCCGTCCCATCGTCTATTCTCTATTCGTACGACCCATGTGGTTTGGGACTTTGAGACTATTGTAAACGTCCATCAATGGGCATTTATTTCAAATCTGTCAGCAACAAGATATCATCGAATAGTCTCTTGGTAGCACAGGGCTTGAGCGTTGCTGAAAATAATAACAGCCTGTGCTTGCAAAACTCAAAACATGCGGCAAAATCTTCCGGCCCCCGCCCTCTGGCAGGATATTCCAGAACCGTCGATGGTGACAACCCGCAACCCCCCTTCCCCCCCGTGGTGGATTCCCCGGCGGCAGAGGGTGTGAAAGCCAATGACATCGGCCGGGATGGATGATCCCGCGACTGGACAAGGACGGGCCACCTCCACTGCTGCAAAGCAATCCACTGGGAGGAGGAAAATCCCACCCGGGTCACGTCCAGCATTTGGGGTAATTCTGCAATCGGACAGCACCTGCTAAGCAACCCTGATTGTGCTGAGAATTCGACTGAAAACCGGTTTAAGGTTATGAGTCGGGTTCACAGTGTGGCCCACTGATACATCCCAGAACCTGCATGCATTTGCACACTCAGCCCTGCCCTTTGCAGAGAGAGGTAGTGTGCCCATACATTGGCCCTTTTCTTTGAACTAAAGAAAAGCTTGGGGGACAGCCATTCCCTGATTCATTCCCCAGGGCAATACCTTGACCAATCCGAGTCGACCTGCCTGGTTCGAATCTGATCAAAAGCTTAGCAGTTAACTGTTTCCTGGTGCATTCTCTATGGCAATGCCTCTATCAATCAGAGTCCACTTGTTAACCAATCAGCACTCTCTTCTCAGGCAGTATAAGTTGTTGTTCCCTTTACTGTTGGTGTTCATGCAAACTATTTTGATGAGTGCAAGTTTAGAAACTTTGACAACATGTCAGCAATAAATACAATCTCTCACTCCATTCACCAGGTCAACTTGAAGATACTTGTGGAGAAGTTATTGCATTTATGGACGAACTTTACCTGGCTGTGAGCTGAGATTGTAGATGACGTTGCGTTATTTTTAGTTGATCGTCACTGAAGGGGTATATTCACTTTTCAAGGCCTTTCTGCCTTTGAGTATTGATTGTGTTTGAGAGATCATTGGGATGTTTGTGTGTGTGTGTCTTTGCCAACCACGCTTTCCATTTCTCAACAAGGTTGCGAGGGGATCAGGATTCACTCGTCCGCCCTCCGGAATTGTCCACGAGTTTCCAGGAATTGAAGGTTAATCTGCTGCAAGTCACCCGGGAGAGAAATCACGGAGACATCAGAAATAATTGCGCGTGTTTCTAAAAAAAAATAAAAATTCTTCAACACTTTTGTTTATCAGTTATATAAATAATGCAAATGGGAGGAGAAGGCTGCATGTCTGGACTGGGGCCGAGAAAACCTCCGGATGGACGGAGACAGAGCACCATTGCCGCAGCCGGCAAGGCAGCCAAGCAGCTGCGCACGCTGCTCCCCCCCCCCCCCCCCCCCCAGGCCACCCCCCCGGGCGCCCTCCAGCCCCAGCCGTCCGATCAGCCGTATGTATGCACCCCAGCACAAACAGTGCCATCTGATTTGCTGGGATGGTGTGTGTGGGGTGAAATGCGTATATGCGGCTGCTTCAAATCCGGTGAATCTGGTACCATTTCACGTCGGAATCGATTGCGTTCCTCGTGGCGCTGGTGCTGGCCCCTTAACGGTCGCTGAATCGGTCCAGGTGTGGCACTAGTTTTGCTGTCATGGAAGTCCACGAATCCTGCCCTGGCATCAACACTTAGTCTCAAGGGTGGGATTCGCCATTGGCTGACTCCAAAATCGGGAAACGTGATTGGGTGGAGAATAGGTTCCGACGCCAAAATCGCGGTGGGTGCAGATTTGATGCCAAATCGCAATGCTCCGTCGCCTCGACAGCGGCATCTACGTTTCAGAACGCACATACAGTAAACACCGTTTGCCTGTCATTAGCGGGTCCCGCCCGGTACTCTCCGGGGCCGCCTCCGATGGGCCGAGTTCCCGATGGCTCGAGTCACGTGTGCTTTTAAACATCGCGAACCCGGTGCTGTGGCTGCTGAGGGAGAGAGAGGGGGTACGGAAAGTCTCCAAAATCGCCACAGTTTTCTGACAGTTGTGCCGCTGGCCAGGGTGGCCTTGTTCCCCGGGCGGGAAGTAGCGAGGGGATTGGCCAGGAAATGGGCTGTGGGGTCAGGGTGGACGGGCATGGAATACCATTGCCGCAGCCGGCAAGGCAGCCGTGCCGCTGCACACGCTGCTGACAGCCCACTGTGAACATAGGGCCACAGGTCGCATAGGTGTCCCCCTAGGCTACCCCCCGGGTGCCCTCTAGCCCCAGCCAACACATCAGCAGGATGGGCAAGGAACACGCAACCAGTCTTGTTGGCTGCGGTGAGTGTGTGTGGGGAATGAAGTGTGTTTGTGCGGCTGCAGATTGTCAGCTCCCCGAGTGTCAAACACGGACCCGGTGAATCCGGCACCGTTTTTCATTGGAATCGATTGTTTCAGCTCCTCCACAGAAGCAGAATCAGTCCAGGTTCGGCGCCAGTTTTGCTGTCGTGAAAGTCCACGAATCCTGCCCTGACGTCAATGCTTAGGGCTGGATTCTCCGATTTCCAGGCTATGTCTGGAGGATCCGTGGCGTTTTAGGTCAAATAAATTGGCATAGCCCCAGCACCGATCCTCCAACTGGTGAGGGGATGGCAGCCGCGCCACGTAAAACGCCCGGCCTCCACGACACAAATGGCCGGAGACAGTGCCTGTTTTCGGATGCTCCACCCCCTCCCAAAACAGCATCATCGAGCAGCGCACCGCACGCCGTTGGGACGGCCTCAGGACATTGGCTCAAGGCCCTCCCCGATGCTCCGCCCCCGATGGGCCGAGTTCCTGACCCTGCGGTCGATTCAGGGTCACAGCGTTCAGGAACCCGGCGTGGCGGCTGCGGACTGTGCCCAGCGCCACCACAGTCGGGCAGGAGCCGTGCTGTTGGCCAGCGAGCGTCGGCGAAGGCTGGAAGACTTGTGGTGGGTGACCAGGGGGTGGCCAGGGGGTGGCCAGGGGTACACTATCTGGCAGGTCGTGTCCGTGCACGGCCGGCACCATGTTGTACGGCGCGATCACTGCAGGTCATCGTCGTGCACATGCTCAGCCAGAGACCCAGTCATTCTCCGGCCATTTCCGTCGTGGGAACCGGGAGTTTCACCTGGCGCCGCTGCTGGCCATTCCCCGGGCCTGGAATCAGTAAGGGTTCGGCTTGATTTTGGCATTGTAAAATACCCGCAAATTCTCCGTTTGAACTGGCACTGAGCCACTGAAACGGAGAATCCAGATCTCTGTCTCCTGCCACAGCTGAATTGAACCTGATTTTCTATCCTGGACCACTACAAACAGAGCTAAGTACTGTTAGTTTCACAGCGGAGCACTTCAAAATCACTCTAATCGTGAAGGGTGATTAATGGAAAGCACTTAACTCTTCTAGAAGTGGTCCAGAGCTGTCAATCAAAGACTCATATCTGACCATTCCAAAGTTACTCAACTGTGAAGGGAAATGAATGGGACAATGCTGAAAGCTGTGTGTGTATTAAAGCTGTCAATCATAGCCTAGTAAAATAAATGGCAGAGCTTAATGCTCGACTGATTGGCAGATCAAAGACCTGAGTTGGCTAAACACAGCTGATTGGTTTCGTCTTTCCAGGAATTGACAGGTGTTGCTTCCTCTGTCTGAGCCAGCAGGTGCATTGCCCAGGTGAGTGTTAAGTTAAAGCTTTGATTTTTTTTCACTGCCTCTTTCTGGGCTGCTCTCTAATTTCCTGACAGGGGTCTCCTGGGAGGCATCCTAACAGGGGTCTCTCACCTGGAGGTTCTGTGGGGTTAGAGTTAGGGCTAGGGTTAGGGGGCTCTCTTTATTTAGGGGTCTCTGTGAGGGGTCTCTATATTTAGGGATCTCTGTGGGAGGGTGTCTTTATTTAGGGGTCTCTGTGGGGAGCCCCTATATTTAGGGGTCACTGTGGGAGGGCCTCTTTATTGCAGAGGTCTCTTTTTTAAAATACATTTTGAATACCCAATTAACTTTTTCCAATGAAGGGGCAATTGAGCACGGCCATTCCACCTACCCTGAGCATCTTTGGGTTGTGGGGGTGAGACACACGCAGACACGGGGAAAATGTATAAACTTCACACAGACAGTGTCCTGGGGCCGGGATCGAACCCGGGACCTCAGCGCCGCGAGGCAGCAGTGGTAAACGCTGCATCACTGTGCCGTCAGAGGGAGTCTCTTTATTAGTGGTCTCTGGTCAGTGGGGTGGCATTAGGGGCTTGGGTTAGTGGGCAGGTCTTGCACTGCGGGGGGGGGGGGGGGGGGGTGGCCCTCTGATGGACTTTGGGGGAAACTCCTTCAAAGAATTACCCCCTTGGACCACCACGTCAAATGCCTGCTTGTCAGGGCCAGCACCAATTCTCACCCACATGGGGCGGGATTCTCCGACCCCCCACTGGATCGGAGAATCGCTGGGGGTGGCGGCGTGAATCCCGCCCCGTCGGCGGCCGAATTCTCCGGCACCGGGGATTTGGAGGGGATTCGAATCGTGGTGCGCCGGTTGGCCCACGATGGGCCGAGTGGCCGCCCATTTTCAGCCCGTCCGACTGGCGTAAAGTAAGGTAGGTACTTACCGGCAGGACCCGGCTACGCGGGCGGCCTCCGGGGTCCTCAGGGGGGCGCGGGGGGATCTGGCCCCGGGGGTGCCCTCACGGTGGCCTGGCCCGTGATCGGAGCACATCGATCGCAGGCGGGCTTGTGCCGTGGGGGCAGTCTATTCCTCCGCGTTGGCCACTGTGACAGTCCGGGATGGCCGGCGCGGAGATGACCCCCCCTGCGCATGCGCTGGGATGGCGCCAGCACACGCTGGCTGGCAGAGGCCCTTCGGCGCTGGTTGGCATGGCGCCAAGCCCCTTCCATGCCGGCCGGCGCATACCACCCCGGCACCAGCCTAGCCCCTGGAGGTGCGGAGGATTCCGCACCTTCGGGGCTGCCCTACGTCGGAGTGGTACACGGCACTCCTTCGCGCCTGAGTTGCCCGTCCCGTCGGTTTTCGCAGAATCCCGCCCATGATTCCCAGCGTAGAGGACGGGAGAATCACGAGGGCCCGGAGAATATGGTGCCCAGCCCGGTAATAGTAATAATAATAATCTTTATTAGTGTCACAAGTAGGCTTACATTAACACTGCAATGAAGTTACTGTGAAAACCCCCTGGTCGCCACACTATATATTGCGAATGGGTCTCAATGACCCATTTGCGTCCTCCCTCTGGTGGGGTGCGTTTTTCTCTGCTGTTGGATTGTCTCCCACACTGGGAATTCCGTTACTTGCGGCACGAGGCGGTGAATCCAGCCCACTGTTCAGAAGGAAGATAGAACCAGAGCGGGAAACTCCCCTTGGCAAATGGAGATGAACGATGCAAGGCCAAACAAAGCTGGTGGTTCGTGGTTATTGGTGTATGCACATTATTATTTCATCTTCTCACTGGAAGCAACTCCAAACTCTGTCCATCTGACGCGCCTATAGAAAAGATATAATGAAAGGAATAGTGTGCCAACAATGAAGTGATGAATTCCATTCTCTCTGGAGCCTTTTCAGCTCAAGGTGAAAACGTCCCCTCTGATCGGCCAGGTCCAAAATAATTATGTGAGAATGGTACATGAACTTTGACCCATAAAGTGGTCTAAATTCCAGTCTTTGATCATTTTAGCCAATGAATAGTTGTAAGTACAATGGGCGGGATTCTCCCACCCCGCGGCAGAGTGTCCACGCCGTTGTAAACGCTGTCGCGTTTTACGACGGCGTGAATGGGCAGCTGCCAGGAGTAATTCTGGCCCTTACAGGGGGCCAGCACGGCGCTGGAGCGGTTCACGCCGCTCCAGCCGCCGAACCCGGTGTGAACTGTGCGCCGCGGGATCCGCGCATGCGCAGTGGCCTCCATCAACCCGCCGGCCCCGACGCAACATGGCGCAGGGCTACAGGGGCCGGCGCATAGGAAAGGAGGCCTCCAGCCAGAGAGGCCGGCGACGGGGCGGCGTGGCCCGGTCGTTGGGGATTCTCCGGCCCGGCCCAGGGTTGGGTGAATCCTGCCCAATGTGTTTGGGTGCCAGAAGCTGAGCTTGGAACAGTGGGTGTCGTTGGTAACATCTGAGAATGTTGCCTCATAGAATTTAAGAATCATAGAATAGATATAGCGCACAAGGAGACCATTTGGCCCATCAAGTCTGCACCAACTCTGAAAAGAGCACCCTACCTAGGCCCAGTCCTCATTGGATGCCTGTAACCAATCCCCAATTGTGATGAAGTTCGCCATGTTGAGGTAGGTGTAGGGGTAGCAATGCCTCAAGCGCAGCAGTTGAATCAGTAATCAGATATGTTTACCCCAACCTATTGGGGTAAACCTGTGGGCTATGCGCCGGAATGTGGCATCTCGGGGCTTTTCACAGTAACTTCATACTTGTGACAATAAAGGATTATTATTATTATTGTTGCTACAAACTGCTGCCCAAACAATCATCGATCCAGAACACCGCTCATTTCGAATGGCATATCTCTATGGTGAACATTCATCACCCCTGACATGCCACTCAGATCACTGACTACCGCAAGCAAGGAGGCAAAGCTACTGACTGCACCAAATCCTGTTGTTGTGCCAGCCTCAGTTTCAACAGATAGACCCCAGGGACAGGCAATACACTAAAGTAACTTAAAAACAAAATGCTGGGGGTGCTGGAGTTCTGGAATAAAAACAGAAAGTTCAGAAGAAAAGTTACATTGGACTCAAAAACCTCTTAACCCTCTTTTTCTTTCTCTCCACTGATGCTCCCATACCTGGTGGGTTTTTCCAGCACTTTCTGCTTTTAGTATGCACTCCACCATCGCCCTGAACTCGCCGGTCCCTCATTGTAGCAGTTCCTCATCGCACCACCTCCTCATGAGTGGTGTCTCACTCGAACCTTCCTTTAGAAACCAATGTAGCTTCTAAAATATGTGCATTTGTGTTGCATGGTCACCCATTCAGCTAAAGGTAAAGCCCTTAAGTGATGCTTTTTAAAATTTGGCTTGAGAGAATCTTTTCTCCTTACTCCATGAGAATAGTAAGAAGTTTTACAACACCAGGTTAAAGTCCAACAGGTTTGTTTCAAACACTAGCTTTCGGAGCACTGCTCCTTCCTCAGGTGAATGGAGAGGTATGTTCCAGAAACATTTATATAGACAAAGTCAGAGATGCCAGACAATGCTTGGAATGCGAGCATTTGCGGGTAATCAAATCTTTACAGATCCAGAGATAGGGGGTAATCCCAGGTTAAAGAGGTGTGAATTGTCTCAAACCAGGACAGTTGGTAGGATTTCACAAGCCCAGGCCAGATGGTGGGGGATGAATGTAATACGACATGAATCCAAGATCCCGGTTGAGGCCGCACTCATGCGGCCTCAATTCTGCGTTGTCGCGTGTCCTGAAGACCGCCTTGGAGAACGCTTACCCGGAGATCAGAGGCTGAATGCCCTCGACTGCTGAAGTGTTCCCCGACTGGAAGGGAACATTCCTGCCTGGTGATTGTCGCACGATGCCCGTTCATTCGTTGTTGCAGCGTCTGCATGGTCTCGCCAATGTACCACGCTTCGGGACATCCTTTCCTGCAGCGTATGAGGTAGACTACATTGGTCGAGTCGCACGAGTATGTGCCGCGTACCTGGTGGGTGGTGTTTCCATGTGTAATGGTGGTATCCATGTCGATGATCTGGCATGTCTTGCAGAGATTGCCCTGGCAGGGTTGTGTGGTGTCGTGGTCGTTGTTCTGAAGGCTGGGTAATTTGCTGCAAACAATGGTTTGTTTGAGGTTGCGCGGTTGTTTGAAGGCCAGTAGTGGGGGTGTGGGGATGACCTTGGCAAGATGTTCATCTTCATTGATGATGTGTTGAAGGCTACGAAGAACATGTCGTAGTTTCCCCGCCCCAGGAAAGTACTGGACGACGAAGGGTATTCTGTCAGTCGTGTCCCGTGTTTGTCTTCTGAGGAGGTCGGTGCGGTTTTTTGCTGTGGCGCGTTGGAACTGTCGATCGATGAGTCGAGCGTCATATCCCGTTCGTACGAGGGCATCTTTCAGAATATGTAGGTGTCTGTTACGCTCCTCCTCGTCTGAGCAGATCCTGTGTATACAGGGCTTGTCCATAGGGGAAGGCTTCTTTAATGTGTTTAGGGTGAAAGCTGGAGAAGTGGAGCATCGTGAGGTTGTCTGTGGGCTTGCGGTAAATAGTCCATGGTGAGTCTGATGGTGGGATGGAACGTATTGATCTCATCGTGTAGTCGTTTCAGTGATTCTTCGCTGTGGGTCCAAAGGAAAAAAATGTCATCGATATATCTGGTGTATAACGTTGGTTGAAGGTCCTGTGCGGTGAGGAAGTCTTGTTCAAACTTGTGCATGAAGATGTTAGCATATTGAGGTGCGAATTTGGTCCCCATGGCTGTTCCGTGCATCTTGAGAATCCCGCCCCATATCTGTTTTGCCCTTGTTTAAGGAAAAAGCCTGGGTAATACAGACCGGTGAGCCTAACGTTTGTGGTGAGTAAGTTGTTAGAAGGTATTCTGAGAGACAGAATCTGCAGGCATTTAGAGAGGCAAGTACTGATTAGTATGGCTTTGTGAGTGGAAAATAATAACTCACAAATTTGATTGAGCTTTTTGAAGGAGTAACCAAGAAGGTAGATGAGGGCAGTGCAGTCGACGTTCTCTACATGGACTTTAGCAAGGCCTTTGACAAGGTACCACATGGTAGGCTGTTGCAAAAGATTAAATATCACGGGGTGAGGTTGCCATTGGATACAAAATTGGCTTGACGACAGAAGACAAAGGGTGGTTGTTGAGGCCTGTGACCAGCGGTGCGCCTCAGGGATCAGTGCTAGGCCCACTGTTAATTGTTATTTATATTAGTGATTTGGATTAGAATTTAGGGCACATGGTTAGCACGCTTGCAGATGACACCAAGATTGCTGGCATAGTGGACAGTGAAGAAGGTTATCTTGGATTGCAACGGGATCTTGATCAATTGGGCCAGTGGGCCGATGAATGGCAGATGGAGTTTAATTTAGATAAATGTGAGATTATGCATTTTGGTAGATTGAATCAGAGCAGGACCTACTCAGTTAATGGTAGGGAGATGGGGGGCTTTATAGAACAAAGAGATCAAGGAGTACAGGTTCATAGCTCCTTGAAAATGGAGTCACAGGTGGACAGGGTGGCGAAGAAGGCATTCAGCATGCTTGGTCTCATTGGTCAGAACATTGAATACAGGAGTTGGGACGTCTTGTTGAAGTTGTACAAAACATTAATAAGGCCACACTTGGAATACTGCGTACAGTTCTGGACACCATATTATAGAAAGGCTATTGTTAAACTGGAAAGAGCGCAGAACTAGAATGCTACCGGGACTTGATGGTTTGAATTATAAGGGGAGGCTGGATAGATTGGGACTTTATTCCCTGGAGTGTAGGAGACTTAGGGGTGATCGTATAGAGGTCTATAAAAGAATGAGGGGCAAATATAAGGTAGTTAGACAACATCTTAAATAATCATCTTTATTTGTGTCACAAATAGGCTTACAGTAACACTGCAATGAAGTTACTATGAAAATCCCCTAGTCGCCACACTACGTCGCCTGTTTGGGCACACAGAGGGAGAATTCAGAATGTCCAATTCACCTAACAAGCATGTCTTTCGGGACTTGTGGGAGGAAACCCTCGCAGACACAGGGAGAACGTGCAGATTCCGCACAGACAGTGACCCAAGCCGGGAATCGTACTCTGGTCCCTGGAGCTGTCCATGGCGCCCATCCTTTCCCAAAGGTAGGGGAGTCTAAAACTAGAGGGCATCAGTTTAAGGTGAGAGGGAGGAGATACAAAAGGGTCCAGAGGGGCAATCGTTTCACACAGAGGGTGGTGAGTGTCTGGAACGAGCTGCCAGAGGCAGTAGTAGAGTCGGGTATGATTTTGTCTTTTAAAAAGCATTTAGACAGTTATATGTGTTATGGGCCAGGGTTTAGAGAATCCCAAAGTGTATCATGGAGTTCACCTGACCCACAACCTTTAATAGATTGTGGTATGGGGAGCACATGGCTCATTCTACAGGTGTGGTACAGCAGAAAATGGACCAGTGGTTTTTAAAACAAAACAATGTTTATTCTATGAACTCAAGTTAACCTTTTTAAAACAAACAGTGAATATCTTAGCAACCAGTAAATCAAATACATCCCCCAAAGAATACAACACTAAGTAACCTGTACGTTGTCCTTTTACACCCAAAAGACTTAACAAACCTTCAAACAGGAACACAATTAGGTTTACATTTAATACTGAGACCTTTTTACAATTCTGAGTTTGCCAAATGATCCATAGATAGTCTTTTGATGGCAAAGATTAAGAGCAGTGTAGCTCACTTTTAACTTCAAATTCAGCTCACTGAAAAACACAGACACACACAAGCTTTCTCAAACTGAAACCAAAAAGCAGAAATAGAGCTCAGCTCCACCCACACTCTGACATCACTCCAGTAACATGAGCAGCTCCATTTCTTAAAGGTACATTTCTTAAACACCCATTTCTTAAAAGGTACCCTCATGTGACACCTCCCCCCCAAGTAAAAAAAATAAACCATCAACTTCAAGATGGTTTCATTTTTCACCTTTTCACCATCCTTTAAGAAATGCACACAGTAAATATACTTTTTGGTTTAAAAAAAACACACGCAAACAGGTACAATAATATAGTCCATGTTTTCCCATCTTTATCCTCCAACTGAAATTGCTTCATGATTAACAGTCTCGTTGAACAAGAAGGTCTCTGCACGATCTGTCCATTTCTCTATGCCTCAGCATTTCTCTTTAAAGTCAGATACTTTAGTTCAATCTGATCACAGAGTCTCTTTCAATTCTTCAACACAGGATCATTGGTTATCACCGCTTTCAGGCAGTCAGATGCGTTGACACTCCGCTGTCCATTGAAATTTTCAACGTTTCTTCAGCAAGCCCATCGGTGGAGCAATCATGCTACAAAACTTTTGCACAAATGTTTGATCAAATCCATTCATGCCAAGAAATCGCATTATTTCCCTTCATCTTGAGGGTATCGAAAACTCCTCAAGGAAAGTGACTCGGGCTTTTCCAAATTCACTTTTGGCTACGTTTATCACCGAACCCACCTCCTGATGTCGATCGAATAACTCCATCAGATGTTTTAAATGTTCTGTCCATTTCTGGCTGAAAATTATCAGATCGTCGATGTAGACCGCACAATCGGGTAATCGTGAAATGACTTTGTTAGTTAACCGTTGAAATGTGGCTATTGCGTTTTTCATGCCAACTGGCATAACTTTGAATTGGTATATACCATTTGGAGTCATAAAAACTGAAACCTCCTTTGCCCTTTCGGATAAAGATACCTGCCAGTAACCTTTAAGCAAATCCAGTTTGGAAATAGAAACTGATTGTCCCACTTCCTTAATGCAATCCTCCAAACGTGGGATAGGATAAGAGTCCATTCTTGTAACTGCATTAACCTTTCTACAGCCCACACACAACCATTGGGTACCATCTGGTTTTGGTACCATCACTATGGGTGAGCTCCATTGGCTGCAACCCACTTCAATTATGCCATTTTAAACCATACTTTCAATCTCTTTGTTAACTTGTGCCAATTATAAAGGGTTAAGTCTGTATGGATGTTTTGTGATTGGAACAGCATTTCCCACATCTACATCATGTACAGCCATTTTGGTACCTACCAATTTATCTCCACAAACTTGCCCATGTGATATCAATAACTCTTTCAGGTCAGTTCGTTTTTCCTCTGGAACGAAACTCAACAATTTATCCCAATTTTTAAGAACATCCTCATTTTCCAATTTAATTTGAGGTATGTCGAAATCACAGTCATCTGGATTTGGTTCGTCACTTTGAGTTAAAATCATTAAAACCTCCTCCTTTGTCTCTCTTTCCCTTTCAAAGTACCTTTTAAGCATACTCACATGACCCACTCGGTGATTCTTCCTTCCACCTGGTATTTTTACCACATAATTCATCTCACTTAATTTTCTTTCAATCTGATAAGGTCCACAAAACCTTGCTTTTAAAGGTTCACCTCCCACTGGTAACAACACTAAAACTTTATCCCCACTGGCAAAACTACGAACTTTGGATTTCTTGTCCTCTACCCATTTCATCACATTTTGTGCAACTTTTAAATGTTGTCTAGCCAATTCACCTGCTCTATTTAATTATTCCCTAAAATTTGACACGTAATCCAATAATGTAAGTTCTGATTTCTCACTCACCAATTTTTCTTTAATCAATTTAAGTGGTCCTCTTACCTCATGACCAAAAATGAGTTCATAAGGACTAAATTTGGTTGACTCATTAGGTGCATTCCTAATTGAAAACAGTATGAATGCAATTTCTTTATACCAATCCTCTGGATAATCTTGACAATAAGCCCTCAACATTGTCTTCAATGTCTGATGCCACCTTTCTAACGCTCCTTGCGATTCTGGATGGTACGCAGTTGATTTAAATTGTTTTATTCCTAAGCTATCCATAATTTCTTTGAATAACTTTGAGGTAAAATTTGATCCTTGATCCGATTGTATTTCTGTGAGTAGTCCATATCTAGTAAATAATTTAAGTAACTCCTCCAGAATCTTTTTAGCTGTAATATTACATACTGGAATGGCCTCTGGAAACCTAGTAGACACATCCATTATAGACAAAAGATATTGATTCCCACTTTTTGTTTTCAGAAGCGGTCCTACGCAATTAATTAGGACCCTTGTAAAAGGTTCCTCAAATGCTGGAATGGGTATTAAGGGCACTGGTTTTATCACTGCTTGAGGTTTACCTATTACTTGACATGTGTGACATGACTGACAAAACTAAACTACATCTTTATGTAGTCTAGGCCAATAAAAATGTTTTGGATTTTAGCTTGAGTTTTCTTTATACCCAAATGACCTCCCACTGAGACCTCATGTGCAACTCGCAACACCTCCTTTCTATACCCTACTGGCAATACTACCTGATGAACTTCTGCCCGTTTTTCATCCGCCTGCATATGTAAAGGTCTCCATTTTCTCATCAAGGCATTAGTTTCACGGTGAATACACTCTGGTATACACTCAGATTCCTCTTCCGTATTACCTTTCTGATCCATTTTATTTCTATATCTTTTTGTTGTAACTCAGCCAATTTTCCTGAACTAAAAATATCCGCCTCATCCTCCACCTGCTCTTGTTCTTTTTCAGCCATCTGATCAAAAATCATTTCTGATAATTGCACTTCAACTTCATCTTCACTCTTTGATTTCTCCTCTTGTCTTAACCTGTGACTTTGCAACCTTGTTCCCGCACAATCTGGAAAAAATCCCAGGATATTCGTCCTTCAACACTACAGTTGTCTGATTTTCCAGTGTCTTATCAACCACAGTAGGCATCACTCCCACTTGCGATCCAGCTATACCATTACCCAAGATAAACTATTCCTGGACACGATAGTTTCTCTATTACTCCGACTGCCACTTCACCACTCTTCACTGGACTTTCCAACCTTACCGTATATAATGGAACACTACTCCTCTCACCCTGAATTCCAAATATTACCACCTTTTCTGGCAACATTCTTACCAAACTACACAACTCCTCATCTCTTACCATTAAAGATTCACCAGCTCCCGTATCTCTTAAAATTGTGACTTCTTTACCTGTTCCTCCTGATACACGTGAGTAAACTTTACCCACACAAGTAAATTCTTTAAAGAGATCTGGCACCTTCATATCAATCACCTCATGACCAGGCTGTACAATCTTTCGCACCTCCTTCGCTTCACTTGGGCTTTCCTTTACCACTTTAACAAACCCCACTGTCTCATCCTGTTTGACCACATCAGCTTTCCCAGTGCTTTTCTTCAACCACCAACACTGACTTTACATGGCCTAGTTTATTACAGTGAAAACATTTGAAACTTTTCATTTCTTTTCCACCCTCCTGGATTTCTTTTTTAATCTGAGGTACACTCTCCTTATTATCTCCCATCAGATCACATTTACCTTTACCACTTCAGTATTTCTCATGTCCCCAGTTTCTATCCCTCACAGGCTGAAACTGATGTCGGAAACCAAGCTTTGATTTATGAACTAATTCATAATCATCTGCCATTTCTGCTGCTAACCTTGCAGTTTTAACCCTCTGCTCTTCCACATGAGTTCTCACTACATCAGGAATTGAATTTTTTAACTCCTCCAAAATTATAATTTCTCTGAGAGCTTCATATCTTTGATCTATTTTCAAAGCCCTTATCCACCTATCAAAATTACTCTGTTTAAGCCTTTCAAACTCCATGTGTGTTTGACCAAATTCTTTCCTTAAATTTCTAAATCTTTGTCTGTAGGCTTCAGGCACTAGTTCATATGCACCTAAGAAGGATTTTTTCACCTCCTCATTCGTCCCAGATACCTCCTCCGGTAGTGATGCAAACACTTCACTAGCCCTACCTACCAGCTTTGTTTGAATCAGTAATACCCACATATCCTGTGGCGATTTCATTTGTTTAACTACCTTCTCAAATGAAATGAAAAAGGCTTCTACCTCCTTCTCGTCAGACCTTGGCAATGCTTGGACATATTTAAATAGATCCCTGCCGCGCCTTTGACTTTGATGCTCTTTCTCACTATCCTCATCACTATCATCCAACTGTACGTTTCCCTTTACGTCTGCCAATTTTAACTGACTGTCATGTTTCATGGTCATTTTCTGAAGTTCAATCTCTCTCTCTTTATCTTTTTCCCCGATCTGTATCTCTCTTTCTCTTTCTTTTTTTTCTGCTGGGGCTATTCTTTCTTTTATCCTTTCTTCTCTCTCCTTTTCTTTTTCCTCTCTCTCTCTCTTTCTTTTCCCCCTCTATCTCTTTCTCTTTCCTCTCTCTCTCTTTCGTATTCAAGCTGCTTTAATTCTTTCTCATGTTCCATTTGTTTAATTTGCAACTGAATTTTTGCCATTTCCAATGAGACAAACTGTGCCTCAGGCAACTTTAAATGCTTAGCCACCACCATAATTACCTCATCTTTTCGCATTTTGTCAGGTAATGTTAACTGCAATGTTTTTGCCAAATCTAACAGTCTGCTTTTACTCTCTGTCCGTAAGGTACTGCGTGTGACCGTCTCCACCCCCAAAAACTTCAGAGCCTCTGAAAGAGCCATTATCCACAACACACTCTACACTTAAATTAAAATACCACACCTTAAAAGCAACCACAATATGCTCACCCCTCACTGTCTTTAAGTTCACTAAGCTAATCTAATAGATAGACTTTTATCTCCCTTGAGCCCCAATTGTTATCGGCCAGGGTTTAGAGAACCTCAAAGTGTATCATGGAGTTCACCTGACCCACAACTTTGAATAGATTGTGGTATGGGGAGCATATGGCCCACTCTACAGGGTGGTAGAGCAAAAATGGAAAAGTATTTTTTAAAGCAAAAACAATGTTTATTCTATGAACTCAAGTTAACCTTTTTAAAACAAACAGTGAATATCTTAGCAACCAGTAAATCAAATACATCCCCCAAAGAATACAACACTAAGTAACCTGTATGTTGTCCTTTTACAGCCAAAAATACTGAGACCTTTTTACAATTCTGAGTTTGCCAAATGATCCATAGATAGTCTTTTGATGGCAGAGATCAACAGCAATGCAACTCACTTTTAACTTCAAATTCAGCTCACTGAAAAACACAGACACACCCAAGCTTTCTCAAACTGAAACCAAAAAGCAGAAGAACTCAGCTCCACCCATACTCTGACATCACTCCAGTAACATGGACAGCTCCATTTCTTAAAGGTACATTTCTTAAACACGCATTTCTTAAAGTGTACTCTCACGTGACATATGGGTAAGATGGGTATAGAAGGATATGGGCCAAATGCGGGCAGTTGGATCTAGCTTAGTGGTAAAAACTGGGCGGCATGGACAAGAAGGGCCAGTTTCCATGCTGTAAACCTCTATGACTCTATATTTGTATTCTCGCAAAGCGTTCTCTCCCCCATCATATTTTGCAGCTATTTTCCATTCAAATGGTTTTCTTTTTTCACCTTCCTGTTAATTTGCCATTTTGGCAGTGCAACTGTTATTTTGCTCACGCCGTTTACCATTAGGACTATCCTTCACGTCCATATCAGTCTCCTGTCACTACCTTTGCAGTGAAACTCAGGCAATTTCTTCCCCACCCACCCAGGTTTCATAGTGGAGAGGCTGAACTGACAACCCATCCGCGATGAGTTCAAATCCTGCTACAGTCAAAGTCTGAACTGAAGTGAATAAGTCTGGTCACTTTTGGAGCTCGCACGTTATGGACTGTCCTTGGAAACTCAACCGATTTATTAAAGTCCTTTGGGGAGGGGACAATATGTCTCCCCTACTCATGATTCCAGGCCCACCTTATGCAGTTGACACTTGGTGCCCCCCAGCGGTGGCCGAGCAAGCCATTCGGTTGTCAGGGCAAATGAGGATAGAAAATGAATGTAGCCCCGCAATATCCCGAGGTCAAGATAAAAATATATTCTTGCTCTGTTCCATTACAGAGTTCACCAGGAGATCTCTGCTGGCTTTGGGCCATTTTCTGAAACAATCTACAGCCGAATTAACCACCTTCCTGACATTTATACTGGTGTACGTGGCTGATCAGCTGCTCATGGGTGTCTGGGAATTGTTAACTGCAGACGCGCCACGATTTCTCAAAGAATCTGTGCTCCCATGATTTATTCGCAGCTCACCTATCGCCAAGTAAAGCAAGTATTTTGCTCCATTTTATAAAATAAATGGAAAATTCAGGCACTCAATTCAGTCTCTATTTTGCACATGCTGCATGTCCCAGAGGGAACCAACCTAAGGACCACCCAAAATTGGTCTTCACATAAGAACTGAAGAAATAAGAGCAGGTGCAGGCCATTCTGCCCTCAAGTCCGTTCCTGACCACGCTGTGTCATCTTAAAAATTGAGAGTTTCTTCATTCTCAAAGTACCCAGGAAAAACGGAGACCAGGACCTGGGATTGGAAAGGGGGATGGTTGGTGAGTGAAATTTTATTGTTGCTGGGTAGCCTTGTTTGGTCCGAACTTTCATTTTGTTTCCCCATCCAGATAGAACTGTTGCAACGCTGCTGCCGCTCTTCCTGCCAGGCTGGAGCTAGTCCGTTTCAGAGAGATCGTAATGGCTGCCCACCACCAGACAAATCTCCCCATTCATCACAATCCACCCGAATAAGGAGGCGGTGATCTCCTGCCCATCTGCCCTCCAGTCCCCCCCCCCCCCCCCCCAAACCTTCCCACCTCCCCCCGCTTCCGTTATGTCCCAAAATCCTGCCCCCTAACGTGTGAGGCCATGCCATGGCCTGGACACCTTCTTTGGGTGGCTGGCTTGGATGTCTGAAAAACAGCGTGTCCTAATGTCGCATTTGGGGTCTTTCAGGCGTCCTCGTGGAGCAGGAGTGTTGCATTCCCCACCTGTTCGGGCCTGCCTTATGCCTGTTAAAAAGGTTCGAATTCTAGCCTTTCGTCTCCTCCACTGCGTCAACTAATGTGTGAAGTACAAGCTGGTAAATCCTATGGCAATTCAGGTAACCAAACCTGCACTTTTGTGCGGCTTTCGGTCTGAACATTGCTTTGGGAAAATAGAGCACTGACTGAGAAAGAATTAAAACCCACTGTCTGAGTTCTAAGCGAGCCGGCATGGTGGCACAGTCTGAGTGTGGTGGCACAGTGGCACAGTCTGAGTGCGGCGGCACGGTGGTACAGTCTGAGTGCGGCGGCACGGTGGCACAGTCTGAGTGCGGTGGTATAGTCTGAGTGCGGTTGCACGGTGGCACAGTCTGCGTGGGGTGGCACAGTCTGCGTGGGGTGGCACGGTGGCACAGTCTGCGTGGGGTGGCACGGTGGCACAGTCTGCGTGGGGTGGCACAGTCTGAGTGCGGTGGCACGGTGGCACAGTCTGCGTGGGGTGGCACAGTCTGCGTGGGGTGGCACGGTGGCACAGTCTGCGTGGGGTGGCACGGTGGCACAGTCTGAGTGCGGCGGCACGGTGGCACAGTCTGCGTGGGGTGGCACAGTCTGAGTGCGGTGGCACGGTGGCACAGTCTGCGTGGGGTGGCACAGTCTGCGTGGGGTGGCACGGTGGCACAGTCTGCGTGGGGTGGCACGGTGGCACAGTCTGAGTGCGGCGGCACGGTGGCACAGTCTGCGTGGGGTGGCACGATGGCACAGTTTGTGTGGGGTGGCACAGTGGCACAGTCTGCTTGGGGTGGCATGGTGGCACAGTCTGCTTGGGGTGGCACGGTGGCACAGTCTGAATGTGGCAGCATGGTGGCACAGTTTGAGTGCAGCGGCACAGTGGCACAGTCTGAGTGCGGCAGCACGGTGGCACAGTTTGAGCGCGGCGGCACAGTGGCACAATCTGAGTGCGGCGGCACGGTGGCACAGTCTGACTGGGGTGGCACGGTGGCACAATCTGAGTGGGGTTACACGGTGGCACAGTCTGCGTGGGGTGGCACGGTGGCACAATCTGAGTGGGGTGGCATGATGGCACAGTCTGAGTGTGGCAGCACGGTGGCACAGTCTAAGTGCGGTAGCACGGTGGCACAGTCTGAGTGTGGCAGCACAGTGGCACAGTCTGAGTGTGGCAGCACGGTGGCACAGTCTAAGTGCGGCAGCACGGTGGCACAGTCTGAGTGTGGCAGCACGGTGGCACAGTCTAAGTGCGGCAGCACAGTGGCACAGTCCGAGTGTTAGCGGCACGGTGGCACAGTCTGAGTGCGGCGGCACGGTGGCACAGTCTGAGTGTGGCAGCACGGTGGCACAGTCTAAGTGCGGCAGCACAGTGGCACAGTCTGAGTGCGGCGGCACGATGGCACAGTCTGAGTGTGGCAGCACGGTGGCACAGTCTAAGTGCGGCGGCACGGTGGCACAGTCCGAGTGTTAGCGGCACGGTGGCACAGTCTGAGTGGGGCGGCACGGTGGCACAGTCTGAGTGCGGCGGCACGGTGGCACAGTCTAAGTGCGGCAGCACGGTGGCACAGTCTGAGTGGGGTGGCACGGTGGCACAGTCTGAGTGGGGTGGCATGATGGCACAGTCTGAGTGTGGCAGCACGGTGGCACAGTCTAAGTGCGGCAGCACGGTGGCACAGTCCGAGTGTTAGCGGCACGGTGGCACAGTCTGAGTGTGGCAGCACGGTGGCACAATCTGAGTGTTAGCGGCACGGTGGCACAGTCTGAGTGTGGCCGCACGGTGGCACAGTCTGAGTGTTAGCGGCACGGTGGCACAGTCTAAGTGCGGCAGCACGGTGGCACAGTCTGAGTGCGGCGGCACGGTGGAACAATCTATGTGGAACGGCATGGTGCCTCAGTTTGAGTGGAGCAGCATGGTGGCACAGTGGCCAGCACTGCTGTCTCACAGCTCCGGTGTCGCAGGTTCAATTCCCACCTTGGGCGACTGTGCGGAGTTTGCACGTTCTCCCCCGTGTCTGCGTAGGTTTCCTCCGGGTGCTCCGGTTTCCTCCCACAGTCCAAAGATGTGCAGGTGAGGTGGATTGGCCGTGCTAAATTACCCCTTAGTGTCTAAAGGTTGGATTGGGGTGAGATGGATAAGGCGGCGAGTTGGACCTGGGTAGGGCCCTCTTTCGGAGGGCCGGTGCAGTGCCAATGGGCTGAATGGCCTCTTTTTTGCACTGCAGAGATTCTGTCGGCCTCACCCTGAAGCATCAACTTGCCTGTTCCCTCTCCTCAGACGCTGACTGCGTTTCCAGCATTTTCTGTTTCTGTCTCAGATTTCCAACCTTCTGCGGTATTGTGCCTTATTTGAAAAAGGAAACCCTGTTTATTTGGCATTCAATTAACACTGTACCCTGAAGAATTCTTACATGGCTTGTTATAAACATAAAGAGAACACATTAGTTGCTGCCTGAGGGGTGAGTTGATGGTGAGTAAATCCTTCAGGGGACTGGAATCACATACACGACAGTAAAGCAAGTAAACTATGGAGCCAGCTTGGAGGGAGGAAAGGGCTGAGCATCACAATTCTTACACCTTTTCAGTTTAAACAGGTGTTTTCACCTAATTGAATGGCACTTCCAAAAAAAGCTTCAGCAGGCACTTAGCAACACATTTTTATTGATTTAAATAAGGCTTATTTTGATAAGAGATGAGAAGTAGTGTTTCACCTGGTTTAAATGCCTTTCACTGCATGAACTGGGCTACGGAATAAAGATTAGAAAACTCCATCGCTGTGATATAAAACATTCAAGGTCTAGCTGTCGACAGCAAGGATGCAATTCACGTCGGGAGCTCAGCAATCTAAAAAATATACACTGTGGGCCGCGGTAATAATTGCACAGATTTTAGATTTTTTTTTTTTGCCCTTTTGCGCTCTTCGTTGGGTGAAAGACAGGGCCGTAAATCTCTGCTCGTTGCGATTCGCCTTTCCCCCGGCAGCGCACCCACATGGATTCCCCGCGGGGTGGGGTGGTGACAATGAGAAATCCCATTGACAAGTGGCGGGAAGAGAGAATCCCACCGTCAGCGCCCAGCACACCGTCGAGAAACTCCCCACCCCACCACCCCCAGAATAATTCAACTGCAAGCAAGGCCATCCAGCCCGTTGTACCTCTGTTGGCTCTCTGTGCGTGCCATCCAATCTGTTTCACTCTCCCTGCTTCCTCCCCTGTTAGCTTTGCAAATACCCTCGCGTGCCCCAAAACTCTTTTCAGTGGGAAGTGGGTGTTGTTTACAACGCCAGTATTTGGGTTCAGATTCCAGCTTTGATCCGGTATTTGTTGCCCATCCCTAATTGCCCTTGAACTGAGTGGCTTGCTGGATCATTCCAGAGGGCAGCTAAGAATCAATCACTATTGCTACGGGTACGGAGCTGCATGTAGACCACATTTCCTTCCCGAAAGTGGATACGCTTTTTTGACAACCAATGGTAACTTCATGGGTGCCATTACTGAGTTTGGTTTACAGTTTCAGATTTTTTTACTGATGCTGTGGTGGGATTTGAACCGGTAACCCCAGAAGCGCGGGTTTCTGGATTGCTAATCCAGTGACAGTACCATTATGCCACTGTCACCTCCTCAACCCTTTACAACCATTCAGCCGCGCCGGTGTGCGCTGGTGTTTATACTCCAGTCATGGCTAATTGTGCCACTGCACTTAGCACTGCTGCCTCACAGCACCCGGGATCAGGTTCGATTCTTGGGTGACTGTCTGTTTGGAGTCCTCACTTTCTCCCGTGTCTGCGTGGGTTTCCTCCGGGTGCTCTGGTTTATCCCACAATCCAAAAATGTGCAGGTTAGGTGGGGTTATGGGATAGGGTGGGGTTTGGACCGAGCTGGGATGACCTTTCAGAGGGTCGGTGCAGACTCTGATGGGCCGAATGGCCTCCTTCTGCACTGTATGGATTCTATGAATTTTATATCGGCGGTTTTGCATCGCAGGATTGAAGCTGCTCCAATGTACCTCAAATTGGACCCTCACTGGACCATTTGGGGTCAGGTTGCAAAGGGAACATGAGGGAAGGAATTTAACTGCTACCTAAAGCGGACGTAAAGTTGGCAATTTAAGGCCTGAATTAAATTGGACTGGCAGCTCCAGTAAATTTGTCAGGAGCTCTCTGTTGTCACTTGTGGCTCGAGGGCACGAGAAATGGTCCGTCTCTCACGTGGAGCTGACTGACAGACTGGGTCTGGATGGCATTGAAAGCATGGTCAAAGAGACAGTTTTAAGGAGTGTGTTCAAGGCAGAAAGGTTCAGGGAAAGAATTCCAGCCCTTAGGACATTTCGGAAGAACAGAGGAACAAAAGAAACAAGAGCAAGTAGTCTATTGGCGGAGAGAACATCAGGCGCTCACAGCCCCTGTGAGAATAATTTCCTCCTCGGATTAAGTGGGAGATTCCTTACTTTGAGATCTTATTCCGGGGGGGGGGGGCTGGATTCTCCGGTCGCCGACATTCGGCGGTTGACCAGAGAATCACAGTTCCCGACCAAATCGGGTGGCGGCGCCGCTTTCCCGAAGCTCAGCCCCCTCCACGTATCGACAGCCTCAGGACACTGCCTGGGGCCAGGTGTGCTACTCTGCCGGCATGCTAGCCCCCAGCAAAACGGGGAATCGGTGGCCGTTGTGGGCCATTTTCTTCTGGCTTGAAACGCCACCGTTGCCACGCCGGCGTGGGGGACATAGACCCAGAATCGGAGAATCCCGCCCCCTATCTCTGATCCTTCCCTGAGGGGAAATGTCCATTCGGCATCTGACAGTGTCAGGGGGCCACTTTAGAACCTGGTGCAATCAGACATGAGTAGGGATGTCACAAACCCCTCCCACTGCTGCCGAAGTTCCGTTGGCGACCAGCGTTAGGACCCCAGTTAGCGCACCTCAGGCAGGCCAACTGGATGCCTAAATATCCTCCCAGCCAATGGACTGCAATCCAATACTTGGAGGCCCGGGCCCAGATTCTAAAGGAAGAGAATGGGCTGTGGGAAGTTGCAATTTTATTCCGCCCAACCTGCTTTGTATGTGCAGCCCACTCTTGTACCTATCATGCTATTTCTCCCATCCACTATTTCGACAGAGGCATTAACGTTTATTTTAAAAGGATTGACACCTCTGATAAGAAAGCGTATAGAGGGAATGCCGCGGGAGCATAATAAGTGTTCACACGCTGTCACCAACTGTAATACCTAAGCTTGTATTTTCTATTTTTCTTCCCCCCCTTCATACTCTTCATGACATTCATCATTATAGCTTTATAACAAAAGAGATTCTGCTAAATCCAGAGTGATGAAAAACATGTTCAGATACAGATATTTAATACTCACAGGGTATAAAATGAAACCATTATCAATTATAATTTAAATGAGATTGGAGATCTTGTCGTTTCCAAGGGTTACATGGTAGCTTTCTACCGTGACATGTACTGTCTCTGAACAAGAAATGGAGCACAGTGTGGAAACTGGCACTTTCATCTCCGTGGCTGCATTCAAATAAGAATCCCCCATGATTAGCTATTATTGCAGCTGATGGGTAAATGCATACATTATCAAAACGTGTCTCGGAGGTTACCATGAGCCCGGTGTGTTAAGAATTGCTATGAAAGTGGGCGATCCTGTCGAAATAAAACCTACACGTTATAGAACACTGGATTTTCACGTTAACAATCCTTTGTCTTCCACAGTGCCAACTTGCATTTACATAGCACCTCATAGATAATAAGAAGTCCCACCCACGGTGGAGTGATTAAAATCGAGGATGCGCAAGAGGCCAGAATTCGAGGAGTGAGGAGAGTTGTGGGACTGGAGAATATTACAGAGATAAAGAGGGGTTTGGAGGGATTTGAAAACAAGGATGTGACATTAAAATGAGCATGGGGGTGATAGGGGCATGGGACCTGCTGCGAGTTAAGAGATGGGCAGCGTGGGTTCGGATGGCCTTATGTTTACGGGGGATGTGGAAGATGAGCCAGGAATAGTCAGGCCTGGAGGTAACAAAGGCACAAACGTAGGTTTCAGCAGCAAATGAGCGGAGACAGGTGGATGTTACGGAGGTATAATCTCGCCACGAGTTTCGAAGCGTTGAGGTTTTCTGGGAATGTGGTAATTGTGGGCTATTTAAGGTTGCACTTTATCAGAAACTATTGTTTCATTCTTAAAAAAATGACTCCCCCCCCCCCACTAACCCCATCCCCACCCGCACCAAATGCAACCTGTGACCAATGGGGCAGGTGACATGTGTCAACCCTGTCCGGTCCTCACAGGAGACGTGTGACAGAGGTAATTCTCCTGCTTGTTTCGGTCAATTCAATTCTAATGCTGTGAGGAATGAGTTCCTCTGTGGCATCCCACCATGCTGAGCAATGATGTTGATAGAAAAGGGCATTAATTTGTGTACCACCCCTTCCTCCATCAAAGATATTTCTAGGCAGTGGTGCAGTGAGGAGGCAGTGGCTCATTGATATTGTCAGTGAGCTCACAATCCAGAGACCCAGGGTAATACTCTGGGGACCCGGGGGTGAATCCCATTGGGGCAGACGGTGAAATTTGAGTTCAGTTAAAAGCCCAAATGAAGGATTGTCATTAAAAACCCATCTGGTTCACAAATAGCATCCTTACCTGGTGTGGCCGACATGCGACTCCAGAGGCTGATCCTTAACTGCCCTCTGAAATGGCTGAGTAAGCTACTCAGTTCAAGGGCAATTTGGGATGGGCAGCAAATGCACCCAGCCGCCAACATACCACATCCCATGGATTTTTTTAAAAGCTTGAACTTAGTAAAACGGTAGAGGAGAGTTATTGATAAATGTTGACATTGAACCCATCAGCGGGCGTGTTTCCCGATCCCAGCCGCCTGTTTCTCGGCCGCGCGCCATTCGATGCCGGCGGGATTCTATCCTCCCGCTAATTGGCAATGGAATTTCCCATTGTAGCCATCCGATGCCGCCCCGAAACCCGCTGGTTGGGGGGGGGGGGGGGGCTTGCCAGCAGGAAAACAGAATCTCAATGACCGGAGAATTCCAGCCTGGAACGGGTGATGGAAGGCTCAGTCAGCTTTTGAGGAGCAGGTTGATCGGTGACTGGGACACGGTGCAAGTTCGTACACCAGCAGCGGAATTTCGGGTCAGCTCAGGGTTTCCCATGTAGGTACACCACAGGTGCAGTTAGGGAGGGGGTTGCAGGTTATGACCCCAGTGACAGTGGAGGAACGGGTGCACCTTGCTGCGTGGTGATGTTCTCACCATCGACCTCCACTATATTTTCCACAACAGGGAAAAACAAACCCTCAAAAGACAGCAAAAACTCTTTACTGCCTTGCTAGTTTTTAATAACACATTGCGTATAATATCTCAAACAATTGCAGAAGAAAATTATTCTGTCCTGTTTCCGTTTACTACGACAGGATTTTCGTCCCTCAATATCATATAGACCATGGCCCTGAGGGGCAGCGACCATTGGTGCTTGTGCATCATCTGTTTTCTTGGGAAATTGTTCATTATGACCTAATCAGCTTCAAACCAATGATCGAGCCAGCAAAAAAGTCTCCAAAGATACGATTGAATATGGGACTTGCCCCCTATATGAGCGAAGGCAGCCAACAGCTTATGTTATTAACTGTAGGTGATCAAAGTGGTTTTGGTGTTCCCGCCGCTGTCATGCCGGACCTGCCGGCATGCATCAAACCACCTACCTTACTGGTGGGACCAGGTGGCGCGGGCAGGCTCCAGGGTCCTGGGGGGGTGCGGTGCGATCTGGCCCTGGGCGGTGCCCCCCACGGTGGCCTGGCCCGCAATCGGGGCCCACCGATTGGCGGGCGGGCCTGTGCCATGGGGGCACTCTTTTCCTTCCGCCTTCGCCACCGTTTTCATGATGGCGGAGGCGGAAGTGTCCCCCTCCCCTGTGCATACGCGGGGATGACGTCAGCAGCTGCTGACGCTCCGGCGCCTGCGCGGACTTTCGCCGGCCGGCGGGGCGCCAACCGCTCCGGCGCGGGCCTAGCCCCTCAATGTTAGGGCTTGGCTCCTAAAGGTGCAGAGATTTCCGCACCTTTGGGGAGGCCCGACGCCGGAGTGGTTCACGCCACTCCAACACGCCGGGAACCCCCGCCCCGCCGGGTAGGGGAGAATCCTGCCCCAGGAGTTCATTTTGCAAAACTGGGGGGTTGGAATCAGCCCAGATTGACCCAGCCTGCCATCAGGCAGGGCGCTTGACCCAGCCTGCCATGAGGCAGGGCGCTTGACCCAGCCTGTCATCAGGCAGGGCGCTTGACCCAGCCTGCCATCAGGCAGGGCGCTTGACCCAGCCTGTCATCAGGCAGGGACCTTGACCCAGCCTGCCATCAGGCAGGGCGCTTGACCCAGCCTGCCATCAGGCAGGGCGCTTGACCCAGCCTGCCATTAGGCAGGGCGCTTGATGCAATGTTGTGCCTCTGGCCAAGACCCATTTCCACCCCATCTACTTTATTTGGTGAGTAACTGAGGGGTGCACCGGAGGCAGAGCCCAATGCAGATCCTGGCCAATGCTGAATTAGGCTGAATCCCATGAGCAACAATGGCAGGGAGGGATGAATAATTTTGAATTCTCCTTGGAGAAAAGGGGATTGAGGAGGGGAAAGATTGTGACAGGTTGGATATGATAGACAAGGAGGTCTGGCGGCAGCGTCCCTACTTCTGAGCCGGAAACTCCAGGTTCAAGTCCCACTTCAGGATTTGATGGCCCTGGAAAGTGTTGTCCATATTGCAGCCAAACAGGTTGATTATCCGCCTGTGAATCCTTCCAATGTGGTGGTGGGTTGGAGGAATTTGCTGGTCAGCCGTGATGCAAACAGCAATGGCAAACAACCGCAACGCTTTCCAAAACGTAATCACAGACCAATCCAGTTGAAGTCCACGGTTGACAATACCGTCTTAGGGCACGGTACCTGGAGGAGGAGACAAGGAAATGCTGTTCCATTGGCTGATAGGGCTAGGGGTCACAGGTTGAAGGTTTTGGGCAACAGATGCAGGGAGGATGTGAGAAATTTTTTTTTCCAATAATAATCGCTTATTATCACAAGTAGGCTTCAATGAAGTTACTGTGAAAAGCCCCGAGTCGCCACATTCCGGCGCCTATTCGGGGAGGCTGGTACAGCCAATGGTACGCCAGCACAGTGGTTGGCACGTTAGCACAGTGGTTAGCACTGTTGCTTCACAGCACCAGGTTCCCAGGTTCGATTCCCGGCTTGGGTCATTGTCTGTGCAGAGTCTGCACATCCTCCCCGTGTCTGCGTGGGTTTCCTCCGGGTGCTCCGGTTTCCTCCCACAGTCTAAAGATGTGCAGGTTAGGTGGGTTGACCATGCTAAATTAGTATTCAAAAATGTTAAGCGGGGTCACCGGGTTACGGGGATGGGGTGGAGAAGGGGGCTTAAATAGGGTACTCGTTCCGAGGGCCGGTGCAGATTTGATGGGCCGAATGGTCCTCTTTCTGCACTGTAAATTCTATAATTCTATGATTCTATGACCTGGAACTCACTGCTCACCAGAGTGGTGAAAGCAGAGATGATGAGTGAGTTCAGAAGGAAATTGGATGGGCATTTAAAGGAAATAAACTTGCAGGTTTACAGGAACTGGATGGAGGCATGAGGCTGATTGGACTGCTCTGCGGAGAGACAGAATTGGCTCGATGGGCTGAATGGCCCCCTTTACCTTCCGTAAATGAAGGCGTGACGCTCATTCTCCATCCAAGCAGCCCCGCACGTGAGGAAGCAGCTGGCCTCGGTTGCGATGCCCCACGCAGTCGAATTAGTTTGTCCACACTCACTCCATGCGAAGAATAGCTGTTTCAGAAATGTGCTGGAGCCTGATGTCCTGGAACCAGAATCTTGAGGAGAAGTTAATATAATTAACAGGAGAAAATAAACATCCAGAAACACTGAGGTATGGAGTGTGGCCTATTTTCCCTGACACACTGCCGAGACTAAGCTTTGGCAGTGCAGAGCCTGTAAATAATTCTGCTGATTTCTGCTCCAGATCTGAAAATAATCCACTGATGAGGAGAACATGAATTTTCGACTGTCGTGTACGCAGTCCAGTATCAAGGTTCTTTTCCTTGAGCCAGCGGACAGCACCGTTTGCATTGTTGGTTGCTGTGGTTACACAGACCCAGGTTGAAATCCGCACTCCTCCAGCGAGCGCCACAACAACAACAACAACATGTTCACGTCGCCCCTTTAATGTAACAAAACGTCCCAAGGAACATTGTCAAACAAAGTCAGATACCCAGCCACACAGCCTGGGGCGGGATTCTCTGTCCCGCCAGCCCCGTTATCCAGCGCGGCGCGCCCCCACCGGCAGTGGGATCCTCCGTTCCCACAGCCAGCCAATGTGGTTTCCCATTGCAGCCACCCCACGCTGTCGGTAAACCCAACAGAGAATCCCGCCGCTGGTATTTGGGAAGGACATATCATAGAATTATCATAGAATTTACAGTGCAGAAGGAGGCCATTCGGCCCATCGAGTCTGCACCGGCTCTTGGAAAGAGCACCCTACCCAAGGTCAACACCTCCACCCTATCCCCATAACCCAGTAACCCCACCCAACACTAAGGGCAATTTTGGGCACTTTATCATGACCAATCCACCTAACTTGCACATCTTTGGACTGTGGGAGGAAACCGGAGCACCCGGAGGAAACCCACGCAGATACGGGGAGGATGTGCAGACTCCGCACAGACAGTGACCCAAGCCGGAATTGAACCTGGGACCCTGGAGCTGTGAAGCAATTGTGCTAACCACCATGCTACCGTGCTACCAATCTGCTGTCCATACCTGGTCTGACCTACTTGTGACTCCATATCCACAGTAATGCGGTTAGCTCTTAACTGCTCTCTGAAATGTTACTTTTTAAAAATAAATTTAGAGTACCCAATTATTTTTTTTCCCAATTACGGGGCAATTTAGCCTAACCAATCCACCCAACCAGCACATCTTTGGGTTGTGGGGGTGAAACCCACGCAGACACGGGGAGAATGTGCAAACTCCACTCGGACAGCCTCCCAGTGCCGGGATTCAAACCCGGGTCCTCAGCGCCATAGACAGCAATGCTAACCACTGTGCTACCGTACTGCCTAAAATGTTGCTTTCAAGGGTATTAGGTAATGGACAACAGATTTCGATTTGCATTTATTGTCACGTGCACCGACGTGCAGTGAAAATCATTGTTCTACGTACAATCCAGACAGATCGTTCCATACATGAAAAAAACAGGACATGCATAAATACACATTTGAATCTGTTAGTGCGCGTTTGCAGACTTTTGTATCTTCTGCCCCTTGGAAGAGGGTGGGAGAGTGAATAACCCGGGTGGGAGGGGTCGTTGATTATGCTGCCCGGTTTCCCAAGGCAGCGGGAGGTGTGGACAGAGTCAATGGATAGGAGGCGGGCTCGTGCGAAGGACTGGGCTGTGTTCACGACTCTGCAGTTTCTTACCTTCTTGAGCCGAGCAGTTGCCATACCAGGCTGGGATGCAGCCAGGTTGGATGCTTTCTATGGTGCATCTGTAAAAATTTGTAAAAGCCAATGTGGACATGCTAAATTTCCTTAGTTTCCAGGGGAAGTATAGGCGCTGTTGTGCTTTCTTGGTCGTAGCGTCGACGTGGGTGGACCAGGACAGATTGTTGGTGATGTGCACCCCTAGGAATTTGAACAAATGCCAGCCTTGCGCTGGGCAGTGACGCATACATCCCACGAAAGAATAACAACAATATTTGGGGGGAAGGGGACCGAAAGCTTGGCCTCAGAAGTAGGTTTTAAGGAAGGACCTCAAAGCAATAAAAAGTGAAGTTGAGAGGGTGGGGGCGGGGGGGGGGGGGGGGGGGGGGGGGGGGAGAGAAGGGGAGCAGAGGTGGGGGGGGGGAGGTTTAAGGATGGAAATTCCAGAGTTTAGAGTCTTGGGAGCTCAGGGTTACCGTTTTGGGGAGATTGAAATCAAGGACGATCATTCGGCCAGAATTAGGCTCAGGGTGATTCTTGCTTACGATGTGTCGTGCACAAGGTCCTGAGGAGAGGGTGTTGAAATTGTGAATCTCTCAGCATTGTACCTGGCTTGACACCCGGCAAGGTGGAGGATGGAAGAGGTCATCGCGGGAGGGGTTCTCCCACCCACCAGCCTCATGTTTCCCCGGAGGTGGCGTGCCGTTCGCTGACAGCGGGATTCTCTGCGTCCGCCGCATGTCAATGGGATTTCACATTGAAGCTCCTCCACCCCCCCCCCCCCCCCCCCCCCCCACCCCCCCCACCGCATCCCCACCCCTAACAGCCGGTGGGACCAGAGAATCCCGGCGATCACCTGGAGAATTCCGCCCTACAATTCCATTGCATGGACATCTCACACAGATTCAAACAGAATTTATGGCACAATAACAGACCATTTGGCTTTACCTTTGTCCATGTTGCATGCAAGTCTCCCCCCCCCTCCTACTTTCACTCTGTCAATCTCGCTTCCCCCTGTCAATTGCATCTATCAACTATTCCATGTTGTAGTAAGTCCCACATTCTCACCATTCTGCGGGTAAGGAATTTTCTTCCAAATTCGCCTTTGGATTCATCCCTGACCGTCTTATATTCCTGACCCATAAACTCCCATCTTAACCAGTACCCGACAGGGTTGACTGAAAAGAATGCCTAAAATGCAATTCTCCTTTACATTTGTAACTTATATCACCCGTGAGGTAGCAAAATGTCTCAAATGGTTTTCGAGAAGATGGTCACAGGAAAGAAAATTGGGCAACGGGCAAGGAAGCTTCGCTAATCTTGTATAAAACATCGGTTCACCCTCAACTGGAGTATTGTGTCCAGTTCTGGGCACAACACTTTAGACAATGGAGAGGGTGCAGAAAATATTCACGAGAATAGTTCCAGGGATGAGCAACTTACGTTCTGTAGATAGATTGTAGACGTTAGGACCTGTTTTCCTTGGAGAGGAGAGGCCAGAGAAGAGATTTGATAGAGATGTTCAAAATCATGAGGGGTCTGGGCAGAGGAGGTAGGGAGAAACTGCCCATTCTGGGGAAAGGGTGAGGAACCAGAGGGCACAGGTTTAAGGTGATTGGCAGAAGAAGAGATGGCGACTTGAGGAAAAGCTGATTTCACACTGCGAATGGTTAGGGTCTGGGATCCACAGCCTGAGAGGGTGTTGGAGACAGATTCAATGAACTCATTGAATAGAGAATCAGATTATGATCGGCAAAGGATAGAAATATACAGGTTATGCGGGAAGGGCAGGTGAATGGCACGAATGAACTAAAAGCAAAGCTCTGGAGAAGAGTCGTACGGACCCGAAACGTCAACTCTGAGCGATATTCACCATTCGGGAGACTATGTCCTCCCACTGGAGTTGAATTGCGACTGATTTGCGCTCCTTCTTGGAGCTAGAGAGCAATCCAGATAGGAGCAGTGAGGATAACCACTGTTGTAACACTCATCTGGACATACACCTGCTGGCTCAGACAGGGGAAGCACCTCGTGTCCATTCTTGGGAAGAGAAAAGCGGTGACCTGTGCTTAAATCTTCCAGTTCCTTTACCTGAGTGGGCTGTGATTGACAGCTTCCACACAGGCACAGCTCTGAGCCTTGCTTCATTCATCTCCCTTCATGGATGAGTAACTCTGAAGTGCTGTAACCACAATGGGGTGAATTCTCCCCCTCCACATCCGAGCGTTCCTCAGTAGCGTGCCGTACCCGGCAGTGGGATTCTCCATTCCCGCCACCGGCCAATGGGATATCCCATTGTGGCCACCTCACGCGGCCGGTAAACCCATGGGCGGGGTGCGCTGCCAGCGGAAAAATGAATCCCGCCGGCGGAGAATTCACCTCAATGTTTAAAAACATCAACCACTACAAAAAGAGCTAAGTGCTGTAAATTTCCAGCTCAATACTTCAGAATCACTAAAGCGTGAAGGTCGGGGGAGAGAGATGGAATTCCCTTGACTCTCTTTGAAGTGGTTGATGTTTTTAAACAGTGTGGTTACAGTACTTCAGAATTACTCATCAATGAAGGGTGATTGAAGCAAAGCAAACAGCTGTGTTGTGGAAGTTGTCAACCACAGCGCATTAAGATAAATTACTGAATAGTTAGTAGACCAAGGATCTGAGAGGTTTGAAACAGGTCACTCCTTTTCTCTTTCCAGGAATGGACAGATGGTTCTTCCTCTGTCTGAGCGGGCAGGTGTATGCCCAGGTGAGTGCTCCAACAGTTATTTTTTCACTGCCCCTGTGTGGACTGCTCTCTAGCTTCCAGAGAGGGGTCTCCTTTCTGGGGTGTTGGTGGAGGGGAGAGGTACCATTGGTTAGGGGGCCTTGGGGTGGTCCCTTTAGTTAGGGAGTTTCTGTGGCACCCCTTTGGTTAGGGGATCTTTGTGAGGTGTTACACTATTTAGGGGGTCTCTGTGGAGGATTCCTTTAGTTAGGGGGTCTAATGGGAGCACCCTTTAATGGGGGATCTGAAGGGGGCCTTTTGTTAGGTGGTTTCTGGGGGGGGGGCTTTACTTAAGGAGTCTCTGGGGGAATCCATTTAGTTAGGGCGTCTCTGGGGTATCCCTCTGGTTAGGGATTCTTTGTGAGGGGTTCGTTAGGGGGTCTCAGAGGGTGTACCCTATTTAAGGGGCACGGTAGCATTGTGGATAGCACAATTGCTTCACAGCTCCAGGGTCCCAGGTTCGATTCCGGCTTGGGTCACTGTCTGTGTGGAGTCTGCACATCCTCCCCGTGTGTGCGTGGGTTTCCTCCGGGTGCTCCGGTTTCCTCCCACAGTCCAAAGATGTGCAGGTTAGGTGGATTGGCCATGATAAATAGCCCTTAGTGTCCAAAATTGCCCTTAGTGTTGGGTGGGGTTACTGGGTTATGGGGACAGGGTGGAGGTGTTGACCTTGGGTAGGGTGCTCTTTCCAAGAGCCGGTGCAGACTCGATGGGCCGAATGGTCTCCTTCTGCACTGTAAATTCTATGATTATGAGGGGATGTCCCTATTAAGGGGGTATCGGGGCAGTGTGGAGGGGTCTGGTGGGGGTGGGGTGGGCATGTCTGGCATTGTGGTGGGGGGGGGGGGGGACATAGAAAATAGGAGTAGGAGGAGGCCCTGTGTTGGACTTTACGGGCAACCCCCCTGGCCCACGGTGATGTCCACCATGTCAGCGCCATGTTTGTCCACACTTTCCGTGTCCATGTGATTCCCGGCCCGGGAGGTTGGAGAAGCACGAGTGCCTGTAGAATATGGCTGCCGGCCCGCTAAGTGGATGCAAATGGCTCATTCAGACCCGTTGGTATCCATTCGCATCCTCCGGCTGGCGTGTGGGCACCAACCCCAATCCCGCCACCATCGGGCGGCCAGAGCATCGCAAAGAGCATCGTTTGCAGGACAGATCCCGTCTTTACCCCGCTGCCCGATTCTCCGCCACATCAGGAATTTCACCCTAAGTTTTTCTCTCTCCACAGGCGCTTCCAGACCTCCTGAATTTTTGCAGCATTTTCTCTTTCTGCGGCACTAATGAATTGTTCTTTAGGAGAGCCAGTACCAACAATGAGCCTTTCCCACTGTTCTGTGATCGAACAGGGATTGGAGCAAGAATTAGGACAGGTTAAAGGAGAGATTTATGCTGCACAGAAGCCGCCTCACCCTTACTTCATATAACTCTCCTGGACGTGCATGATTGAGGGCATGGCCACTAACCAAGATAAAGCATTGCAAGGTTGACTGTTAAAAGCTACCCAGCCAAGCCTGTCTTTAATAGAAGGTCGGTTTGAATGAATCTGGGTGGGACTGGTTTTGAATTCCAGTTAGAAATGAATGGAAATTGGCGACCCAAGTACAGCTCGTCCAGCACGTCTAGACTGGCATTTTCACCGACAGGAGTCACTTACACCCCACTTCCCCGTCGGGCCCCCTCCACATTAAAATCATTAAGGATCAGAGGCCATTTAACCAGCAAACTCCTCGTTACCCAGTTACTGATGTGAACGTGTGCGTATGCTAAAGGAATATGCACACACCAGAGAAGAACATGCAGAACATGCATCTATTACCGGGTACAAGAGCGAAATGGTCTGTCCCACATCTGCTGAGCTTGGCACAATAGTTTGCAGGGCCATGCTGTTTCCCTTTCAAACATGCGAGCCCACCTTACAGACTTTGATACTGTCTGTTTCACCCCCCCCCCCGTTTTAAGTACGTTTTTCGCACAGCGGTTGTGATTTCGCGACGAGCAGCGAGCAGCACTCATCGCCCCTCAGCATGGCCCCCTTCTGACATCGCCGCTGAAATCGGTACTTTAAAACGGGTGGCAAATTTACCCTTTGGTAGATTCCACACCGAAACAACCAGGAATTCCGGTATTCGAAACCAATACTTCACACAATAGCCTGTAGCCTGTGAGCGAGTTTGCTCGGCTGCGATTGAAACAAAAGGTTTTTTCCATGTCATGATTTCGGATTGAGGCACTAGGGGGCAGCATATCATTAGTGCTCAGGATTCAGAAGCATCTCCAAACTCCAAGAAGCTAATACAAACCATCTGGTGTTAAATACATCAGCCTGTGCCATTTCTTTTTTTTTTCAATTACACAAAATGAGATTTATAATCTTAATTTGAGCTGTAAGTTTATTGATTTTGCTCAGTGTAGTGCTGTATAACCTCAAGCAGTCATAGAAGCATAGAATCCCTACACTGCAGAAGGAGGCCATTCAGCCCATCAATTCTGCACCAACCCTACAAAAGAACACCCCACCCAGGCCCACTCCCACGCCCTATCCCCACCTAACCTTTGGACACTAAGGTGAGGTAAGGTAAGGGGTGGTGGTGACGTTTGTGGGATTGTCACCGGATCCATACACCAGAGACCCAGAGTAATACTCTGGGGATCCAGGTTCAAATCCCACCACTGCAGATGGTGAAATTTGAATTCAACAAAAATCTGGAATTGAAAGTCTAATGATGACTCCAAAACCATTGTTGTAAAAACCCATCTGGTTCACTAATGTCCTTTGGGGAAGGAAATCTGCTGTCCTGACTTGGTCTGGCCTACATGTGACTCCAGGTCCACAGCAATGTGGTTGAACTTTAGCTGCCCCCTCAAGGCCCAGCATGACCAAAAAAAAAAATTAGCCTGGCTAATCCACCTAACCTGCACATCTTTGGACAGCGTGAGGTAACCCGAGCACCTGGAGGAGACCCAGGCAGGCACGGGGAGAACGTGCAAACTCCATACAGACAGTCACCCGAGGTGGGGATCGAACCCAGGTCCCTGAGCAGTGCTAACTACTACATACGTACATACGTACACACTACATACATTCCATATGAAATTATTCACCATTGTAATTAGGGTGTTCAAGTTTTGGATTGATTTATATTACAAACATGAACCCCAACCAAATTCAGCCTTTCGCAACTAACAAAGTGTTGCCAACGTGAATCTACCGTATTATTGATGTCACAATACTTGGTCGGCAGAATATAAACTCCAGTCTGGTTTTGCGTTTTTCTCTGTAAAACTTTAAATCAGTCAAAGAAGTTATTTTTCTCACATGACGTCCTGTTGGTGAGTTGGTGAATCAGTCCCAGTGGTTAGCTTATCCAGCTCACAGCGATAGTATAATTAGGGTTTCCTCTGGGTGCTCCGGTTTCCTCCCACAGTCCAAAGACGTACATGTCAGGTGGATTGGCCATGAAAAATTGCCCTTAGTGACCAAAAAGGTTAGGAGGGGTTATTGGGTTACGGGGATAGGGTGGTAGCGAGGGCTTTAGTGGGTCGGTGCACACTTGATGGGCCGAATAGCCTCCTTCTGCACCGTATGTTCTATGTTCCTATGTTCTGTTTGTTGGATTCCATACAGCAGAGTTTTATGTGGGAGTTCAGTGTAATTGCTTCTACCTTGCTGAAGTTGAGTTTGAAGCATTGTCTCCTCCTTTCTTTCCCAAGACTGAGCACATGAGTGGTTCCACCTAACTTGTACTTTGTTACTTTAACAAAGTACACAACCTCCATTTCAGTCTGCCATTTACATATGAACTTTGAGATGATCGTAGCCTAGGATATTTAACGATGATTGACCACCTCAATGACCTATTGGACTTTACCCTGGTGTTGTAAGACTTCTCACTGTGCTGACCCCAGTACAACGGCGGCATCTCCACATCTTTGTTACTTTAATCCTGGGACACAACCTCCATTTCAGTCTGCCATTTACATATGAACTTTGAGATGATCGTAGCCTAGGATATCTAACGATGATTGACCACCTCAAACATGTCTCGGATGAGTGTAGCATTATCAAAGCCATTAGTTAGTTGTCCTGTCTTGAAGATTCCTTCCCCTTCTTACTGCACATTCCTCTTTTTGCAGCTTCATGAGCATATGAAGAACCTCCAAGAGAAACACTCAATATCTTCAATTTTCTAACATCTCTGGTATATTTCTGGCAATTACTTGTAGGAGTTAAGTGACCTACTCTATTATTCACTATACAGGTGTATACACAGTGCATACACCCTCTCTTCCAGACATTCACCTCAATTATTCACTTTTTGTAATAGTTACTATCCCTGCCCTCTTAAGAAATATAATTCCTGATGTGGTATTGTGCGAAGCAAATAATGGCATGATGGGAAAACTAGTCAAGTTTCTTGGTACAATGAAATTTAAACTGACTTCGCATAACCTAAGGAAACAAATACAAGCAGCCAAGGTCAACTTGACCTGAAAACCTGCTGACTCTAAACTCGGATAAAACCCAGTCGTCATACCCCAAAGCAGTACACAAGATAAGCTAGAAATAGTTTCTTTCGATACTTAAACAAGTCTGCTCCATTTCTTAAACATGCAACCAAAAGACAAGATAATGATATGAGACCCCGAGTCCTCTAAAGGTCAGCAAGGTGACGCCAGTTTAATGATTATTACTTATGTTTCACTTTTGATCAAATTCCTGACCAAGCTGTATTCACGTTATCTTGATTTTATAATGTGTAAATGTCGACCTATTTTTTGTAATGGGCAGACTTGGAAAGGAACCAGCAGTTTGTAATTGACTGCCTTCCGACTCCAAGTCTCAGCCATACTGCTAGCAGTTGTTGTTCGTAAATAAAGCTTAGTTTTGCTTACCTAACGAACCTTGTTGAATCTTTCTATCACAGTCCAGAAGCGGGGAAAATATTAATTACGACATTGACATTGGTTATTTCTCTTTCAGTTTTGGCGATATGGAAGCCATCCTCCAAGTAGATTAATTGAAGTTGCTTGGTACAACAAGGTAGTTCCTGCTCACTTGACTAAAATGTGAACAGGAAGAGATGTATCTTGCCCGTCCTTGTGGACATTTTCCCTTCTTTCTGAAAACACTTACAGTGCAGCTCACCAAAAGATGGTTATCATTGCCCTAGCTCTTCCTCGACTAGAGCATTGAAGCCCCTCAGCTGTCTTGTTGAGGTCAGAATGCTGAAATTGCCCCAGCATTAACTTGGTAGTTTGTACAGGCATAACCATAGAATTATATAATAGTTATAGTACCGAAGGAGGCCATTCAGCCCATTGTGTCCATGCCAGCTCTCTGCAAGAGTAACTCACCTAGTCCCGCTCCCCCGATTTGGCCCCACAGCCCTGAAAACTCTTCCTTGGCAGATAATTACCCAATTCTTGATATGATTGAATCTGCCCCCACTGTAATGCCTGAAGAGAAAGCTGTGGATCATCACCTTATGGTGTACAGACAGATTTTTAATCAGTAAGGGAATCAAGGGTTATGGGGATGAGGCGAGAAAGTGAGGAGGATAATCGAATCAAATCAATCATGATCTCATTGTATGGCAGGGCAGATTCGATGGGCCGAATGGCCTGCTTCTGCTCCTATGTCTTATGATCTTATGGTCTTGTCACCAATTAGGTGCCTTGACCTTTGCCTCATTGTTTGCACGTCAGCTTATTCAATTAGAAGTCTGTAGCTCCACTCTCCCACTTCCAATGGGGCTGGTTTAGCACACTGGGCTAAATCGCTGGCTTTTAAAGCAGACCAAGGCAGGCCAGCAGCATGGTTCAATTCCTGTACCGGCCTCCCCGAACAGGCGCCAGAATGTGGCGACTAGGGGCTTTTCACAGTAACTTCATTGAAGCCTACTCGTGACAATAAGCGATTTTCATTTCATTTCATTTTTCATTCAATGGCTCAAGGAGATGATGACATTTCTTAAACTTGAAAAGATTAAATATACTTTGCGTGGATCAATTACAAAATTGCTTCAGCCTTTCAACCTTTTATTCATTATTTTGACAACCTTTTCCTTTCCGAGTTGAATAACCAGTCCATTCCTCTTCTCTTTTTAGTTTCTTTTATCACTCCCTTTTCTGCAAACCTTTTCTTTGCCTGTATTTTACAATGTACCTTTTTGTCAAAAAAAAAACAATAAATAAAGTTTGGAGAGAGACAAATATCTGCCCCCGCCACACTATTGGTCAGTATATTCCAGACCCTCGCTGCTTTTCCCCATGCCCTTTTGGCTTCTTTTGCCTGTCACCATGGCTTTGAGGAATGTGTTGGGATTTGGGCCATAACGTTCAACGTTCTTTTACCTAATTTGTCTGCTTTGCCTCACCGTTTGCCTCTACTCCTCATGAAACAAGGGTGGGCCATTCCCGATGATTCATGGTAGCACGGTAGCATGGTGGTTAGCATAAATGCTTCACAGCTCCAGGGTCCCAGGTTCGATTCCCGGCTGGGTCACTGTCTGTGCGGAGTCTGCACGTCCTCTCCGTGTGTGCGTGAGTTTCCTCCGGGTGCTCCGGTTTCCTCCCACAGTCCAAAGATGTGCGGGTTAGGTGGATTGGCCATGTTAAATTGCCCGTAATGTCCTAAAAAGTAAGGTTAAGGGGGGTGGGGTTGTTGGGTTACGGGTATAGGGTGGATAAGTGGGTTTGAGTAGGGTGATCATTGCTCGGCACAACATTGAGGGCTGAAGGGCCTGTTCTGTGCTGTACTGTTCTATGTTCTATGGTCAAGAATCTAATCTCATCTGCCCTCTTTGTTTTGAACTTCAAATTTAAGATCCTTTGTCGCAGGTCTGAAAAATGTTCATCAAGTTTACGCAAATGTATTCGTTTCAACCCATTTCTTGGATTACTTACAAGTGGTCCTTTGGAATCCTTTCATGATCTGCCTTAAAGATTCCACTATTCTCAAGATGTCCACGTCGTCCTAAAGGAAGGAATACCAGCTTCTGCTACATTGGAAAGATTGGTGTTCGTTAAACTGACCTGTTGAATAAGAATAATTCAGAGGTTAGCCTTGACCTCAGTTTGAGAGCTGGTCTCAACACTGCATCCCTCCCCAAACCATAACATAAATATTTTTAGGTTTTCCCATTCAGGTTTAGCTAATTTTTCGTTACGATCTCTCCATAGTCTCGTTCGTTAGCATGCCGTATCTTCCTGCAATGGATTCCCCATTGCCACTTTCTGCACATTGATTTACCTGAACGATATTCTGCTTAAAGCAGATCTTTAGAGGTGTAGCATGCATTTCTATGATTGAAAAATTGAAGAGTAGTCTTGAAAAGAACATATTCAACTTAACTGGCTCCCTCAGTCCTGACAAAGCATCTTCTCTTCTTTATTTTTTATTTACATGAAATACCTCGTAACAATGAGGAACTTGGTCTATGAAAGCAACGGTGTTTCATCAACCTATCTTACACAGAGTTAGATGAACGCTTGCAGTGCCATAGCATCCAAGGCTATGGATCAAATGCTGGAAAATGGGGTTAGAACCGATTGGTCCTTGATGGCCAGTGCGGCCACAATGGGCCGAAGGTCTCTTTTTGTGCTCTATGACTCTACATTTCTGCATCCCTATCACTCACTCGCGGGTGGAAGCAATTTTGCTCTGACATTCATTCTGTTTGCGCTTGAACAATTTGTTGCCCCAGTTTGTCAGTGAAACTAATGATGCATTATTGTCAAAGTATGATCAAAGTGTATGAAATATGACCTAAAGTCCATTAAAGGGACAGGGCTGCAGTTTGACAAAGACTTGTCAAAGACCTGAATAGTCAAGACATAACATTTCCGAAGGACAGGAAGCTAGGAAATGTGGAGATTTATCCATGTTAATCAACTATAACACTGGTACAATAAGAAGTCTTAATACACCAGGGCAGCACGGTAGCATGGTGGTTAGCATAAATGCTTCACAGCTCCAGGGTCCCAGGTTCGATTCCCGGCTGGGTCACTGTCTGTGTGGAGTCTGCACATCCTCCCCGTGTGTGCATGGGTTTCCTCCGGGTGCTCCGGTTTCCTCCCACAGTCCAAAGATGCGCGGGTTAGGTGGATTGGCCATGCTAAATTGCCTTTAGTGTCCTAAAAAAATAAGGTTAATGGGGGTTGTTGGGTTACTGGTATAGGTATACGTGGGCTTGAGTAGGGTGATCATTGCTCGGCACAACATCGAGGGCCGAAGGGCCTGTTCTGTGCTGTACTGTTCTAGTTCTAATTCTAATTCTAAGTCCAACAGGTTTGTTTGGAATCATTAGCTTTCGGAGCCCAGCTCCTTCCTCAGGTGAGTCAGAAGTGCACTCACCCGATGAAGGAGCTGTGCTCCGAAAGCTAGTGATTCCAAACAAACCTGTTGGACTTTAACCTGGTGTTGTAAGACTTCTTACTGTGCTCACCCCAGTCCAATGCCGGCATCGCTACATCACTGGTAGAATAGAAAGAGATTACCTTGGTCTGGAGACCAAGATGTGAAATCTGTTCAGGTAGAGATGAGAAAAATTAAAGAAAGAAGTCACTTGTGGGAATGGTTTACAGGCTATCTAACAGTGACCACGCTGTAGGATAGGGTATAACAGGAAGAAATAATGAGGGCTTGTGAGAAAGTTACAGGGCGGGATTTTCCTCCCCTTGTGCAGTAGGTTCTGCAAGGTGTGGATGGTAGCTTGGCAAGGGCTAGCGCTGGCATCTTCTAGTCCTGCCATGATCAATAGGATTTCCCGTTGAATGCACCCCTTACTGCTGCGGGTTTCACAGCAGGCGTGCGCCATTGGTGGGACCGCAAGATTCAGCCAGCGTGAATGGCCAGGAAATCCTGCCTACGGGATAATCATGGTTGAATTTAATGTATATATATATTGTGAAAATCAGATTGGCAAAGGTAGCCTGGAGCTCACAGAGTGTTTTCAGGACTGCATTTTAGTACCAACCAGAGAGCAGGCTAAACTAAATCTAGTAATGTGCAATGGGCAGTATTAAGTAACGACCTCATAGCGAAGGCACCCCTAGGTATCAGTGACCATAATATAACTGAATTGCGCATCCAGTTTTAGGGAGCGAGGAGCGTATCTAAGACTAGTGTTATGAGGGCAAGAAGGCAGAGCTGGCTAAAATGAACGGAGAATTTTGGTTAAGGAATAGGTCAGTAGATATGCAGTGGCAGACATTTGAGGAGATATTTCAGGATACTCAGAAAAGCTGCATTTCAGTGAGAAAGAAAACTCCAAGGGAAGGATGCACCATCTTTATTAACTAGATAAGTTAAAGAGAGTATCAAATTGAAAGAAAAAGCTACAATTCCACAAAGTGGAGTGGCCGGTTAGAAGATTGGACTGAATATAAAGAACAGCAAAAGGGTTAATAAGGAGAGAGAAGCAAGGAGGGAGGATGAGAGAAACTAGCTAGAAATACAAAAACAGGTAAGATTTTTTATAGGTATTTGAAAGGAAAAAGGGTAAGTAAAGCGAGTCAATGCTCTCGCGAGTGTGAATAATGATAATGGAAAATGAAGAAATGGTGGGTCTTCACTGGAGATGCAAATAACGTCCCAGAAATAATTATAAATCAGGGAATGAAAGAGAGGGAGTAACAATTAGAATCACCAGGAAAAGGAGACTGAGAAAATTATTAGATCATAGAATTTACAGTACAGAAGGAGGCCATTCGGCCCATCGAGTCTGCACCGGCTCTTTTGAAAAAGCACCCTATACAAGCCCCTACCTCCACCCTATCCCCATAACCCAGCAACCCCACCCAACACTAAGGGTAATTTTGGACACTAAGGGCAATTTAGCATGGCCAATCCACCTAACCTGCACATCTTTGGACTGTGGGAGGAAACTGGAGCATCCGGAGAGAACCCACGCACACACGGGGAGACCGTGCAGACTCCGCACAGACAGTGACCCAAGCTGGGAATCGAACCTGGGACCCTGGAGCTGTGAAGCAATTGTGCTAACCACCATGCTACCGTGCTGCCCCAAATAACCCACGCACACACGGGGAGACCGTGCAGACTCCGCACAGACAGTGACCCAAGCTGGGAATCGAACCTGGGACCCTGGAGCTGTGAAGCAATTGTGCTAACCACCATGCTACCGTGCTGCCCCAAATTTCATTTTTTCCAATTAAGGGGCAAGTTAGTGTGGCCAATCCACCTACCCTGCACATCTCTGGGTTGTGGGGGTGAGACCCACCCAAACACAGGGAGAATGTGCAAACTCCACACGGACAGTGACCCAGAGCCGGGATCGAACCTGGGACCTCGGCGCCGTGAGGCAGCAATGCTAACCACTGCGCCACCATGCTGCCAACTCAAAGCTGACAAGAGCCCAGGTCCAGTCTGACTTCATCTTAGGATCTTAAAAGAAGTGGCTGCTGAGGTGGTCGGGAGTCAAAGGTTATCGGGGGAGGGGTAGGCAGCATGTGGAGTTCAGGCCACAATCTGATCTGCCATGATCTTATTAAATAGTGAAGCAGGCATGAGGGGCCGAAAGGACTCCTCCTGCTCCTAATTTGTATGTTAACATGTAACGCTTGCAGTATTTCTCTTTGTGTCCATTCACAATGTCTCAGATCACCCTGCTGTCTAAGATTCAATTCCCTTCCATTCGAGACTCCATCTTCTTCAGTGCCAGCAAGTATCTGGGCGTTGAATTCGTCCTGACCGGGGAAAGCCTTCGACACTAAAATGTACAATTTTTCAGATGTCTATCTTCCTACTTTGCGCGGCGTTGGCAATAAAACTTTAAGAAAGGTTACGCAAATGGAGTGACCTGTTTTTTAGCTGGTCTGATCCGCGATTTGGCTACATGTGAAAAGCAGCCAATACCTGATCAGCAGGCTTGGGTATGGTGTAGACGGGTGTTTTGGATTGTGTTTAACACCTGCTGGGGGGGGGGGGGGGGGGGGGATGGAGATAAATGCTGGGGCTTCTATGTTATTTCCAGAAGCTTATCAGGAAGCATGTTCTCAAAGCACTTGGATTTGCTTTTAGTCTCTGATCCCATCCTTCATTGACGATTCTGTGCATCTGTCCAATATGCATCATTTGATGGCGTTGCGTCCTGTCCTTTGATAAGATTACTTTGATTGTGTCTGACAAATGCTCGTGGTGGCTTGAATGTGCCCAAAAAGGACTCTGGAGCAGATGGAGGATGCATTCCCTGTGTTGCTGCCGGACTTGGTTTTAGACTTGCCGCAGGAGACCCCTATTTTGCTTTGGGTCAAATTGAATATAGGAAAACGAGAAAGTAATTTAGCCTCTTGAGGCTACCCCACCATTAAATACAATCATGGCTGATCTGTACTTCAACTGCATTTACGTGCCCTAGCTCTGTATCTCTCGATATCCTAACCCAACAGAATTCTATTGGTGCTAGTCCTGTCAGCTTCACTTACTCTGGTATTAATACTGGCTCGGCTAGGCTCAACTTGAGCTTCTTCATTCTTTAATCTTTAAGCAACAAGATCTAAGCGCAAAGACTTCGATTATTTTCTCTTAATTTTCCTCATGACATTAACAACATTTATGTTGCAATGCACATCATGCAAATTAATGAATCCCTATCCATTGGCAAAATGTCTTCCGTCATTTGGTGTTTCATCGCCTTTGCCAGACGCAAATTGTGGGATTTATAAAAACTTCCAATACCTTCAGAGATATTCCCTGCTGAAGAAAAATTGCGCAGATATGGGGTGTGCTTTAAAATTCATTAAACAGACTCTTAGCCTTGCATGTGAGGCTCAGAGCAAAGAAGTGTGTTTGAACCAGTCGAGCATACTTGTACAGTTCAGTAAATATCGCTTAATATGTTTTTGATGTCGTGCTCCTAAGCTGGAGCTCAGGTTTCGATTTAAAGCAGGGGGTATCAAAGAGATTCAGCAACCCACCAAATCATCAGGCAATTAGTGTTACCAGGCACGCCCAATACATTAAAATGTTAACAGTGTTAGAATCGTGTGCTTTTTGAATACATAGTGAGGGCTTTATTAAAGTAACATATACTGTGAATGTCATTCGCCCTAATTGAGGACATCGGGGTGCCTGCTGGATTCCCTACTAGTCGTTCAGATCTTTTCGTAATGTATGCATTCTTTCCCCTGCTGCTAGAATTTGCACTCATTATTAGTCAGCTTTGTCGCTAATTTGCATTTTGAGTGTCAAGCTGGTGGTGCATTGGCTAGTGTGCTTAGAACAGCACTTCAAGTGGGTTACAATATCAAGTAAATGTTTCAGAATGACTAGATGGCGTGCATTCCTCACTCTCACAAGAAGCTGTAGTGTCATTAACCAACTTAATTGCCGCCTTAATCATTTCATAATGTTTTCTTTTAACAGTGTCTGAGAGAAGCGCAGAGATTCTTCGACTGCTCATTACCAGTTTGGCCAACGTAAGAAACCTTCAGCGTCACGATCGTCAACGCTAATCATTACTAATAGACTGCTTGGGAAGAGAAAACTTTCATTTGATTGCATTTGTGGGAAGACAGTAGCGTAGTGGTATTGTCACTGGTCTAGTAAACCAGAGACCCAGGGTGGTGCTCTAGGGGCATGGGTTCAAATCCCATCAGGGCAGATGGTGGAATTTGAATTAAATTTAAAAAATCTGGAATTAAAAGTCCAATGACGACCATGAAGCCATTGTTGTAAAAACCCATCTGGTTCACTAATGTCCTTTGGGTGATGAAATCGGTCATCCTTACCTGGTCTGGCCTACATATTAGTAGATTTTTATTAGTGTCACAAGTAGGCTTACAGTAACACTGCAATTAAGTTACTGTGACATGTGACTCCAGATCCATAGCAATGTGGCTGACTCGTAAAATGCTCTCTGGGATGGGAAGCAAATGCTGGACAAGCCAGCGACGCCCACATCCCATCAACTAATAAAGGGAAAAATTCCTTCTTCCTGCAAGCACTTATTAAGTATCGAATCAATTCTCACCGTTAATTAGCTTTGTTTAAATCAATTCATTATCTCTCATCATATTCTGAAATGCACCTTTATAAATGATCGAGTAGAGTCTCCACACAAGCCTGCGATCATAACTTTCAGCTAACTTCCTAATCCTCGGTATTAACTCCTTCATTGGGCGGAATTTACCGGCAGTTCACGCCGGCGAGATATTCCGTTCCCACCATCAACGTACCCCCCGCCTCGGGTTTCCCGGCGACAAGGGGTGCGATCAACGGGAAATCCCCTTGAGAATGGCGGGACCAGAAGATGCTGCTGGCGGGCTGCTTGTGCCGGTGAAAAAAACGCGGGGGGTTGCCCGGTAAATCCCGCCCGTTTGCTGTCAGCCTTGATGCAACAAGCTGAACCCTGGGTGCTAAGGTCTAGCATAGCCACCTTTTGAATCTATTTCTCTGTTTCAATTTAAAATTAAATATCATGATCTGATCAAAATTCTTTTTATAGGTCAGCTTTCCACTTTCTTCATCTGTTAAACGGCACGCAAATTTGGATGGATTCAATTGTGCAAGCAGACAAGCGAGGTTAAAGGAACCATCAACAGAGCACAGGCCCACACACAAGTAGTATGCATGGATAGCTTGCAATCATTCGACCTACTCTTTCCATGAAAAATTGATTATCTCAATTGCTGCCAGTAATGAAAAGTGACCACAAAGCGACAATTCAAGATGAATACCTGGTCCCAGCAGAACTTTTTTAAGAATACATTTTCTACACCAAGATTACAAAACTATACTTGTAACTCTAGGAGTAATAGCACGGATCATGGGTACAAACTAATGTCTCAAAATAGTACGGCTGAAAACCCTGGCAAAAGAAGACCAGGAAACACGGGACCGATATGGACTGGACACGGGGATTTTCCGGATTTTGGTTCTCCGGCTGGAAATAAGTCTTTAGATGGTAGTTAGCACATCTTCCCAATAGCAATCTGCCAGACATTGTCCTTACAAAACTACACATTCTCTTACTTATCAGCTTCCTGGAAGTGTCCCTCCACTGCCAGTGCTAAAACAAACAATGGTAAAAGATCTGGCAGGCAGCAATGCCTGACCCAGTTTTCGTGCATTTCCCGAATTTAAGAAGATGTTTAAAAAAAATGTTTTTACAGGATGTGGGCGTCGCCGGTTAGGCCAGCATTTATTGCCCATCCCTAGTTACCCTACAGAAGGTGGTGGTGAGTTGCCTTCTTGAACCGCTGCAGTCCTTCAGGTGTAGGTACACCCACTGTGCTGTTAGGGAGGGTGTTCCAGGATGTTTCCCCAGCGACAGCGAAGGAGCGCCGATATATTTCCAAGTCAGGGTGGTGAGAGACCTGGAGGGGACCCTCCAGGTGGTGGTATTCCCAGGTATCTGCTGTTCTTGTCCTTCTAGATGGTAGTGGGCGTGGGTTTGCAAGGTGCTGTTTAAGGAACCTTGGTGAGTTACTGCAGTGCCCCTTGTATATGGTACACATGGCTACCAGTGTTCGTCGGTGGTGGAGGGTTTGCATGCCTGTGGAAGGAGGAGCAATCAAGCGGGGCTGTTTTGTCCTGGATGGTATTGAGCTTCTTGAGTGTTGTTGGAGCTGCACACATCCAGGCAACTGGAGAGCATTCCATCACATTCCTGAATTGTGGAATCAGCAGGGGAGTGTGTGTGAAGTGACCCTTACAGAGGTCAGGCATGGGAACCATGGGCTGAATGATCTTTCTGCACTGTAACCATTCTGTTACTTTATGTTTCAATGAAAAGGAAGTCATTCGACCCATCGAGTCTGTTCCAGCTCTTTCTAAAGGGCAACTCTTTCCCCACATCCCTGATATGTCATTTCTCCCTCAGGTATTTGCCCATTTCCCTTTAGAAGTTGGGATTGAATCTGTCAGTGTATTCCAAATCCTAACCTCTCATTGTGTACAAAGAGTTTTCCCCAAGGAGCCTCGTGGGTGGCACGGTAGCACAGCGGTTAGCTCTGCTGCTTCACAGCGCCAGGGTCCCAGGTTCGATTTCTGGCTTGGGTCACTGTCAGTGCAGAGTCTGCACGTTGTCCCTGTGTCTGCGTGGATTTCATCCGGGTGCCCCCGGTTGTTGTGTTACCTGCGTGGTCGATAACATGTGTTACTCAATCCTTGGTTGATGGTGAGGTCCTCTGAATCTTATTGAAGAAGACTCAAACTCGTCCAGTAACAACAAAGATTTATTGAGTAACTATAACTATTAATGCACAAGTTCTTTACCTTAACATGGAAACTAAGAATTGGTTAACAAGATTTAACAATAATAACTAAATGTAACTCCACTAACTAGCTATGTGATTCTGATGTTACCCTGTTCACAGTCCACCCAGGAGAGAGAGAGAGAGAGAGATCCCGTGTGGCTGCTTTTTATACCCCTGTTGGTCCAGCCCTCTAGTGATCATGTGGTGCTGCTATTTACCCATTAACCCCTTGTGTGCATGCACCTGCCGAGATCACTACACTGGTTTCCTCCCACAAGTCCTGAAAGATGTGCTGTTTGATGAATTGGACATTCTGAATTATCACTCAGTGTACCCGAACAGGCGCCGGAGTGTGGCGACTAGGAACTTTTCACAGTAACTTCATTCCAGTGTTAATGTAAGCCTACTTGTGACAATAAAGATAATTATTATTATAATTCATTTTCCAGTCAATTTAAATCTCTGCCCTCTGGTATTGACCATCTACTACTGGAAACAGCTTCTGCACAGCAATCCTACTCAAATGTCCAGGTTATTATCCCAGTGAGAACTGATCACAGGCGATAACTGACTCCTATCCTCCCCATCCAGCTTCTGCCATTTGGGGGTGGATGGAGAAGGGTTAAAATTAAGCCCAGTATGTTGAATGAGCTTCCAGAGAGAGCAGTGGAGGCAAACACCCTGAAATCATTTAGGAAACTGTTGGATGTTACAATGAGGGAGATATTAGGATCTCTCTGGGAGGATGATGTAAGTTGAGATTTATTGACTTGCTCATTCAAAACCTTGTAACTTAAAATTGACCATTTTTTTATGACCTTTTGTTTATGACAACAATGTGTAAAGAGTTAACAGCAGAAGCATACATAAGACTGATGTAAGAATCATGTCAGATCACATGACTGAGCAGTAAGAAAGATCTGGAAGGAGGGGACGCTATAACCTTGTGTGGAGGTCCAAATGTGAGAATATTTGCTGTACGTAAAGAGGAATGGTTTTGGGAAACTGAAGCAGCATACAAGGGGCTGGTTTAGCACAGTGGGCTAAGACAGCTGGCTTGTAATGCAGAACGAGACCAGTAGCATGGATTCAATTCCCATTCCAGCCTCCCTGAACAAGCGCCGAAATGTGGCGACTAGGGGATTTTCACAGTTCCTTCATTGAAGCCTACTTGTGAAAATAAGTGATTATCATTATTATACTTTGGGAGAATAGACAATCCCCAAAACCCCTGCCTGGACCCTGGATACGCAACAAAACATGGTGGCAGCGAGGAAAAGACCCAGAAAATCCTAAAAGATACAAGGCTGGCTGTAAGGGATGGGTTAATTCTGCTCGCCATGAGGATACTTGACTGCCTTCCAGGGCCAGAATGTCTACTGGAACATGAGGCATCAGACATCCAGACTCAGACATTCTCATGTATCTTACTGACGTTCCCAACTGCTTATCTATTGTACTTATTTACTCCACTGTGTAAATATCAGGCCCTTTTGCTCGTTCGACTTCACCTTGGACGTGAGTCACGACAGGTGCCAGGAGCTGAATCTTGCTGTTGCCGTTGACCTCGGGGTTCCCGACAAGCAGATGTGCATGAGATTGTTGTGTTATATTCCTGTTTTATTTTCTTTTTAAATTATATTCTTATTTGTAGTATTCTTTGCTAATAAAGTAGAGTAGGCAAACTTCTGTCATTGTTCTTTTAATTACATTGTGACTGGATCAGAAAGAACCCTTGGTGTAATCCAAGACATAGGCAAGAAAAGAGATCCTCAAAGGAATGGCAAAAAAAATGAAGACCTACCAAGATGCAGAACATGACGTGAGCAGCTGATACAAGCTGAGATACAGATTTGGAAGTTGGACAGCAGTGAGCACAGGCCTGATGCAGCAAGCAGCTATGGAGAAGCAGGGACAATTCCCAACCTCACAGAAACAAGGAATCCACACTACCACTCCCAGAACATTTTTAGATGCAAGAGGCTCATAACAGGCCCACCACTGCATAAACGTGAGGAAAGGGTTGACAAGGTGCAGAATTATTTCAGGGTTCCGCAAGGAGACCATAAAATCAGGTCAGTACACTCTTTTATGCAGTAGGATCTATAGTTGATGACATGATAGCAAGGCAGGGGGCTGATGGGACTTCAACGTTGTCAGAAGAAGGCCCGCAACCTTTCAACTCTTATCTCAGTATCCATCGGAATTTAATAATAGAGTGCTAAATAGAATAAAGGAAGGAAAGACCTGGTGAAAGCATGGATTTGTTCATCACCTATCTCTATAGGCTGACATGGTGCTGCAACTACAGAATCTTAAAGGGTGAGCTGATCCACAACGGAGTCATATTCGGGGTCCCGTGTTTTACAGGCCACAGAGGATTTAACACTCGTTTAACAGCAGTGCATATTGCGAGGCAAAAGGAACTCAGGCAACAGAATCGGGAATTTGTTCTTGGGCAAGAAGAGGTCCTGTGGAGAGGATTGAGTGAGCCGATGCAGTATTTAGCTCATAAGAGAGAAAGCATCAATGTTTAAGCCCACCCAAATGGGGGAAAGCAATCCAAATGTCTTTGGTGTGGTGTGAACAAACCACACAAGTGAGTAGAATGTCTGGCGCGGGGCGGGGGGCGTAGAGTGTCACAACTGTGGAAAAATAGGCCATTTCTCAACTGCTTACAGTTCAAAAATGCTGGCAATCTGTAAAAAGAGAGAGAAAATGAGCAAACAGAGCCATATACAAGAAGTGGAGGAACCACAAGCAGGGTAACTAACCTTCCTGGGAAGATAAATGATACTGAAAACAGGTATTGGTGTGTTAAACACAAAGTAGATGGACACACCCAACAGAGTTTCAAACTAGACACAGGAGCAGGGGTTTCGCTTTTATCAGCTGCAGTCAAGTGGCTCAAACCTTTGTTTATCAGATTACAAGGTCCCGGTGAGACAACTTTAAAACTAAAAGACCAACTCAGGGAAAAGCTGAAATATAAAGATTGAGAAATCCTTCAACCTCTCTATGCCATTCAATATCAAGTGTCCTGTCCACTGAGCAGAAAGACATGCCTAAACTGGAATTAGATCCTGGGTGAGATTTTATCCAGTCCCATTCGCCACAGGGACCAGTGTTGTGGGCCAGGGCTTAGAAACTCCAAATTGTATTATGATGTTCACCTGACCTATAACCTTTATGTTGAATTTGGCTAGGTTGAGTGCAAGAGCCTTCACTTCAGGTGTGATTCATCAGACTTCCCGGGCGCTTTTATCAAAACAAAGTTTATTCTAAGAATGTAGTTAACATTTATGAAACAGTTATCAAGAAGTTGCTATCAATTGCAAACATGAAAACACAAACAACAGCTACATTAATGTATGTATATAACCCTTAATGAATCCCCCTTAATAACTGTTCCAATTCAATACAAAATCCAATAAACCAAAACCCCTTTCAAGGGAATGGCCCAGCACACTGTAATCTCACTTGAATGGGACTGGTCCTTTCCCTGAGATTCTGATCCAGTTCCAACCAGCAGATTCAAAACTCCTTCCGGAAAGCAACTCTATCTTTAAATTTATCCATGATGTGGAGATGCCGGCGTTGCAATGGGGTACAGTAAGAAGTCTTACAACACCAGGTTAAAGTCCAACAGGTTTGTTGCGAGTCACTAGCTTTCAGAGCGCAGCTCCTTCCTCAGGTGAGGACCTGAGGAAGGAGCTGTGCTCCGAAAGCTAGTGATTCAAAACAAACCTGTTTAAATTTATCAAGGTAGTTTGCCACCCCCAATGTGCTTTAGTTCACTGGAACAGCTTTTAAAATGAAAACAGGGAAAGACTGTCCCTCTTCTGCAGTCCAAAGCAACAAAGCAAAACTGAAACCCAAACACTAAACACCCTCTCACCTGACAGCCACAGCCCAGCTCCAATCACAAGTGACATCACTGAAGCCGTGTCACCAAGCGATGACATAAGACAAAGCCTTTCTTAAAGGGACACTCACATGACAAAAGTGCGAGAGGAAAGGAAAATTTGATGGGGACGTTTTCTGCCCATGAACTGTGGGCAGGGATTTCCAGTCCCTCGGTGGGGATTGGCGGAAAAGCCCACCCTATAAAGTGGACGAGGTTGCTGACGAGAACCACAGCAGCACATTTCAAAATGAATTTTCAAAATTGTTGACAGACTGAGAGAAGTTAAAGACCGGGGACCATATCGCGTGAAGGGCTGATGCGAGACCAATTTTCCCCCTTTATATCGGGTATGTCCTTCACCCACTCTTGAACAAAGTCAAGGGTGAAATTGAACAGATGTAGCAGCAAGGTGTTAGCCCGCTGGTCACTATGCCAATAAAATGCTGTACAGGAATGGTTACAATCCTGAAGCCATGCGGCTCCATTATAATCTGCGTCGATTCAACACAACTAAACAAATCAGTGGAATATGAGACCCTCCCCATAGAAACAGGAAACTTGGGACATACAGTGCAGAAGGAGGCCATTCGGCCCATCGAGTCTGCACCGACCCACTTCCATCCTATATCCATAACCCAATAACCCCATCTAACCTTTTTGGTCATTAAGGACAATTTTGTATGGCCAATCCACCTAACCTACACATCTTTGGACTGTGGGAGGAAACCGGAGCACCCGGACGAAACCCACGCAGACACGGGGAGAACGTGCAGACTCCACACAGTGAGCCTCAGAGTGTACGAGCCTTGCCAAACTACCCAAGAGAACTGTATTCACCAAATTGGATGCGAACAGTGGATTTTGACAGCTGCCTTCATCAGACAAAGAATCCAGAATGCTGACCACATTTGCAACCTCATTCGGTCACGATTATTTCAATAGATTGTTCTTTGGAATCGCGTCTGCTTTAAATGTCTCAAAAACCCCAGAAGGCATGAAAGGAGTAATATGCGATATGGACAACATACTTATTGGTGGTTCCAGAACAGAAGAGCGTGACTGCAGAGTCAGAGCAGTCCTGAGTGCTTTACGGGACACAGGCTGAATATTGAATGAAAAGTATGAGTTCACCCTTTTGATCAAGTTTCTAGGTCACATGGTAAAAACCACTGGAATCACAGTCAATCCATAAGAATCTAAAGTAATCAGAGTATTTTCACATCTCAGATAGTCAACTGAACTTCAGGGATTCCGACAGAGGGGTCAACCAAGTAGGCAAGTTCCTACTACCTTTAGCAGTGGTCAAAGGGCCATTGGGTCAGCTGTTGAGACCGGGTCAACAGTGATGCTGGAATGTGGAGCACCAAACTTGTAATCTCTTCTGAAATCTTGGCACTCGATGGCCCAGAATTACCAACCATAGTATCAGCGGATGCATCATCTCCATGTCTGGGGTCAATTTTATTTTAAGTACTGAGAGACAGCTATGGTCTACTATGTCATCAACAGAAACTCAACAATATGCCACAATGAAGAAAGAAGCATTGGCAGCAACGTGGGCATGTGAAACATTGTCAGAGTTTGCCTGGAGTTTTCCAACCACTCCTGTTGGAGAGATTTTCCGGTCCAGCTAATGACGTTCCCCTGCCCCGGGTTTGGGAGCAACAGGAAAGCCCATTGACATCAGTGGGACCAGATGATCCCACCACCAGCCAATGGCGGGCCGCCTCAGCTATCGCGAAACATGCCGCAGGGAATGTGGAAAATCCCACCCTGTGTTATGAGATTAGAGTTTCAAAATTGAAACAGGACCATTGTCTCCTCATTACCCATCTGAACACAAAAGAAATTGACAATATGCCACCCAGAATTCAGCAGTTCAGATTAGAATTGATGTTATATGACTCCATCACAGAGTATGTTCAAGAATTCTCTGGCCATTGGGATTCTCTATTTGGGCCGGAAGCGCACCCCTGCCCATGCATTTCCCTTCAGCGTGGGGTGGCCTCAATAGGAAATCCTATTGACAAACGACGGGAGCAAAGAATCCCTCCACCAATGAATGGCCGCAAACTAGAAACAAGCGGCCGGGGGACCGGAGAATCCCGCCCATTGCCATGAGTACAATCAGAAAGAACAAAACAAGAGGATTTATGTTTTACCGAGCAGGTTGAAGCATAAACATAATTAATCATCAGCATTTACCAGCAACTGCAAATAAATTGCAGGAAATGAAACCAGCCCAGCAACAGGATGAAAAATGTCTCTGAGTCCGATAATATTGTCTGGAAGGGTAACCAGACTCTATTCCCACTAACCTGAGACTATTGCAATGCTTTGAACAGCTCAAGCACCTGATTCATAGAATTCATACAGTGCAGAAGGAGGCCATTCGGCCCATCGAGTCTGCACCGGCTCTTGGAAAGAGCACCCTACCCAAGGTCCACATCTCCACCCTGTCCCCATAACCCAGTAACCCCACCCAACACTAAGGGCAATTTTGGACACTAAGGGCAATTTATCATGGCCAATCCATCTAACCTGCACATCTTTGTGACTGTGGGAGGAAACCGGAGCACCCGGAGGAAACCCACGCACACACGGGGAGGATGTGCAGACTCCGCACAGACAGTGACCCAAGCTGGAATCGAACCTGGGACCCTGGAGCTGTGAAGCGATTGTGCTATCCACAATGCTACCGTGCTGCCCTAAAACATAAACCACTGTCATTGATAACTTGCTCATCTTCAACGAGAGAACTGTCAAACTGAGAGCCCTTTAGCCTGATGTTCTTCAAAGACTTCACAAAAGTCATCCAGGAATAGTAAACTGTCGGGTGACAGTACAGCAACCAGTCTGATGGCCAAGCATTACACACTCAATAGAATAAATGATTTCTAACTGTCTTACTTGCTCTGTAAGCAGCCAAGAACAAGGACTCAAACCTGATACACCACAAACAACCATTAAAAGGGTGAACTAGTGAGAGGAAGAACAGAGAAGCATCTAGACTTGGAACTTAAATCACAGGCATGGACCACGTGAGTTGCCAGTTCTGAAGCCCAGCGAGAGAGTATAGGTCAGAGGTCATTGGAAGGAAGGCGCAATCATTGGAAACAAAACTCCACAACCAAGATCACATAGGATTGGGACAGACCAGGGTATTGTAAGGAGGAACTGCAGCACCTTAATATCTTTGGAGGGAAGCTTATTCTCACTACTCTATTCCTAATGAAGATGAAGAGAGACTTACGACAAGTTTTATAGCCACCCAAGAGAAGAATGCTCACATTGGGGGAACGGAGATCACAGAATACCCTCAACCTCAAAGGTAGGTCAAAACGAGATTGGAGGGATTGGTCAAGGCACCTCATTGACTAACCTCGTGAAGACTGAGGGGGGATGTAGGAGGATGTAAATATGATAGGGATAAAGACGAGGGGAGAGATGTACAGTAAAGGGTTAACAACAGAAGCACACACAGGATGCTGATGTAATAATGATGTCAGATCACATGACTGGAAGGAGGAGCGGGGTCCAACATTGTGTAGAGGTCCACATGTGTCTATACTTTCTGTAAAGAAAGGGTAATGGTTTTGAGAAACTACAGATTCAAACAACATACTCTAGGAGGACAAGACAACCCCAAAACACAAGGCAGATCCCAATGACACAATGAACTTGAATGGATGGAAATTCTTGCGATTATCGTAATATTATAATATACTCACAAGAATGATCTCAGCCGTTTACTATTTCTAATGAAATGGCAAATGCATTCCTTGTGTTCAAGTTCACAATTTTAATTCTAAAAATGAAGATCCGAGATCTCTCATCTGCAAAGTGCTCTAATTGTTAAATACATTAACTATGTTAAAACTATTTGAAATGAAATGAAATGAAAATCGCTTATTGTCACAAGTAGGCTTCAATGAAGTTACTGTGAAAAGCCCCTAGTCGCCACATTCTGGCGCCTGTTCGGGGAGGCTGGCACGGGAATTGAACCGTGCTGCTGGCCTGCCTTGGTCTGATTTAAAAGCCAGCAATTTAGCCCAGAGTGCTAAACCAGCCCCATATTTTAAAGTAATACAGTACTTACTACATTACTACATTATCACTGTCTTTGGACGAAAAAAAAAACATTTAAATTAAAACACTGGAGTAATTTGAGTTTTAAAGATTACTTCATGGGATGTGGGCTTCGCTGGCGAGGGTCAGCATTTATTGCCCATCCCTAGTTATCCTTGAGAAGGTGATGGTGAGACGCCATCACACAGTGAGTGAGTCAGCACCCTGAGGCTGGGAGTGAGATGGACACACACACTTTTGCCCTCTTAAACCCGAAGAATCACCGTTATCTATCACTCAGAGCTTTTTTTAAATTATCAATTTATTGCTTTGACATTTTTATTGCTCAGCAAGTTGTTTCTTTACATTTCTCTTTTCTTTTAAATTAGACGGTCGTACAGCAAGTTTTTTTCTTGAAATTCATATTTAGTGTTGTGCCAAACCTTATATTTCCGAAATTTGGTCTTTGGCCCCTTGAGTGAGAAAAAAAATGAAATGTGACCCCACAGCCAAAAGGGTTGGACAAACCTGCTCTACAACCATCTAATACTGCCACTGAGCTACAGCTGCACTGGCTTTCTCTAAATCATAGGAAGGAATGCAAAAAACTTTGCTCAGTCCTTTGCACAGATTACAGGAAATATCTGAACAGCACTTAGCGACTGGAATTTTAAATGCTGAGTATTAAACTGGTAAGATATTTCCTAACTCTTTGAAATAACTTCTTATTTACCAGATGTCACTCCAAGCTAGTGTGCTGTATTTGATATATAAGGATTAAATATTTAAGAAATTAAAGCCGGGTTTGCATGAGACAAACTATTAATTAAATATACCATAAATGCCAGCATGATAATTGCTTTGCCACCCGCATATGATGATTGCTTTCATCGGCACTATATTTGAATATTAATTTTTGCATGTCTTTGTAATACCCTGAAAAACTCTCATGCAAACATATCAGAGAAGAGTAAATATTGGATCAGGGTCTAAACTCATGGCTGCATCCTCCACTACACACACAAAGTGGGATTTGAGAAAGGATTTAATTTTTCGATGCTCCTAATTAACTATCTCTAATCAGGCTGTCTGGTGAGGGTCACTTACTAGTAGTAATTTGAGATATTAAATTGCAGTGTTTTTGTTTGTTCAGATTGGTGAGCTAAATTTGATTCTCTTTAATATTGCTGCAAATATGCAAATGGTGTTTCATTACATTTTGTGGTTTGTAAGTTAGCAAAAAGGATAAGTGCTCACCCTTGTCATTCAAACTTTCTCATACTGCCTTTTAAGCTGCTATACCTTCACGTACAGGTTTCCTGTGAATACGAATGTCATCCCCCCCCCCCCCCCCCACCCAAATGCTTTCCTTCCCCAGCCTCCCCACACAAACCCACCGGCCCCCTCCCACCCACAAAAAAAATAAAAAATTTTCATAACAATATTTTGGAAAGGGAAATACTAGCAACAGAAAGAGCAGAAATCAAACTGTTGATACGTGTAATGTGAGCCATGACTGGCTTTAAACGAATAATCATTACGAGAAGCAAAAACAATCCGGGCAAAAAACTAAACTTCCAGCGTTTGATGTAAAAAAAAATGAGAAGATTGCTCACTTAAAATGTGGTACGTAATCGCGAAAGCAAGGCAGCGAACCACAAGACAATAAGACAATGAAGAATCTTGTGTGAAATCGAGAGAGAGGTGGGGGGAGGGGTGTCATGGCTGCAAGGTTCCTTCATGCTGATGTTAACCGTGCGTGCACAGGCAGCTTGAGGGAATTGCAGGCTCCTTAGGCCAGCTTCTTTTGATTTATGTGCTACATAGCCAGGACAAGCCCTAATATTACAGTGGAGGTAAGAAGAACAGACGGCTGGAAATCTGAAAAGAAAACAGAATTTGCCTCCACACCAAGTAACTGAGGTGGATAGCAGGTCCTCCAGGTGGTTAGGTCTGAGCTTGTCAGCTTCCATTCGGACCTATCCAATCACAGCCAATGAATCACCTGAAGTGGCTTCTCTTCCCACTCTCTCAATTCAGGTGTCCCCCTAGGATCTATCCTTGCCCCCCCCACTCCCACCCCCGACCCATTCCTCATCTACATGCTACCCCAAAACACAGATAAGTTTTCACATAGATACTGAGCACGCTCGGCTCTGCCTCAGGGCCAGGGTGAGAAATTATGGGCCCGATTTGTCACCTGTTTACTGATCCCCTATTGCCACCCCTGCATCCCCCCCCACACTTTAACCCATCTATCCCCCCACCCCCCTCAATCATGCATGATATTTGTTTCCTTTTCAGGATTCACCAATCAAGTCACTAAATGATCGGAGCAAGTTCCATAAAATGATAACGCCCATTGTTGGCATCTGGTTAGAAATATCATCTGATATATATGCAATAATGGCCCTTAATGTTAAGAGCAGCAATTGTATGATGCCGTGTTAGTTTGTGCCTGTCCTATAGGTGATCCCATTGCAACTATTACTTTGTTAGCATTGGGCAGTATTGTTAATTTGACAGGAAAATATCCGATTAGTTATTCATAACACCGTGAGTGGTAACACTGCTATTGGTGACTGCCTTGGCCCTCATTAACATGTTCTGCACATTGCAATTCCTGGAACCAGTGATAGGAAATTCATATTTGGGTAAAGGTGCATTACTTACAGTCCAAATAACCTGCACAAGATTCCTTTCCCTCCCGCAGAAGAATTAGAAGTCTTTCTCCTGCCTGGGTGCATGATATTGTTCAATGTAATTATTTTGTAAAAGGGGTGTAATTGGGTTCCATTTTATCAGGTAGCAGACCAAATGACCCCTGAGAAACAACGTGGAACGATTGACCAACACATGTCTTCACTGCAAGTGAGAAGTGTTGGAACCCTTAGGTGTCTCCGTGTGACACAACTTTTAAGGGGCCAGAGGGCAAAGATTCTCACCACAATATATTTTCAATATCTACCATGCAATGCAATTTTATCATGATGTTTCAATACCTCAGAAAACTCATAAAAGTGCCTAGAGTGGTAAATAGTTAAGTAAACGAAAAGACAAGAATGAAGTCAAAGGAAAAGACTCTTGCATAATCATGTTTAGTATAAAACAGATTATTGATTCAACATTGCTCCATTGCACAATTCTATACTGGAAATCCCACTTCACAAAGCCCCACAGCATTCACGAACAATGAAATAAACAGAACTCCAGCATGATTTCACCCGTGTTCACAAGATAATTATGGATTATCCCAGTTCATCTCACCTTTCCTGGAATGACATTGGAACACACATAGAAACAGAGAAAATAGGAGCAGGAGGAGGCCATTCAGCCCTTCGAGCCTGCTCCACCATTCATTATGATCATCCAACCCAAATGCCTAATCCCACTTTCGCTCCATACAAATGGATGAGACGGTAACTGTTTACATGTTGTTCCTTTTAGACACCCCCTCCCACCCCCGTCCCGGCTGGTCCAATACCCTGAAGATTGCCACTCTTGGATATGGCTCCACCCTCACCTCCACAACGTCGGACGTCACTCAAAGAAGGCTGTCCAGAACCGGACAAGTCTGGGGCAGGCCCAGAACATGTGGGAGTGGTTGGCCAGGCCTCCCTGGCACCGTCCACATTTATCCTCCACCTCCGGGAAGAACCTGCTCATTCGTGCTCTTGTCAGATGTGCTCTGAGCACCACTTTAAGCTGCATGAGGCTGAGCCTTGCGCAGGAGGAGGTGGAGTTGGCCCTGTTCAGTGCTTCGCCCTAGAGTCCCCACCACATTTCTATCCCTCCCATTTCTCCCTTGTTCTGTCCAGTGGGGGGTGTGTCCTTTCTCAGAGTCGTCTGTATATGTCCCCGCAGTTCCCCTTTCTCAGACTGTCCGCGTCCAGTAATTCCTCCAACATTGTGTCTCTCGGGGCCTGAGGGTACCTCATTGTCTCCTTGCGGAGAAAGTTTTTGATTTACAAATGTCAGGTTTCTGTCCGTTCAGTAGTTCGAGTCTCTCCGTCAGCTCTTTGAGGCTCATTGGTCTATCCCCCGTGTAAAAGTCCCTAACTGTCAGTGCCACCCCCATCCTGCTACCATCTCTTAAAGATGGCGTGTAGTACGGCTGGTGGAAAGCTGTGGTTTCTGCAGATGGGGGCCATGGTGGACACCTCAGTTAGGCCGAACTGCTCCTTCATCTCGTTCCAGGTTCTTAATTTTATTGCTACCACTGAGCTGGTTGAGTGTTTTGCTGGTGGGAATGGAAGTGCTGTCGTGGCGAGTGTTCGGAGCGTTGTTCCCGTGCAGGAGGACTCCTCCCTCCGCACCCATTCCATGTTTGGTTCCTTCACCGAGGGGATCGGTCACTCTCTCGGCTGCAGCTTCCCAGTGATAGTATTGCAGGTTTGGGAGGGCCAAGCCTCCCATGCTTCTTCTCCTCTGCAATGTTGTTTTAGGGATTCCACACACACACAAATGCCATAATTGTAGGGCAGCATGGTAGCATTGTGGATAGCACAATCGCTTCACAGTTCCAGGGTCCCAGGTTCGATTCCGGCTTGGTTCACTGTCTGTGCGGAGTCTGCACATCCTCCCCGTGTCTGCGTGGGTTTCCTCCGGGTGCTCCGGTTTCCTCCCACAGTCCAAAGATGTGCAGGTTAGGTGGATTGGCCATGATAAATTGCCCTTAGTGTCCAAAATTGCCCTTAGTGTTGGGTGGGGTTACTTGGTTATGGGGATAGGGTGGAGGTGTTGACCTTGGTAGGGGTAGGGTGCTCTTTCCAAGAGCCGGTGCAGACTCGATGGGCCGAATGGCCTCCTTCTGCACTGTAAATTCTATGTAATCTATGTAAAAATAATCATTTTGTCAACTGTTTGGACAAAGGCCTTGGGGATGAAGATTGGTATGGATCTGAACAGGAAGAGAGATCTGGGCAGTACGTTCATCTTGATCATCTCCATGCCAGGGAAAGCAGGCATGCATCCCATCTCTGTAGGTCCTTTTTAAGTTACTCCATCAGACTGGTCAGATTCCACTTGTGGATACGTATCCAGTAATGGGCAATCTGGATTCTCCAGGTAGCGGAATTTGTTTTGGGCTATTTTAAATGGTAGACCCTCCAGCTCTGCCCCTCCCCCTCTCAGGTTCACCGGAAAAATCTCACTTTTTCCCAGGTTGAGGTTGTAACCCGAGAAGGCCCCGAACTCTTCCAGAAGCTTCATGATTTCTTTTCTGCCACTTTGCAGGTCCGAGATTTCGAGGAGCAGATCATCCGCATAGAGTGAGACTCTGAGCTCTCTTTGGATTCCCTTCCAGTCTCTCATGTCTCGCAGGGCAGTTCAATTGCCAGTACGAACAGGGGCGGGGACAGCGGGCATCCCTACCTGGTGCCTCTGTGCAACTGGCAGTATTCCGAGCTGATGGTGTTGGTCCGAACGCTCGCCTTGAGGGCGTTGTACAGGAGTTTCACCAACGATGTGAACCCCTGCCCCCAGCCCAAACCGCTCCAGTGCCTCAATGAGGTACTTCCACTTGACTCTGTTGAAGGCCTTCTCTGCGTCCAGGGAGACGATCACCTCTGGTGTTCTCTCCCCGGATGGAGTATTTAACACGTTCAGCAGCCTATCTGTCTACCCTTAACAAAGCCCATCTGGTCCTCTGCGACCACCTCTGGTACGCAGTTCTCCAGTCTCTTGGCCAGGACTTTTGCGAGTCATTTCACGTCCACATTGAGCAGTGAAATGCATCTGTAAGATCCACATTCCGTTGGTTTTTTAAATTTTGGGGATAACAACAATATCGGGGCAGGTACGAGCCAGGGTACCCCTCGCTCGAGAGTCTGCAAACATCTCCCGTCGGTGTGCAAAGTTTTTGTAGACGTCTGCCGGGAACCCTCCGGATCCCGGTGTCCTCCCCGCCTGCACGGAGGTGATACTCTCCATGATCTCTCCCAGTCCTATTGGTGCTTACAGCTCCCCCGTCTGTCCTCCCACACAACTGGCATGTCAAGACCATGAAGGAACCGTTTCAATCCCGAGTCCCCATCAGGGATCTCAGAGGTGTCCAGTCCCCGGTGAAAGGCCTGGAGCGCTTCATTGACCTTTTTTGGTTCAGTTGCCAGTCTGCCTCTCCTATCCTTTACCTGTGCTACCCTGCTCTCACTGTTCATAAAAGACCCCCCACCCCCTGCCTGGTGGAGCTGATGCACTGCCTTCCTGGTGGATAGCAGGTTAAATTCCATTTGTAGCATTTTCTGGTCAGGGCCTTGGATTACCGTCAGTCGACCTCCAGAATGGAGTCGATCAGTTGTTGCCTGACCGCCCTCTCTTCCCTGTCTCTACGTGACATGTCGGCTAAATTTCTCCCCTAATCACCGCCTTCCATGTTCCCAGAACGTGGAAGGTGAGATTTCCATGATCTGTTTGTTAGTGATGTACCTGCCTATGGCCTGTGATGTTTCCTGGTGGAAGACCTTGTTGGCCAAGAGGGTCGTGTCCAACCTCTATGTGGGGCGTTGGCCACTGCTCGTCTCCAACCTCACATCCATATAATGTGGAGCTTGGTCGGAGATTACAATCGCGGAATATTCCGCTCTGACTATTTCTGGAAGCACCGATTTCCCCACTGCAATGAAGACCTTATATACTGGTGAGAAGAACGAGCCATGGGTCCAATGCCCCCATCTGTTCCCTAATCATGCCTGTCGTTTCCCCGGTTTGGCGTTTGGTTGGTCCGTCAATGGGTCATATACACAGTTAAAGTTTCCCCCATAAGCAGTCGGCGCGTGTCTATGTTGGGGATTTCCACCATGATATCCGTGTCGTCCCAAAGGGGCGTGTACATGCTCACGGGGACTACCCGTGGCTGACCATGACGAACCGTGACCTTGGTCCGTAACCGTCTTTGTTGCTGTGAATACCATCCTCTTGCTGATCAGTATGGCTACCCCCCCCCCCCCCCCTCCCCCTGAGCTCTCTTCCCATGGCAGAAATGATAGGTCTGTCCCACCAAACCCTTCTTTACCTGAGGTTGGTCCGCCTCTCTCAGGTGCGTCTCTTGGAGGAAGACTATTGTCGGCTTTCATACCTTTTAGGTGGGCGAAGATTCTGGACCTTTTCACTGGGCCTTTAAGTCCCTTGACATTCCAGGTGATAATTCTGGTGGGTGGTTTCTGTCCCCATCTTCCTGTGGCATCAACCGTCCATACCTTGTGAATGCGCCCCTGCACTCCGTGGATTCCCTTTGTTAGGGGCCATCTAAAATGGCCATGGTCACCGCTCTCACCTGCGATCCAGGGTTTCCCTTCGTACAGGGGACAACCAACATGGCCGCCAACTGTTTGCAGGCCATGTGGGTACACCCCTGCACTCTGGGGTTTCCCTTTATTTTGGAACCCTCCAAAGTGGCTGCTTATGATGCCACCTTGTTCCATCAACCCGAACCTGACATGCTAAAACTAGTCTAGGTCCCTTCCCTTCCTTATCGCTATGTTCCCCCCATGGTCCCAATTCCCTCCTCTATCCCCCTTTCTGCCCTCCCCTGCCCCATGAGTGGCATGATGACACAGTGGTTAGCACTGTTGCCTCACAGCACCAACGATGTAGATTCAATTCTGGCCTCAGGTGACTATTTGTGTGGAGTTTGCACATTCTTCCCCGTGTCTGCGTGGGCTTCATCCGGGTGCTCCGGTTTCTTCCCACCGTCCAAAGATGGGCAGGTTAGATGGATTGGCCAGGCTAAATTGCCCCTTAGTAACCAAAAAGATTAGATGGGGTTCCTGGGTTATGGAGATAAGGTGGAGGTGAGGGCCTAGGTAGGGTACTCTTTCCTAAGGTCGGTGTGCAGACTCGATGGGCTGAATGGCCTCCTTCTGCCTTGTAGGGATTTTATGATTCTATGATCCTGGGTTCCCCCTTCCTATTTGTCCCCATACCTTTCCCCCTCCATCCCTGTGTTCCCCCACCCTGCCAGGTGCTCTCTCCCAGCTGGGAGATGGGTTGCGACCCCCTCTTTCTCATGCTTCCTAGCACTAGCTTTCCCCACTAGTGTGGTGGCCCCCCTCCCAGGGGTGCACTGCCTCCCTCCTGTGCCCGTGTGCTGCTGTCCTCTCTGTCTCCTCCTCACCCTCCCTGCGCTCTGCTGTCCTCGCCCCTTCCTTCGTATGAACTAGTGCTCCAAATCACAGTTAGCAGTGCAGCCCCGTGCAAAAATTGTAAATGTCCGTCATTTTTTGTCCTCCCTGCGTCGTCCTCAACACTGCTTTGTTTGCCTTTACTCCAGGCCATTTTGGCGCACAGACTCGTCCGTCTCTGCCGGGGTGGTGAATTAGTCTTCTTTATTCTGGAACATCGCCCAGAACCTGGCTGGGAATAACATCCCGGATTTTACACTGTTCTTGTACAGGGCCTACTTTGCGTGGTCGAACTCGGCCCTGGGCTTTGCCAGGTCCGCCCCAATGTCCTGGTACACCTGTATTCTGTGTTGTTCCAGCAGCTCGCTTTGGTCTGCCGAGCCCACCTCCTGATCCTCTCACCGTCCTGGTAACCGTGTAGCTCGGTTGCTCCCAGCCTTGGGTTTTGGTCGGAGTGCCTGTGCGCCTGTTGATCTCTGGTGGCTTGGGGAAGCTGTCCCTTCCAACCAAGTTGTCCAGCATCCGGGCCACGTGGTCAGTTGAATCTCTGAGCTCGATCCCCTTTTGCAGGCCCACTATTCGTATATTCTGTTGCCTGGATCGGTTCTCTTGGCCCTCAACCTTCCCCTTCAGGCTCCCTTGGGTCACCGCCATCCTTTTTATCTCTGTCTCCAGGGCGACGTTCCAGTCGCTCAGGTCGGTCAATGTCTTTTCGAGCTCTTGGTTGTTCTTCCTTGAACGTCCAGCTTCTTCCCAACCTCGTGGAGTGTCTTCTGGATGGCTGCCAGTGCCACCTCACCCTGACCCTCACCTGGATCTCCACCTTGTTCTGGTCTTTCATCGCGGTCAGCTCTTTAGTTAGGAATGTCTTCTATCCCTCTCCAGGTGGTAAAGGAGAGCCCATCGTCTGGGTCGTCAGTCTTCCTCTCTCTGGGGCAGCCAGGGGACCCTTCACCTCCTGGGTCTGCTGAATCGGTCGCTTGCTGCTCTTACCCTTTTCTGCCATTTCTGGCTTCCTCTGCCCTCCCCAGCTAGTCTTTGCTGGCATACTACTCTTCACCTTTACCTTTTTAGTTGAGGAGCTGATTGAGTCCGGATTTGCGGCTTATATGCGGCCAAAAGTGCCTACGGTGCTATGTTCTGGAGGAGAGCCACCTGATGTGCGACCTCTCGTGTCCACTTTAAGATGCTTCTTGAAACCTCCCTCCTGACCAGGCTTTTGATCATTTGCCCTCATAGTTCCTTATGCGGCTCAGTGTCAAACTTTATAAGGCTCTTGTGAAACGTATTAGAATGCTTTAGGTGCTATTTAAATACAAGTTATTGTTGTTGAAGTTAGACAAGCTTATGAGGGAGGAAGGAATAGAAAGATATGTTGGGTAAGGTTAGATAATGCATGGTGGGAGGTGTCTGGTGTGGAACGTAAACACCAACGCAAACGTAAACACCAGTTGGATGGAGCAAAGCTTCTGTTTTTGTGATAAAAATATACTGAAAGTTCATTGGCTTGTCAAAGACATGAATGCTTCACGTGGCTTCTCCTGATTGCAACATAAAGCTATGGGAATGTTAATTGGAACTTTGTTATTGCGATATTAAGGCATTTCTACTAACGTAAACACTTTGTCAAATAGTTCAGCCACATTTCCTGAAAAGTGTCTCTTTTTTGGGGCGTGTGTTTCCTTCGCTCCCCCAGACTGACTCTTTCAACTTCACTGTTTTAACTTTATTATTTCTGTATCCATTTTTAAAACTTCCCTGTTCCTGAACTCCAGTCTCCAGACAAAAGGATAATGTAATATAATATCGCACCAAAATGTCCCAGTAATTCGCCGAGCTGGAAGGATATTGAAAGATTAGCATTGACAAGTTTAATATTTGAGCTCCAGCGCAGAGTAATTACTGAAGGAACATACTGTACATTGCCTACCCTGCGTGCTAGATTTTTCCCTCTTTTGTGATTCACAACACCTTCTCAAGGGCAATTGGGAACAGGCAATCAATGCTCGTCCAGCCAGCGACACCGTGAGTGAATATATTTTAAAAAAACACCCTCCCAGAAACAAAATCTGATCGTGACAGTAGCACCAAGTCACGGAATGCTTCGTGCAATTATGTTTATTGCATTTTCTCCCAGGTTCATCAAAATAATTAAATATTCCCGCAACATGAGCACGAGCGAGCAACCCAAACACAAAGCCAGTTCTGATCAAGAAAGTCAAGTGAGGTGGTGCCGCCTGATAGACCATGGCACAGTGGTAATGTCACAAGGCTGGAAATCGCTGGCCCAGGATAATGCTGTGTTCAAATCCCACCGATGTCATTTGAATAAAGCTGGAATATAAAAGTAGCCTCAGTCATGGTGACCCTAAAACTGGCATCAATTGTCCTGAGAGCCCATCTAGTTCACTAATGCACATCAGGGAAGGAAATCTGCCTTTGTTTCCTGGCCTGGCCTCCAGACACACAATAATGAGGCTGACTCTTCCCTCAGACTGGCCTGGGCAAGCCATTCTGTCAGGGACGGCTGGTTTAGCTCACTGAGCTAAATCGCTGGCTTTTAAAGCAGACCAAGCTGGCCAGCAGCACGGTTCGATTCCCGTACCAGCCTCCCCGAACAGGCGCCGGAATGTGGCGACTAGGGGCTTTTCACAGTAACTTCATTGAAGCCTACTCGTGACAATAAGCGATTTTCATTTTTCATTTTTCAAATGTGGCCACGTCCCTTGAAAGAATAAATTGAGAAACAAAGTAAATGTAAAGGGCAAAGACTGCCAGGGAGATGTGAGGCAGCATTGGGATCTTGGAATTCTGAATCCATCAGACAATGAGGGCAAAACTTCAGCAATTTACAGCAGGCTCCAGAGATTAAAATGTTGCATTTTCTCTCACTGCCAACCATAGCTTCTCCTATCTATAGGCACAGTGTAACAATGGCAATCTCTCCCTCAATGCCAATAAAAGTAAGGAGCTGGTCAAATGAAGTGTCGTACACACCCCTGTCTGCATCAATGGTGCTGTGGCACAGATGGCTGACAGCTTCAAATTCCTAGGTGTGCACAATCTGTCCTGGTCCACCCACGTCGATACTCCGACCAAGAGAGCTGAACAGCACCGACACTTCCTTAGTAAACAAAGGAAATTCTGCATGTCCACATTGACGCTTATCAACTTTTACAAATGCACCACAGAAAGCATCCTAATTGGCTGCATCACAGCCTGGCATGGCAACTGCTCAGCCCAAGACGGTAAGAAACTACAGAGAGTTGTGACTACAGCCCAGTCCATTACGCAAACCCGCCTCCCATCCATTGACTGTCTACACCTCCCGGTGCCTCCCAGGTTATTCTCTCTTCCATCGGGCAGGAGACACAAAAGCACAGTTGCTTCACAGCACCAGGGTCCCAGGTTCGATTCCCATCTTGGGTCACTGTCCGTGTGGAGTCTGCGCCTTCTCCCCGTGTCTGCGTGGGTTTCCGGCAGGTGCTCAGGTTTCCTCCCACAAGTTCCGAAAGACGTGCGTGTTAGGTAATTTGGACATTCTGAATTCTCCCTCTGTGTACCCAAACAGGCGCCAGATTGTGGTGACTAGGGGCTTTTCACAGTAACTTCATTACAGTGTTAATGTAAGCCTACTTGTGACACTCATGAAGATTATGATACATGAAATACTTGAAAGAAGTGAATAGAATTATTTTTTTGTAAAGATATCCACATTTCCAACAGTTGACTGATTTAACCAGGATTATTTGATTTAAAGTTGTTTTGCACACAAATGATGAGATCTGCCAAACACTGAAACAGGTGGACAAGGATTTGAGGGAAATAGAATAAAGAAGGATCAACATAGTGTGACGGTCTTATCAATGCAATTAATCAAATGATGGGACATAGACCAAAGACATTTGATTGTACAAGTTACGTTAACTTTTCCAACTCATTGGAATATCACTGTGAGTTCTGGACATCCTGACCATCCTTTCCCCTGATGGGAATTGACTGAGCAATTCTGAAATGGCAGATACTGGGAATTCACTGGCCAGTGAGAGATAAAGCTTCGGCGTGGTCTTTGTTTCTTTTTCTCTCCCCAAGCAACAACAACTTACATTTGTATAGCACCATTAATGCAGTACGCCCCAAGGCTTCACTAAACAAAATTTGACACTGAGCTACATGAAGAAATATTAGAACTGGTATCCGAAGGTTTGGTCAGAGGGCCACTTTTCAAGGACCATCTTAAACAGAGGGCAGAGATGAGAAGAGGTTTAGGGAAGGAATGCCCAACTCTTGGATGGGGTTTTCCGGCCGGTGGAATCTTCCGGACCCATCGAAGACACCCGCGATTTCAATGGCTCATCACGTCTGCCACAGGAAAATCCGCTGTGGTGGGGCCAGAAAATCCTGGCCTAAGCAGTGTTTAGCACTGCTGCCTCAAAGTGTCAGGGACCCGGATTTGATTCTGACCTTGGGTGACTGTCTGTGTGGAGTCTGCACGTTCTCCCCATGTCTGCGTGGGTTTCCTCCAGGTGCTCCGGTTTCCTCCCTACAGTCCAAAGATGTGTGGGTTAGGTGGGGGTTACCGGGTTATGGGATAGGGTGGGGGAGTGGGTCAAGGTAGGGTACTGTTTTGGAAGCTTGGTGCAGACTCGATGGACTGAATGGCCCTCTTCTGCACTGTAGGAATTCTATGCTTTTAGTGTCTGGGCAACAAATGGCACAGCCAGAGTGGAGGAATGAAGGAGACATTGTGGACGCTTAAGACATTGTGGAGGAATATCTTTCCGGGTTCGCACGTAGCTTTGACCTTCTAATTTGCTCCACCTGCCCCTCCTCCTGTTAAAAAGCATTCGACACATTTCTCCCTCCCTTTAACACTGAGTCATACGGGCTCTGTTTCTCTCCCCATGGATGCTGCCGGATCTGCTGAGTTTACCTAGATGTTATTTCAGATATCTCGGCTAGTTTGTAGCAGGTTGGAACGTGATTGCCAGTTTTTGAGATCCAAACTAAGGATTTCTAATCAGTTGTGCTGGTTGGTGCTTTTCATCCAGAATTAGCAAAACCAGAGCAAAAACAAAATCACAGAATTTTAAGCGCAAATTATGTCCAGCGTAAAAAAAAAAGGCCCAGGACATTAGACAGCTGAGAGGGGATTTAAAAAAAAAATTGAAGTGGGTGAACTTCAAACGTTAAAGCTGGATGAGGATAGACTATGTTTTGGATCATCAGCTGTGCAATGGTAGCATTCCAGGAACGAGTAAGACAAGATTAAAAAAAGAACGAGGAACTGAGTGAAGCAGCAAAATTGAGATTGGATGAGGACATGACAACTTCCACTGCAGAGGTTACAAATGTGCGAAATAAATGTTGTTACCGAGGAAGAGACAAATAAATTAGTTTGATCAGTAAAGGGAAATAGAGAGTGTCGCAGAGGTAAGTTGTGATACTTATCACGTTGCCACCATCATGGATGTTGAACAACTGTGAAAACGTAAGATAAATATATCTCAGAGGCCAGGTAACATGCGCCTGAAGATTCTTAAAGAAATAAGGGAGAAAACTCCAGGCACAAATCAACCAGGAGTCTCTGAATCCTGGAGAAATGCTTGGACACTGGAGGCAGATTACACTGTAAAGAAATTCTATAAATTCTATGGGTGCTTCTGTGTTGTTTTAAAAAGAAGCAGCTCAGTGATCTTGGAGGCCTGTGAGTTTGAGGTACATGGTGAGTATGTTGCTGGGAACTCTCAACAGAGAGAAGATTATGGAGTGTTTGGGCAGAAATGTGCTACTTTTAGAGCTTGACAAAGGAGTTTTATTGGGTTAAGTCAGTGGGTATGTGAACTCTGGAAGCACGTTTTCGCACAAACAACAGCAGAAATCTGTACATAAAAACACAAATAGAAACAAGAGTGTAAAATTTAGCTCCTCAATCCTGCTCCCCCATTCAATACTATCATGGTCGATCGTCACTCCACTCACCGCCCACTCTCCAGTTCGCTTGATTCCCCAAGAGAAAAATAAGCCCGTCCCAGCCTAACCCTCAGAATGTTTACTTCTCTTTTAGATTGCCCATCCAGGAGAAACACTCCCTCAGTGTCTACCCTGTCAAGCCCTTTAGAATCTTGGACGTTTCAATTAAATCAGATTTTTGAACTTCAGAGAGTATAGACACAATTTCACCTCTCACCATAGATTAACCCTCTCATCCCAAGAACGAATCGTGTGAATCCTCGCTGTATTGCCTGGAAAGTAGGTATATCTTTACTACGGGGACCACAGTTGATTGAAGTGCAGGGCAGGCATATTCCCCGCAAAACTGAAAGAAATGGCAGAGTTTGGGAACCATGGATTACAATGGAAATTGTAAGCTTAGTGTCATGGGATGGGCCTTTAAGAAATGTGTGCATTATCGAATGGCTTCAGTGATGTCATTGTGTGGGTGGAGCTGGGCAGTGGCTCTGGGTTTTACTTTAGTTTTTGAGCTAGGAGCTGTCTGTGGCTCTGTGTTTGACTTTCGGTTTGCGCAGTTGGAAGCTGGATTCAGACAAAGAAGGTTTATTTTGGTCTCTGGTAAAATCTGTAAAGAATTCAAACCTACTGTTTTGTTAAAAAGGGTTTTCCTGGTCTTGGATGTTGTTATCAAATTGAGACAGTTGAAAGGGAAAAGTTATTTAGGGGTAAATATAGAGTACTGTAGCTGTGTGGGATACTTATGTTTGTAGTTGATAAAAATGCTTATTGTGGTTGTTTATAAAATGTTAACTGAATTCGTAGAATAAACTTTGTTTTGTTTAAAAGTGTTTCAGGCCTCTGTTGAATAACACCTGAAAAGTAAGCCCCTGGGCTCCTCATAAGCAACATCTATAAACAGTTGTAGGTCAGGTGAACTCCATGATAGACTTTGGAGTTTTCTAAACTCTGGCCCATAACAGTCAAAAGGAAAACGGAAACGTACGATATGCCTCGGCATCTAAAAAGTGACAAAGCGTTCGGGGAGTACAGTGAAAGTAGGGATGAACTTAAACGTGGAATTAGGAGGGGGGGGAAGGGGTCATGAAATGTCTTTAGCAAACATGGTTTTACGCCATTGTTTCTGGCGTACAATGGCACCGTTCCCATGCCGATGTGGGGACATAGCCTCAGAATCGGAGAATCCAGCCCCATGTTGCAGCAATATAAAACCTTGGTTAGGCCGCATTTGGAGTATTGAATTCTGCTCACAAAATTATCAGAAGGAGGTGGAAGCTTTGGAAAGAGTGTAAAGAAGGTTCACCTGAATGTTGTCTGGTCTCGAGGGTGTTGGTTCTGAGGAGAAGTTGAGTAAACTAGGATTGTTTTCACTGGAAAGATGGAGGCTGAGGGGAAACCTGACAGAGGTCTACAAAATTATGAGAGGCATAGACAGGGTGGATAGCCAGAGGATTTTCCAAGGGTGGGAGTGTCAATTTTCCTGATGACTAATTTCAGGAGAACTGGCCTACAGTTCCTTATTTTCTTGCTCTCCTTTATTGAATAGTATTGTTATATTTTCTAACTTCTGCTGGGACGCACTAGAATCCAGGAAGTTTTGGAAAATCATTACTATTCCATCCACTATCTCCACTTCTACCCCTATTGAAACCCTAGGATGTCCGTCATCCGGCCCTGCAACTTGCCAGCTTTTAGTCCCTTAAGTTTCTTAAATGGATTGTTTACCTTGAGATTAGGGCAGCACGGTAGCACAAGTGGATAGCACTGTGGCTTCACAGGGCCAGGGTCCCAGGTTTGATTCCCTGCTGGGTCACTGTCTGTGTGGAGTCTGCACGTTCTCCCCGTGTCTGCGTGGCTTCCTCCGGGTGCTTCGGTTTCCTCCCACAGTCCAAAGATGTGCAGGTTAGGTGGATTGGCCATGATAAATTGCCCTAAGTGACCAAAAAGGTTAGGAGGGGTTATTGGGTTCCTGGGATAGGGTGGGAGTGAGGGCTTAAGTGGGTCGGTGCAGACTCGATGGGCCGAATGGCCTCCTTCTGCACTCTATGTTCTATTACAAATTAAACTAGCCTAATTGCACAATATTAGATCTCAGAAAACTTTAACCCTCCTTGGTCCCACAACATATTGCCCCAGGAGACTGTTGCAAAAGTATTCTACAAACTCATCTTCCAGACCATGGTTCAGGGCTGGTTTAGCACAGTGGGCTAAATAGCTGGCTTTTAAAGCAGACTAAAGCAGGCCAGCAGAGCGGGTTCAATTCCCGGACCGTCCTCCCCGAACAGGCGCTGGAATGTGGCGACTCGGGGCTTTTCACAGTAACTTCATTGACGCCTACTTGTGACAATAAGCGATTATTATTATTATTAGACCAACTTTGCCCAGTCGATTTGTAACTTTCTCCCCAAAATAGCTATGGAACTTCCAGGATGGCGATTGATACATGTTTTTTGGTTAAAGGTATCAAGAACTATTGAGCAACGGGAGGTAAATGGAGTTTAGATACAGATCAGCTGTGATCTAATTGCATGGCAAAATTGGCAGGAGAGGCTGAACAATTTGCTCCAATACCGTGTTTTCATATGTTCCAATGTGGTGTACTTGAAGTTCAGTAAGACCTCTTATACTAGGTTGCTCTGGAAAGGATGATACTGAAAATAAAGAAATCAAGAATATATCAAAATATTTTACAATGGATAAGAAATTGGTTGCCAGAAGATGGTGGTCCAGGGTCTGTATCAGATGTAGAATGGTAACAGTTGGTCATGAGTATGGGAGGCATTGAGGAAAGAGTAGGGGGGGGGGGGGGGGTGAAGCAGGGGATTAGGGAGGAGTGGGTGCAGTATAACGGAGTATTTGACTAAGTCCCGTTGATGGTTAACTGTATCAGTCTGTGATATTGTGGAAGGAAGTGATATATACTCTTGTGATCTGAGACTCGAGGGCAGTAAGCTTGGTCAGAAGCTAGTGTGGGGGTGGCACGGTGCCGCAATGGTTAGCACTGCTGCCTACGTCGCTGAGGATCCGGGTTCAATCCTGGGTCCGGGTCACTGTCTGTATGGAGTTTGCACATTCTCCTGTGTCTGCGTGGGTCTCACCCCCACAACTCAAAGATGTGCAGGGTCGGTGGATTGGTCACACTAAACTGCCCCTTAATTTGAAAAAAAAAATGATTGGGTACTCTAAATTTCAACAAAAACGAAGCTCGTGTGAGGGCCGTTCTCTTAACTAAATATGTTACACTAAAGTTAGAGACGTCTTTCAGAATCTATTGAAACCACTCCAACCCAACAGCGACTGTAACGCAGTGGCCAGTAGTTTTACCTGCTGTGAATGGGTTAAGTGGGTTAAACAAAATCAGGCTGTCTGCCGACTGCCTCACTTATCTGCATGAATAGGGCAATTAGGCAGATGAAAATCACCCCCTCGGGGTTTCAGAGATGGGCAAAGATACCCCTTTAATTTCCTTGTAAACTTTCAACAGCAAGTCATGTGCCTTGCTCTTCTCGTCTCTGAAAGTTAAAAGTCTTTTGCACGCATCTCCCTTGTATGCAATGCTTATCCTTATCTGTTTAATAATGCCTCATGTGTGCATCATACTTTCGTACTATAGGCTATCTGGCCCTGTGCTTGTTATATCCAGCTTTAACCGGCCGCCCATTAACCTAATCCCTTGTGGAAGAACATTTCCATGCATTACGATGCAATGCTCCTGTTGATGATAAATTGATGAGGGTCGACAATTTGAGATGACGTGAATTACCTCTATAATGATGATGTTGGGTTTAGGCCAAGGGTTTTATTCGAAATGGCTGGAGGGTAAGAATTGACATCCTTTGGTTTTCAAGTGATAAAGAAAGGGCTATGGACATTTGTGGAATAATTTGCATGTGCACATAATTAAAAAATGAAAAGTGCTGTAGGTACCAGGACGTATTTTACATACACTAATCCCTGTTCTATTTGAATATCAGCATATTCTTTGTTTTGCTTGACAGTTGTAAGTTTGCACGTACACTATTTACCTCTGTAGGCTTTCTGATCAAAGCCTCCCAAATGTGTGCGCATATTTTCTACAATTCTCTGTTTCAATATCTCGATTAGATTTCCCTGCCTACTACAGCCCGATTCAAAGTCACAAATGATATTCTCTGTGGTTGCTACGGTGGTCCATTTCCCCTTTTTCGGACTAAAAGGGTGGTGGGGGCAGATTTAACAGTATTTTTTAAAAGTAAATTGGACAAATGCCGGGGGGGTGGAGGATCAAGGGAAGGGGGAAAATTTGATTGTTTTTCAAAGAAGCTGATGCAGGTCTGATGGATTGGATGGCCTACGAATCAAGCTATGATACAATATGATCTCCTCCCATTGTCCAGCTCAATGGTTCTGTCCATTTGTGGTTGCACTCAACTATCCAAATATAACCAGAGTGTCTCCAACAATGGCTTCTCTTTCTTCCTCTGCAATGTTATGCCAGGAGCTTCCTTAATATCTTCTCTTTCCTCACCTTGGCAGCATCATCTTACACATGTACACTGATGACACCCAGTTCTACCTCTCCATCATCCCTCCTGACATATGGGCAGCATGGTTGCACAGTGGTTAGCGCTGTTCCTTCCAGCACCAGGGACCCGGGTTCTATTCCCAGCTTGGGTCACTGTCTGTGTGGAGTCTGCACGTTCTCCCCGTGTCTGTGTGGGTTTCCTCTGGGTGCTCTGCTTTCCTTCCACAAAAGATGTGCTGTGTACCCGAACAGGCGCCAGAGTGTGGCGACTAGGGGATTTTCACAGTAACTTCATTGCAGTGTTAATGTAAGCCTACTTGTGACAATAATAAAGATTATTACTATTTAACTCTGAAAGCTGCTGTGGAAGTTTCCACATCCATGGAGCTCACAACAAGAGGCGCTTTGTGGCCAGGGGGTGGGACGAAGATCAACAAAATAGTTGTCTCATGGAACAAAGCTGTAAAGGTGCAGAGTGTGGTGACTGGGGCTTTTCACAGTAACTTCATTGCAGTCTTAATGAAAGCCTACTTGCAACACGAATAAAGATTATTATTATCTCTGCTGCCCCTCAGATTCCTTGTCCGATGTTATCTCAGATCAGCCGTAAATTACCCCAGGCTGGATTCCTCGTCTCCCACCACAAACCTCATGCCCTTGCTACCAATTTTGGGCGGGAGATGGTGGAGTTGTGATGGTGGAGTCACTCGTCCAGCAGTCCAGAGCCCCCAGGCTAATTCTCTGTGAACATGGGTTCAAATCCCGCCAGGGCAGTTAGTGGGATTGAAATTCAATTAATAAATCTGGAATGTAAAGCTTCCCTCAGTAATGGTGACCATGACAACCACAACCGATTGTCATAAAAACCCATCCGGTTCACTAATGTCCTTTAGGGAAGGAAATCTGCCGTCCTTACCTGGTCTGGCCTACATGTGACTCCAGACCCACAGCAATGTGGTTGATTGTTAACCGCCCTCTGAAATGGTCCAGCAAGCCACTCAGCTCAAGCGCAGCTCCGGATGGGAACAAAATGTTGGTCCTGCCAGTATCAGCCACATCCCATGAAAGAATAAAGAAAAAAATGGTAATACCTCCCGAAGTCACTGCCTCAGGTGGTGGAATTTGAATTTAGTTAATAAAAATCTGGAGTGTGTGAACATACATACGAAGGTACGAATTCAGCCCATCGAGCCTGCTCCGCCATTTAATAAGAACGTGGCTGATCTGTTCGTGTTTGGAATTCTACATTCCCAACAACCCCTGATAAACATTGATCCCCTTGCCGAACAAGAATCAGTGGGCGAGATTCTCCGCACTCCCGACGATGCGGAGAATAGCGTGGCTCGTAAAATTTTACGGCCACGCTGTTCCGACGCCCTCCCGCTATTCTCCCCCCCCCCCCACGCCCAACTCCCGACACGAATCGCTGCCGCCGTTTGTTTACGGCCGGCAGCGATTCACAGCTGATAGATAGGCCGAGTTCCCAGCCCTTTACGGCTGTTTTTACAAACGGCAAACACACCTGGTCTGGCCGTTCGTAAAAACGGCCGTAAACACTCGCATTTTATAACCATGGCACCGATTGGCACGGCAGTACCCCGATGCCCGCGCACTATTTCTCCTTCCGCCGCCCCGCAGTATCCATTCGCGGGGCGGCTGAGGGGCAACCCGGCCCGCGCATGCGCGGGTTTCGTGCAAATGCGCGATGGCGTCATCCGCGCATGCGCGGGTTGGAGTCTTCCCATCCGCGCATGCGCGGCTGACGTCATATGACGCGTCAGCCGGCGCTAACTCCGGCAAGCGGGCTTAACGAAATTTGTTAAGCCCGTGATGCCGGAGCTTACGGCGTCGGGCTGCTAGCCCCGACCGGGGACCAGAATCGGTTCCCGGTCGGGAAGGGGGGGGCTGGCGTCAAACCCGCCCGGGTTTGACGCCAGCCTTACGATTTCTCCCGTTTTGGGAGAATCGCGCCCTATATACCTCTGCCTTAAGAATAATCACTGCCTCCTGAGGCAGAGAGTTCCAAAGTCGCACAATCCTCCGAAAGAAGACATTTCTCCTCATCTCTCTTGTAAAGGTGACCCCTGATGTTAAAACGGTGCCCCTAAATTCTGGAGTCACCCACAAGAGGAATCATCCTTTCCGCGTCCACCGTTAGCTGTTCACGGTTAGGGTTAGGGTTCCATACTTCAATAAAGACACCTATTCTAAACTCCAATGGAAGAAAGCCCAGTCTGTCCAACCTTTCCCCATAAGACAACCCACTCATTCCAGCTATTGATCTAGTAAACCTCCTCTGAACTGACTCCAATGCATTTACACCCTTCCTTAAATAACGAGAACTGAACTTCAATGCATTTGAACCCTTTCTTAAATAAGTGGAATTAAACTGCACACGGTATTCAAGATGACCGACCAATGCTCTATGTAACTGAAGCATAACATCTTTACTTTAATGATCAATAAGAAAGGACAGCATTCAATTAACCTTCTTAATTATTTGCTGTACCTGCAAACTAACTTTTTGTGACTCTTGCACCAGAACACCTAGATCCCTCTGCACATTGGAACTCTGCAGTCATTCTCCTATTAAGTCATACTCTGAATTTTAAAAAATTTAGAATGCCCAATTATTTTTTTCCAATTAAGGGGCAATTTAGCATGGCCAATCCACCCACCCTGCACATCTTTTGGGTTGTAGGGGTGAGACCCACATAGACATTGGGAGAATGTGCAAACGCCACACAGACAGTGACCCGGGGCCAGGATTGAACCCGGGTCCTTGGGGCCGTGAGGCAGTAGTGCTAACCACTGCGCCACCGTGTCACCTCAAGTAACACTCTGCTTTTTTATTCTTCCTGCCAAAGTGAACAACTTCACATTTTCCCACATAATACTCCAGCTGCTAGATTTGTACCCACTCACTCAACTTACGCATATCCATCTGTAATCTCCTTGGTCGGAATTCTCCCGCCATCGGAATTCTCTTTTCCCGCTGGCAGCGCACCCCCACCCATGGATTTCCTGGTGGGATGGGGGTGACTTCAATGAGAAATCGTATTGGCCAGCGACGTGAAGAGCGAATCCCGCCACCAGTGACAGGCGCGTCGCCGAGAAACTCACTGCTGGGGGGGGGCCGGAGAATGCCACCCCTTATGCCCTCTTCACAACATACTTTCCTATCTATCTTTGTGTCACCTCCACGTTTAGTTATCGTGCTTTCCCTCCCATCATCTATGTAATTGATGTAAATTGTAAAAAGCTGAGACCCCAGCACAGACCCCTGCGGGACTCCACTCAACACATTCAATCTCTGGCTTTGAAAGCAGACCAAGGCAGGCCAGCAGCACGGTTCGATTCCCGTACCAGCCTCTCCGAACAGGCGCCGGAATGTGGTGACTAGGGGCTTTTCACAGTAACTTAATTTGGAGCCTACTCGTGACAATAAGCGATTTCCATTTCATTTTGCCAATCAGAGAGCAGAATTCTCCCTTCTCACAGGCAGCGATAGTGCGGCGGACTCGCAACGGAGAATCGCGGACAGGCTCCTCTCTATCCATAGCTATCCATAGCGCATGTTAATATACAGCTAGTCTCAGTAATGGTGACCATGACAACTATCATTGATTGTGATAAAATCCCATCCAATTCACCCATGTCCTTTAGGGAAGGAAATCCGGCGTCCTGACCTGGTCTGGCCTACATGTGACTCCCGATCCACAGCAACGTGATTGACTTTTAACTGCCCTCTGAAATGGCCGAGCAAACCATTCAGTTCAAGGGCAATTAGGGATGGACAACAAATGCTGGTCCAGCCGGCGATGCCCACATTTAGATTGGCTCTCACATCCGCACAGTTTGAACTGTAAATTTTAATTTTGCGACGTCTTCCTCGAGCGCCCGCCGCAATGTTCTCTACTCCCGCTCTGGGCGAAGGCCGCCAAGCCAGGACACCAATCCAAGCTGGGAGGTGGTGGCAGCGGTGGTCAGTGCCAATGTCCTTCAAAAGATGTCAGCCACCCTGTGCCAAGAGCGAATGAATGATCTCCTCCGTTCTCTGTTCTGCCAGGGTAAGTCACTCTTCTCATCACTCTGGACTGACGCACTCGCACATCCATCACACATAGAATCATAGAACAGTACAGCACAGAACAGGCCCTTCGGCCCTCGATGTTGTGCCGAGCAATGATCACCCTACTCAAACCCACGTATCCACCCTATACCCTTAACCCAACAACCCCCCCTTAACCTTACTTTTTAGGACACTACGGGCAATTTAGCATGGCCAATCCACCTAACCCGCACATCTTTGGACTGTGGGAGGAAACCGGAGCACCCGGAGGAAACCCACGCACACACGGGGAGGACGTGCAGACTCCGCACAGACAGTGACCCAGCCGGGAATCGAACCTGGGACCCTGGAGCTGTGAAGCATTTATGCTAACCACCATGCTACCGTGCTGCCCACATCCAGAGGGATCTCACACAATGACTGCTCAAAGGACATCACCACTCGCTCTCCAACACACATCTTCAGCTGCCCTGCAATTCATGTCCTCATCCAGTCCATGGCTCCACTCACCATCCACATAGGCCACGCATCCATCTCATCTTCCCTGACACACGGCCTGCTCATATACCTCCATCTCTCTACGTCCAGGACAAGCTGGAAAAACAACAAAAAGAACAACAAAAGGGAGAGGTCCCAGATTGTGGGAGGATGTCAAACTCAAGGTCCTCACAGGTTTTGAGGAGCGAGCCATTCAGCTTACGGCGATGACGTGGACCGTTCCTGTGCAGACGGTAATGTCATCAGCAAAAAAACAAGTGAGGATCCAGCACTGCAACATCGACCAGGCAACCAGGCTGTGCCTGCTGTCTCTTGTTTCTCAAGCCTCTGCCATGTACTGATAACCACTCCTTTCTTTCACATCAGGGACACAGCTGTGGGGTCAAGGTGCCAGGTCCTCGACTCCAGCCCTGAGAAAAGCACAGACGAGGATTCACAGACGCTGACATTGTTAAAGTGTCGCAGCGCAGACCCCCATCCTCCACCAGCACAGAGACACATATCTCAGTGTGACATTGTTCCAGATTAGCCACAGCATCACAACCTGGTCAGTACAGAGCACTGTCTGATTTACAGCAGGCAGAGGCAGGGACGTCCCAGTGTGCTGGAACCCACAGGATTGCTGGAGGTCAGGGACCTGCTGAGTCTGAATCAGATCTGGACTCAGCCTTGCCTCAGTTGCTGGAGCTCCAAAGGCAAGGTCAGGAAAATCAGGAAGGGGTTTCTGAGACCACACCTACCACCTTCAGGCTGCGGTGAGAGCATTGAAAGGCCAACGCACCGAGGTAGCACAGGTAGGGTGGCGGACGCCGTGGAGACTATGGTCCAGGACATTTGTCCAGTACTCCTGCGGGAGCCACACCCCAGGCTGAGGCACTTGCTGCGATCCATCAGTGTCACTGCAAGAGGGGGTAGGAGCACTTCAGCTGCCGCTCCACCTCAAGGGTGCAGCCAGGGACCCTCAGGCACCCACTGGGAGGAGCATGAGTTGGTCTACACCCCCGGGCCATCCACTCGGGTAACTCAGGGCCCATCTGAATCCCCTCTTCCTGGGGCTTAGCAGCTCCAGCTCCAGGCTGAGGAGGGAGGCACTGTCACACAACAGGAACCTGAAAGCATTTCAGAATCCTACAGGTCTCGGCCTGCACAGAGGATGCCCGACAAACTTATCACAGACAACAGGGCGTGGCAGACAGCAGGTGTATGAGACAGCAAGTGCAGCAGTCGGCAGGTGCAGCAGACAGCAGGTGTAGCAGACAGCAGGTGTAGCAGACAGCAGGTGTAGCAGACAGAAGGTGTAGCAGACAGCAGGTGTAGCAGACAGCAGGTGTAGCAGACAGCAGGTGTAGCAGACAGCAGGGGTAGCAGTCGGCAGGTGTAGCAGACAGCAGGTGTACCAGTCAGCAGGTGTATGAGACAGCAGGTGTAGCAGACAGCAGGTGTAGCAGACAGCAGGTGTAGCAGACAGCAGGTGTATGAGACAGCAGGTGTAGCAGACAGCAGGTGTATGAGACAGCAGGTGTAGCAGACAGCAGGTGTAGCAGACAGCAGGTGTAGCAGTCATCAGGTGTAGCAGACAGCAGGTGTAGCAGACAGCAGGTGTAGCAGTCATCAGGTGTAGCAGACAGCAGGTGTAGCAGGCAGCAGGTGTAGCAGACAGCAGGTATAGCAGTCAGTAGGTGTAGCAGGCAGCAGGTGAATGAGACAGCAGGTGTAGCAGACAGCAGGTGTAGCAGTCATGAGGTGTATGAGACAGCAGGTGTAGCAGACAGCAGGTGTAGCAGACAGCAGGTGTAGCAGACAGCAGGTGTAGCAGACAGCAGGTGTAGCAGACAGCAGGTGTAGCAGACAGCAGGTGTAGCAGTCATCAGGTGTAGCAGACAGCAGGTGTAGCAGGCAGCAGGTGTAGCAGACAGCAGGTATAGCAGTCAGTAGGTGTAGCAGGCAGCAGGTGTATGAGACAGCAGGTGTAGCAGACAGCAGGTGTAGCAGACAGCAGGTGTAGCAGACAGCAGGTGTAGCAGACAGCAGGTGTAGCAGTCAGGAGGTGTATGAGACAGCAGGTGTAGCATACAGCAGGTGTAGCAGACAGCAGGTGTAGCAGTCGACAGGTGTAGCAGACAGCAGATGTAGCAGACAGCGGGTGTAGCAGGCAGCAGGTGTAGCAGTCGACAGGTGTAGCAGACAGCAGGTTTATGGATCAGCAGGTGTAGCAGTCAGCAGGTGTAGCAGACAGCAGGTGTAGCAGTCAGCTGATGTAGCAGACAGCAGGTGTAGCAGACAGCAGGTGTAGCAGACAGCAGGTGTAGCAGTCGACAGGTGTAGCAGACAGCAGGTGTAGCAGACAGAAGGTGTAGCAGGGAGCAGGTGTCTGAGACAGCAGGTGTAGCAGACAGCAGGTGTGTGAGATAGCAGGTGTAGCAGTCAGCAGGTGTAGCAGACAGCAGGTGTAGCAGTCAGCAGATGTAGCAGACAGCAGGTGTAGCAGACAGCAGGTGTAGCAGACAGCAGGTGTAGCAGTCGACAGGTGTAGCAGACAGCAGGTGTAGCAGACAGAAGGTGTAGCAGGGAGCAGGTGTCTGAGACAGTACGTGTAGCAGACAGCAGGTGTATGAGACATCAGGTGTTGCAGACAGCAGGTGTAGCAGACAGCAGATAGAGCAGACAGCAGGTGTAGCAGAGAGCAGGTGTAGCAGTCAGCAGGTGTAGCAGACAGCAGGTGTATGAGACAGCAGGTGTAGCAGACAGCAGGTGTAGCAGACAGCAGGTGTAGCAGACAGCAGGTGTATGAGTCGGCAGGTGTAGCAGACAGCAGGTGTATGAGGCATCAGGTGTAGCAGACAGCAGGTGTAGCAGTCAGCAGGTGTATGAGACAGCAGGTGTAGCAGACAACAGGTGTAGCAGACAGCAGGTGTAGCAGTCAGCAGGTGTAGCAGACAGCAGGTGTAGCAGTCAGCAGGTGTAGCAGACAGCAGGTGTAGCGGACAGCAGGTGTAGCAGACAGCAGGTGTATCAGACAGCAGGTGTAACAGACAGCAGGTGTATGAGACAGCAGGTGTAGCAGACAGCAGGTGTATGAGACAGCAGGTGTAGCAGACAGCAGGTGTAGCAGACAGTAGGTGTGGCAAACAGCAGGTTTATGAGACAGCAGGTGCCGCAAACAGCAGGTGTAGCAGACAGCAAGTCGAGCAGACAGCAGGTGTAGCAGACAGCAGGTGTATGAGACAGCAGGTGTAGCAGTCAGCAGGTGTAGCAGACAGCAGATGTATGAGGGAGCAGGTGTAGCAGTCAGCAGGTGTATGAGACAGCAGGTGTAGCAGTCAGCAGGTTTATGAGACAGCAGGTGCAGCAAACAGCAGGTGTAGCAGACAGCAAGTAGAGCAGACAGCAGGTGTAGCAGACAGCAGGTGTATGAGACAGCAGGTGTATGAGGGAGCAGTTGTAGCAGACAGCAGGTGTATGAGACAGCAGGTGTAGCAGACAGCAGGTGTATGAGACAGCAGGTGTAGCAGACAGCAGGTGTATGAGACAGCAGGTGTAGCAGACAGCAGGCATAGCAGACAACAGGTGTATGAGACAGCAGGTGTAGCAGACAGCAGGTTTATGGGACAGCAGGTGTAGCAGACAGCAGGTGTAGCAGACAGCAGGTGTAGCAGACAGCAGGTGTAGCAGTCAGCAGGTGTAGCAGACAGCAGGTGTAGCAGACAGCAGGTGTAGCAGACAGCAGGGGTAGCAGGCAGCAGGTGTAGCAGTCAGCAGGTGTAGCAGACAGCAGGTGTAGCAGACAGCAGGTGTAGCAGTCAGCAGGTGTAGCAGACAGCAGGTGTATGAGACAGCAGGTGTAGCAGACAGCAGGTGTATGAGGCAGCAGGTGTAGCAGTCAGCAGGTGTAGAAGACAGCAGGTGTATGAGACAGCAGGTGTAGCAGTCAGCAGGTGTAGCAGACAGCAGGTGTATGAGACAGCAGGTGTAGCAGACAGCAGGTGTAGCAGACAGCAGGTGTAGCAGACAGTAGGTGTAGCAGACAGCAGGTGTAGCAGACAGCAGGTGTAGCAGACAGCAGGGGTAGCAGTCAGCAGGTGTAGCAGACAGCAGGTGTAGCAGACAGCAGGTGTAGCAGACAGCAGGTGTAGCAGTCAGCAGGTGTAGCAGACAGCAGGTGTAGCAGTCAGCAGGTGTAGCAGACAGCAGGTGTATGAGACAGCAGGTGTAGCAGTCAGCAGGTGTAGCAGACAGTAGGTGTAGCAGTCAGCAGGTGTAGCAGTCAGCAGGTGTAGCAGACAGCAGGTGTAGCAGACAGCAGAGGTAGCAGACAGCTGGGGTAACAGACAGCAGGTGTAGCAGACAGCAGGTGTAGCAGACAGCAGGTGTAGCAGACAGCAGGTGTAGCAGACAGTAGGTGTAGCAGAGAGTAGGTGTATGAGACAGCAGGTGTAGCAGACAGCAGGTGTAGCAGACAGCAGGTGTAGCAAACAGCAGGTGTAGCAGACAGCAGGTGTAGCAGTCGACAGGTGTAGCAGACAGCAGGTGTAGCAGACAGCAGGTGTATGAGACAGCAGGTGTCGCAGACAGCAGGTGTAGCAGACAGCAGGTGTAGCAGACAGCAGGTGTAGAAGACAGCAGGTGTATGAGACAGCAGGTGTAGCAGACAGCAGGTGTAGCAGTCAGCAGGTGTAGCAGACAGCAGGTGTATGAGACAGCAGGTGTCGCAGACAGCAGGTGTAGCAAACCGCAGGTGTAGCAGTCAGCAGGTGTAGCAAACAGCAGGTGTATGAGACAGCAGCTGTAGCAGACAGCAGGTGTATGAGACAGCAGGTGTAGCAGACAGCAGGTGTATGAGACAGCAGGTGTAGCAGACAGCAGGTGTAGCAGACAGCAGGTGTAGCAGACAGCAGGCATAGCAGACAACAGGTGTATGAGACAGCAGGTGTAGCAGACAGCAGGTGTATGAGACAGCAGGTGTAGCAGTCAGCAGGTGTAGCAGTCAGCAGGTGTAGCAGACAGCAGGTGTAGCAGACAGCAGGTGTAGCAGACAGCAGGTGTAAGAGAGAACAGGTGTATGAGACAGCAGGTGTAGCAGACAGCAGGTGTAGCACACAGCAGGTGTAGCAGACATCAGGTGTAGCCGACAGCAGGTGTAGCAGACAGCAGGTGTAGCAGACAGCAGGTGTAGCAGACAGCAGGTGTTGCAGGCAGCTGGTGTAGCAGACAGCAGGTGTAGCAGTCAGCAGGTGTAGCAGACAGCAGGTGTAGCAGACAGCAGGTGTAGCAGACAGCAGGTGTAGCAGACAACAGGGGTAGCAGACAGCAGGGGTAACAGACAGCAGGTGTAGCAGACAGCAGGTGTAGCAGACAGCAGGTGTAGCAGACAGTAGGTGTATGAGACAGCAGGTGTAGCAGACAGCAGGTGTAGCAGACAGCAGGTGTAGCAAACAGCAGGTGTCGCAGACAGCAGGTGTTGCAAACAGCAGGTGTAGAAGACAGCAGGTGTAGCAGACAGCAGGTGTATGAGACAGCAGGTGTCACAGACAGCAGGTGTAGCAGACAGCAGGTGTAGCAGACAGCAGGTGTAGCAGTCAGCAGGTGTAGCAGACAGCAGGTGTATGAGACAGCAGGTGTAGCAAACAGCAGGTGTAGCAGTCAGCAGGTGTAGCAAACAGCAGATGTAGAAGACAGCTGGTGTAGCAGACAGCAGGTGTATGAGACAGCAGGTGTAGCAGACAGCAGGTGTATGAGACAGCAGGTGTAGCAGACAGCAGGTGTATGAGACAGCAGGTGTAGCAGACAGCAGGTGTATGAGACAGCAGGTGTAGCAGACAGCAGTTGTAGCAGACAGCAGGGGTATGAGACAGCAGGTGTAGCAGACAGCAGGTGTATGAGACAGCAGGTGTAGCAGACAGCAGGTGTATGAGACAGCAGGTGTAGCAGACAGCAGGCATAGCAGACAACAGGTGTATGAGACAGCAGGTGTAGCAGACAGCAGGTTTATGGGACAGCAGGTGTAGCAGACAGCAGGTGTAGCACACAGCAGGTGTAGCAGACATCAGGTGTATGTGACAGCAGGTGTAGCAGACAGCAGGTGTAGCAGACAGCAGGTGTAGCAGACAGCAGGTGTAGCAGACAGCAGGTGTTGCAGTCAGCAGGTGTAGCAGACAGCAGATGTAGCAGACAGCAGGTGTAGCAGACAGCAGGTGTATGAGACAGCACGTGTAGCAGACAGCAGGTGTATGAGACAGCAGGTGTAGCAGACAGCAGGTGTAGCAGAGAGCAGGTGTAGCAGAGAGCAGGTGTAGCAGACAGCAGGTGTATGAGACAGCAGGTGTAGCAGACAGCAGGTGTATGAGACAGCAGGTGTAGCTGACAGCAGGTGTAGCAGACAGCAGGTGTAGCAGGCAGCAGGTCTAGCAGACTGCAGTTGTAGCAGTCAGCAGGTGTAGCAGACAGCAGGTGTATGAGACAGCAGGTGTAGCAGACAGCAGGTGTAGCAGGCAGAAAGTGTAGCAGACAGCAGGTGTAGCAGACGGCAGGCGTGGCAGTCAGCAGGTGTATGGGACAGCAGGGGTAGCAGACAGCAGGTGTAGCAGACAGCAGGTGTAAGAGACAGCAGGTGTAGCAGACAGTAGGTGTAGCAGACAGCAGGTGTAGCTGACAGCAGGTGCAGCAGACAGCAGGTGTAGCAGACAGCAGGTGTATGAGACAGCAGGTGTAGCAGACAGCAGGTGTAGCAGACAGCAGGTGTAGCAGACAGCAGGTGAATGAGACAGCAGGTGTAGCAGTCAGCAGGGGTAGCAGGCAGCAGGTGTAACAGACAGCAGGTGTAGCAGACAGCAGGTGTAGCAGACAACAGGTGTCGCAGACAGCAGGTGTAGCAGACAGTAGGTGTAGCAAACAGCAGGTGTAACAGACAGCAGGTGTAGCAGACAGCAGGTGTAGCAGACAACAGGTGTAGCAGACAGCAGGGGTAGCAGACAGCAGGGGTAGCAGACAGCAGGGGTAGCAGGCAGCAGGTGTAGCAGACAGCAGGTATATGAGACAGCAGGTGTAGCAGACAGCGGGTGTATGAGACAGCAGGTGTATGAGACAGCAGGTGTATGAGACAGCAGGTGTAGCAGACAGTAGGTGTAGCAGACAGCAGGTGTTGCAGGCAGCAGGTGTAGCAGACAGCAGGTGTAGCCGACAGCAGGTGTAGCAGGCAGCAGGTGTAGCAGACAGCAGGTGTAGCAGACAGCAGGTATATGAGACAGCATGTGTAGCGTACAGCAGGTGTATGAGACAGCAGGTGTAGCAGACAGCAGGTGTATGAGACAGCAGGTGTAGCAGACAGCAGGTGTAGCAGACAGCAGGTGTAGCAGACAGCAGGTTTATGAGCCAGCAGGTGTAGCAGACAGCAGGGGTAGCAGTCAGCAGGTGTAGCAGACAGCAGGTGTAGCAGACAGCAGGTGTAGCAGACAGCAGGGGTAGCAGTCAGCAGGTGTAGCAGACAGCAGGTGTAGCAGACAGTAGGTGTAGCAGACAGCAGGTGTAGCAGACAGCAGGTTTATGAGACAGCAGGTGTAGCAGACAGCAGGTGTAGCAGACAACAGGTGTATGAGACAGCAGGTGTAGCCGACAGCAGGTTTATGAGGCTGCAGATGTAGCAGACAGCAGGTATATGAGACTGCAGATGTAGCAGACAGCAGGTGTATGAGACAGCAGGTGTAGCAGACAGCAGGTATATGAGACTGCAGATGTAGCAGACAGCAGGTGTATGAGACAGCAGGTGTAGCAGACAGCAGGTGTAGCAGACAGCAGGTGTAGCAGACAGCAGGTGTTGCAGACAGCAGGTGTAGCAGTCAGCAGGTGTATGAGACAGCAGGTGTAGCAGACAGCAGGTGTAGCAGACAGCAGGTGTAGCAGACAGCAGGTGTTGCAGACAGCAGGTGTAGCAGTCAGCAGGTGTATGAGACAGCAGGTGTAGCAGACAGCAGGTGTATGAGACAGCAGGTGTAGCAGACAGCAGGTGTAGCAGACAGCAGGTGTTGCAGACAGCAGGTGTAGCAGTCAGCAGGTGTATGAGACAGCAGGTGTAGCAGACAGCAGGTGTATGAGACAGCAGGTGTAGCAGACAGCAGGTGTAGCAGACAGTAGGTGTAGCAGACAGCAGGTGTATGAGACAGCAGGTGTAGCAGACAGTAGGTGTAGCAGACAGCAGGTGTAGCAGACAGTAGGTGTAGCAGACAGCAGGTGTTGCAGACATCAGGTGTAGCAGACAGCAGGTGTAGCAGACAGCTGGCTGCCTCCACCTCTGCAGCCAATGTTGGGGATGCACCAAGACATATCAGCGAGGTTAGAAACACTAAGTAGACGTGGTTGGACAGCGTGGGCTGTTAATCACTTACATATAATAATCACTTCTGCAAATAAACTCCCACCATTGTCACTCTGTCTCAGATTCCTTATTATGATGAGTAGGGCCCCTGTCAGTCTGAATTGAAAACTTGGTTACTGCACAAGATGAAAGCAGGGTTCTGAGTCTGTGAACTCCCTTCTGTTTAACCTTCCCAGCATGCTGTTTGTGCACCTTTGCAGTCACTGGACACATCAGTCATGCCTGTATCTCAATGGGAATTATCACTGCTCCAGGATGTCCTGGGCTGGCATCACAGAATCCCGTCAGATTTTTCATTCACTTTTTATAATCTTACAGGAAGTGAAAAAAAGATGGCAGCATAGCCATACAATTAAGGTTCAAGGTAAAGCAACAGAAACTTTATTTTTTTAATCGTTTTAAAAACTATTAAACTTTTATCATAGAATCTTGAGGAATGTAGGAATTTCAGATATATATATTATGGTATTTGTATCTGGCGCAGCAAGGGTTAAAAGCCTGGGTTAGTGTGCGATTGCAACAATGTTTTTTTTTTGCAATTCTAGTTTAACAGACAGTCAGACACTGGCTACAGACGGGATAATTAATGTATCATAAAAGTAAGATCATCATTCATTCCAAATATGTAAAGTGGTTTCCTAAATAGGGCTAATGGAATTTTGTTTATAGAGAAACGGTTCCCTGGGCAGTTGATAATTAGAAACATTGTGCAGAGCCTTAGTAAAATGGTCGAAACCTAGTTAGTGGGATAGGGATGATGTAGTTAATGGGAGGAGCTAGCGGCTGAAGCTGCCAGGTGTGGGTTTTCAGTAAATAACTTATTGTGAACAGAACAGGAGCTTTTTGCCAAATGCTGGGAAGTTAAACAGTAGTTTGACACAGGCAAGAATCTGCAGGCTGATTCCTGAATGATCTCTCTCTCCTTTCAAAGCAGTTTATCACAGACATCTCTATACTGCAAGTATTCCTTGGTTTTCTAACTGTTTTAAAAGTGTGTTTTGACCTGGGATAGGTTTGCTTGATTAGAGAATGAAAGATTGCAGTTAGTAATTAGTGTTTCATTTTATTGTAAAGCATTATTTAACTGGTAAATAAAAGCGATTTTTTGTATGACGATAAAGTTAGTTTAATCCTGTGTTAGTAATAAAGTTTGTTCTGATACACCAGTTCCCTATTTGTGCGTGAAATCACTCCTGGAGCGAAGTGTCTTTCCTAACAGTTTTACAAATTAAATTAGATATTGAGGTCATTGTCTTGTACCCTAGCAACAGTTGGGGTCTAATCCAGGATCATAATCAAATGGAAAACGTTGGCTATTTCACAAATATGATATTTGTTTGTTGTTAGGTTGTTCAACATTAATTATGTCTCATTATTCTATTGAACACCAAATTATACTCATTCAACAAAGCGTAACTTTTTCAAGGGATTTTACAATGAGTTTACAAGTCTAACTAGTGAGAGTTCATGTTAATTCATGTAATTTCTAAGATTTCCATCTGTGAAGACATTAGCAATGCACTCTATGGAGGAGCGGGGAATCACTCAGCCTAATACTTGGGTTCCTGTGTTCAATGGTGCATGTACAAATTCTAGAGTCACTGTCAGCTTCATCGAGCCATGACAGAAAGCACCGACAGTTTCACTGTTATTACAACTTCGACAGTCGGCAATGTCTTGGCTTTCATTGTACTGAAGGGTGCCATGTTGATATATAGCCTGTCTTTTCTCTTGACACATGTTGACTAGCCAGCTGTGTATTTTCAGCCTTTTGCATTTCATTTTTTTTTTGCCAAGGTTTCCAACATTTTTCGTGTTTTTGATCCCCCTCTTCTTTGCAGTGTGAAGTCAGGAACAGAAACTGCGTGGCAGCCGTGCGTACCATCTACAAGCTGCACTGCAGCAACTCGCCAAGGCTCCTGAGGCAGCACCTTCCAAACCCTCCACCTTTACTACCTACAAGGACGAGGGCAGCCAATACCTGGGAACACCACCGTCTGCAAGTTCCATTCCAAGGGTAGCAATGTTGCTTCACAGCACCAGGTTACCAGGTTCGATTCCCGGCTTGGGCCACTGTCTGTGAGGAGTCGGCATGTTCTCCCTGTTTCTGCGTGGGTTTCCTCCGGGTGCTCCGGTTTCCTCCCACAAATCCCGAAAGACATGTGTTAGGTGAATTGGACATTCTGAATTCTCACTTTGTGTACCCGAACAGGCTCCAGAATGTGGCGACTAGGGGCTTTTGACAGTAACTTTGTTCCAGTGTTAATGTAAGCCCACTTGTGACAATAAAGATTATTATTATTACAAGTCACTGACCATCCTGACTTGGGAATATATCGCCATTCCTTCTGGATCAAAATCCTGGAATTCCATCCCAACATCGCTATGGGTGGATGCGCCACATAGACTACAGTGGTTCAAGAAGGCAGCTCACCACCACCTTCACAAGGGCAATTGGGAGTGAGCAATAAATGCTGGCCTAGCCAGCGAAACCACGTGCCATGGATTAATCTCAACAAAAATCTAGATGTAAAATCACACTCGATTTTGAAATGAAACGAAAATTGCTTATTGTCACAAGTAGGCTTCAAATGAAGTTACTGTGAAAAGCCCCTAGTCGCCACATTCCAGCACCTGTTCGGGGAGGCTGGTACAGGAATTGAACCGTGCTGCTGGCCTGCCTTGGTCTGCTTTCAAAGCCAGCGATTTAGCCGTGTGCTAAACCAGCCCCAATTTTGGAAGTAGCTCAGTGTGTTTGAACTTGATGGTACAAGAGCTCAAGTCTTAATGTGCGACAGTGTTTATTTTTCAATATTGGCTGCACAAAATCACATTGGTCTCAAACAATAAGTCAGGCAATTTAATTAGATTCATTTAAGGGCCACATTAAGGCAAGTAATTTATTAATGATGCTCGAAAAAGTGCCATGCTGAACGTGAGGATGAGTTACAAATTGGGCTACACCAGAGGAACTTTACCATTTCTTTTGTGTTTGTATAGTATCAGCTTCCATACTCACCTCAGCGAAGGGAAGCTACAAATAGTGATTCTCGAGTAATTCCTAATATGCGAAAAATAAACACATTTTGGAATCAGGTTGCGGATTTGTAAACATTGCTTTTTCTGAAATGCACCCTTGTGATTTATAAACGGGTTTCAGATTCCGATATTTATTATTCAACGTGAGGTAAATTAGAGGCTGCGTTGCTGCATGCTTCACTCATCAATCGAGAAAACACTGTCAATTGGAAATCAATAATCACTGGGGAGCTTCTGACAGGCTGGAGACAAGCAAATGTAGCCACCGTATTCACAGAAGGCAACTGAACCATGCTTGCAAACTTCAGACCCATTAAGCTGTGCTCTGTAATTGGAAAATTCAGGGGATCAATAATCAGAAGCAAAATGGAAAGTATGAAAATAACCTAATACATAACAGTCAACAAGCCTTCAGATAAAATCTATGCAACCTCATAAATATCTCTGAGGTGGTAACATTTCAAATTGATGGGGGTTGGGCCCACTCTGCAGATGGAGTGTGGAAGCTATGTGAGGCGGTGTACCTAAACTTTCGAAAGACCTTTGATCAAATATCGAGGTATAGGGACTGCTTTACAAACTAAATTAGTGGGTATCACAGGATGACGTGGGGTAGGAATGGAGAGTTCTGAGGGAGGAGCAGGGCTTGTAAAATTGAAGAGGGCTACAGAGAGGGCATGATGGAGGAATTTTAACCCAATGATTAAGACAATTGCGCCTTCCATATGGTCATGTGTAAAACTCATCTGTCTGATACTCCACCATCAGTTTATAGTTTGCCACTCTATCATTCCATCAAACTGAAATGGAAGCTAGAATTTAGCATTTTGTGAATCCACATGAAGTCTGTATATTCTGTGTGCTGCCAGTAGTGAAGATGCTTCTTCTAGCTGGGAACTTTCACTTTGGTTTGATGGGCTGTGTCACTGGGGCTGGTTTAGCACACTGGGCTAAATCACTGGCTTTTAAAGCAGACCAAGGCAGGCCAGCAGCACGGTTCAATTCCCGTACCAGCCTCCCCGAACAGGTGCCGGAATGTGGCGACTAGGGGCTTTTCTCAGTGACTTCATTGAAGCCTACTCCTGACAATAAGTGATTTTCATTTCATTTCATTTCACTTTATGTTCTGTAGACTGGGCAAAGTGAATGATGAACTGCAGAACATCTAGTTTGAATAATTTATTGTGGAACAACTGGGTGATAAATAGGATGAATAAAATAATAAACTGCGAACACTAATTAACTATGGTAGAGCTACTGCAAAATACGTCTATCCTCCAGCCTACTCCCAACTCCCAGACTACAGGGTCAGGGTCACGTGTTGGGTTTACATTGCTACCTAGTGGTCGGAGGTCGTGCATAACATTATGTGCAAACTTGCTTTATGCATATCATCATAGGATGATGGTGGAGTATCAGGGAGAGTTTTTCCACATAAAAGGCTCTATTGTCTTAACGCAGAGCACCTAAAGATACTTGCCAGGACTCTCAAACATCAGGGACAAGCCTGAGTTCCAATGACTTGCCCCTGAAATCTTCTGGGCAGAGGTGGATTACCTTTGTGAAAATGTTGGACTGGCTGGGTCGGTATCCAATAGAGTTCAGAAGATTGAGAGGCGAACTCATTGAAACATGTAAGATCCTAACTTGACAGGGTGGATGCTGAGAGGATGTTTCCACGTGTGGGAGAGACGAGAACAAGGGGGCAGGCACTGTTTAAAAATAAATGGTCTCCAATTTAAGACGGAGATGGGAAGGACTTTTCTCTCTCAGAGGATTGTGAGTCTCTGGAACTCTCTTCACTGGGGACCAGTGGAGGCAGGGTCATCGAATATCTTTAAGGTCAAGGCAGATAGAATTTCATAGAATTTCATAGAATTTACAGTGCAGAAGGAGGCCATTCAGCCCATCGAGTCTGCACCGGCTCTTGGAAAGAGCACCCTACCCAAGGTCAACAACTCCACCCTATCCCCATAACCCAGTAACCCCACCCAACACTAAGGGCAATTTTGGACTCTAAGGGCAATTTATCATGGCCAATCCACCTAACCTGCACATCTTTGGACTGTGGGAGGAAACCGGAGCACCCGGAGGAAACCCACGCACACACGGGGAGGATGTGCAGACTCCGCACAGACAGTGACCCAAGCCGGAATCGAACCTGGGACCCTGGAGCTGTGAAGCGATTGTGCTATCCACAATGCTACCGTGCTGCCCCAAATTCCTGACGAACAAGGGAGTCCAAGGTTAGAGAGGGTCGGCAGAATGTGGAGTTGAGGCCACAGTGTGATCAGCCTTGACCTTATTGAATGGCAGAGCAGGCTTGCTGCTAATTCCCATGTTCATATGCTCTGCATGTAGCAATGGTGAGCAAGCTGCTTGTTCAGAAAAACCTTTCTTCACCGTTGAGAATGTGTGGCCTTGGGCCAACATGATGAGGATATTTTGGAGCAATGCACCAATGGTACTGTGCCTGCCTTAATTAAGGGTTTCCATTGCCATTACCCCATTGCTTTACTTTTCCTCCATTATGAACTTAAGGATCACACTCAATACACTTCCCTCACTGAAGGCTCTGAGCTGATAGGAGGGAAATGGTGAGTGATGGCATTTGTTTTCATTCATAGATTCAAGAAGAACAAGGTAGCCTATCTCAACGTCTACCGACCGGTGGCCTTAACGTCTGTTATCATGAAATGCTTTGAGCGGCTAGTCATGAGATGGATCACTGCCAGCCTCCCAGACGGTCTCGATCCACTGCAGTTTGCCTATCACCTCAACCGGTCCATAGCAGACGCTATCTCACTGGCTCTACAATCAACACTTGAACACCTCAACAACAAGGACACCTATGTCAGACTGCTGTTCATAGACTACAGCTCCCCCTTCAACACCATTATCCAGACAAGACTAATAACCAAACTCCGCAATCTTGGACTAGACCCCTCCCTGTGCAGCTGGATCCTCGACTTCCTCACCAACAGACCGCAATCTGTCAGGATGGGCAACAGCACCTCCTCCACAATAGTCCTCAACACCGGAGACCCGCAAGGATGTGTGCTCAGTCCTCAACTGTACTCCCTATACACACATGGCTGTGTGGCAAGATTTAATTCCATCTCAATCTATAAGTTTGCGGATGATACGACTGTGATGGACCGCATCTCAAACAACAACGAATCAGACTACAGGAGGGAGATCAATCACTTGGTTGAATGGTGTACCAAAAACAACCTCTCTCTAAATGTTGGAAAGACCAAGGAACTGATCATCGACTTCAGGAAGCGCAGCATGACACACATTCCCGTCTCCATCAATGGCTCTGAAGTGGAGATGGTCGATAGCTTTAAGTTCCTGGGGGTCACCATCACTAACAGTCTGTTCAAGTCCACTCACGTTGATGCAACAGTCAAGAAAGCCCAACACCGTCTCTACTTCCTGTGGAAGCTAAAGAAATTTGGCATGTCTGCATCGACTCTCACAAACTTACACAGAGAGCATTCTATCCGGCTACATCTCAGCCTGGTATGGCAACTGCTCGGCCCAAGATTGCAAGAAACTGCAGAGTGTGGTGAACTCAACCCAACGCATCACACAAGCTTGCTGCTCCCACATTGATTCTGTCTACACTTCCCGCTGCCTCAGGAAGGCTGACAGCATTATCAGAGACCCCTCCCACCCAGGCATTGCCTTCTTCCAGACCCTTCCATCAGGCAGAAGGTACAGAAGCCTGAAGGCTCGCACATTCAGAAATGGGAACAGCTTCTTCCCTCCAGCTACTAGACTCCTCAACGACTCCCCCTCGGACTGATCTGTCCCTGTAAGAACACTATTCATGACACCCTATGCTGCTCCTGCTCAGGTATGTGCTTTGTTTGGCCCCTTGTTCCGCACTGTAACCAATCACTGTTTGTCGATGCACCATTTGTCAATGTTCTCTGTTGATTATTCTTGTGTCTGCTATATACTTACTGTCTACATTCCCCAGCCACAGAAAAATACTTTTCACTGTACTTCGATACATGTGACAATAAATCAAATCAAATGTGGTGTCACTGGCTATGCCAGCGTGTGTTTCCCATCCCTAATTGCATTTGAACTGTGTGCCTTGCTAGGCCGTTTCTAGTGCATTCAAGAGCCAAGTGCATTGGTGTGGATCTGGAGTCAAATGTAGGTCAGACAAGGTAAGGACGGAAGGTTTACTTCCCTTAAATGATATTAGGAAACCAGGGGCGGGATTCTCCGACCCCACGCTGGGTTGGAGAATCGGCGGGGGGGCGGCATGAATCCCGCCCCCGCCGGCCGCTTAATTCTCTGGCACAGGAGATTCGGCGGGGGTGGCAATTGCGCCACGCCGGTTGGCGGACACCCCCCCGGGGATTCTCTGGCCCGCGATGGGCCGAAGTCCCGCTGCTGTAAAGCTGGTCCTGCCGGCGTGAATTAAACCACCTCCCTGACCGGCGGGACCAGGCGGCGCGGGCAGGCTCCGTGGTCCGGGGGGGGGGGGGGGGCGCGGGGCGATCTGGCCCCGGGCGGTGCCCCCATGGTGGCCTGGCCACCGATCGGGGCCCACCGATCCGCGGGCGCGCCTGTGCCATGGGGGCACTCTTTCCCCTCCGCGTCGGCCGTGTAAGCCTCCGCAATGGCCGACGAGTAGCATGGTGGTTAGCATCAATGCTTCACAGCTCCAGGGTCCCAGGTTCGATTCCCGGCTGGGTCACTGTCCAAAGATGTGCGGGTTAGGTGGATTGGCCATGCTAAATTGCCCGTGGTGTAAGGTTAATGGGGGGATTGTTGGGTTACGGGTATAAGGGTCACGTGGGTTTAAGTAGGGTGATCATTGCTCGGCACAACATCGAGGGCCGAAGAGCCTGTTCTGTGCTGTACTGTTCTATGTTCTATGAGTTGGTGACACCCCCCCCCCCCCCCCGTGCATGCGCGGGGATGATGTCAGCAGCCGTTGACGCTCCCTCGCATGCGCGGACTACTGCCAGCTGGCGGAGTCCCTTCGGCCTCAGCTGGCATGGCACCAAAGGCCTTTCCCTTTGGCCGGCGGCGCACCAACCACTCCGGCGCGGGCCTAGCCCCTAAAGGTGAGGGCTTGGCCCCTAAAGGAGGATTCCGCACCTTTGGGGCGGCACGACGCCGGAGCGGTTCGCGCCACTCCATCCCGCCGGGACCCTCCGCCCCGCCGGGTAGGGGAGAATCCCGCCCCAGATATTTTTTTTTACAACATTTGAGAACGGCTTCATGGTCGTCATTAGACTTTAATTGAGTTCAGATGGAGTTTGAATCCCACGTGTCGTGGTGGGATTTGAACCCCGGTGCCCAGGGAATTAACCTGGGTCTCTGGATTACTAGCCCAGTGACAATACCACTCCGCCACCACCTCCTTGAAGCGCTGGTACGGCTGCATGTACTGGGGTTTTGCTCTTCCTCCTCAGGGATATATGGAGAAAGGGAAGAGAAAGACATGGCACAACAGTGTACCTGCTGGTCAACATTCTTTTTAGTAGGAGGAGTCATGAGAGAAACCTTTTTAAAATATCCACGGGACCTCAGAGGGAAACTCTGGGTGGACTGACGAGGCCAAAAACAGGTTCCCTTCCTAATTTTCCTTCATGGGGACAGGGAGGAACAGGGAACACACTTCTGTGTCTCATCAGGAAAACTGCAGCCTCCACTACCCCAGGATCCTTCCTGCACTTCCACTATGATCATCCCGAACCCTCTTCCTTCATCCATCTCCGGATCAGTGGCTGACAAAATGCGAACCAACTTTGGATTGTCAGCGATGCTTTTGAGGCCTGGGAGTCACAAAAGCCTCAACCTCAAATTGTCTCCAGCATGCCAGAAACCAGCCCGAATTATATTCAACACCAGGGCAAGCCACGGGGCATTAATAAGCAACAATCAAGCACAGACTGTCAGCAAAATCTCTGATTAAAAAGGAAAACAAATCAATTTACTCCAAATATTTTTCAGTAACATTGCAAATCCTACAGGTTACCAATAAACGGAGGATTTATTACTGGAAACAAGACGTCAGAGGGGCTGGTTTAGCTCACTGGGCTAAATTGCTGGCTTTTAAAGCAGACCAAGCAGGCCAGCAGCACGGTTCGATTCCCGTACCAGCCTCCCCGGACAGGCGCCGGAATGTGGCGACTAGGGGCTTTTCACAGTAACTTCATTGGAGGCTACTCGTGACAATAAGCGATTTTCATTTTTTTTTTCATTTTCATTTCATGTCAGGAAAAAGTTGTAAATTCACAAGAAAGTTATTGGATTTGCCCACACCACAAAGCAGGTCAAAATGCATATGCTTCATTCACCATCCCAGTGCAAATCAGGTATTGTCAGCTTGACTGCATCAAATGCCGTTTGATTGCTCGTAACCTGCAGAAATGCTGGGCTGTAATGTCTGAGCTCCTGGACAGTGTGAGAGGGGTTGGCTATAAAGATGCACTAGGGATGCCCTCTCTGGGAATTCCCAGCTAAGGATTCCATGCCCATTGCCCAGGAAGTGCAAACTTCCCTTGGGCAATTGGGACTCATCGGAAATCCATTTTACATCACAGACTTTCCATCTCTCCAACCATCAATAGTTACCCATGAAAAGTTAGAAGGATTAAAACCACTTCTAATCTGTGGGTAACTGTTGGAGAGCCCCACACCAACATCCCCACAGGACTCCCCCACTCTTCCAAACTCCGAGGGGACTCACCCCACAGGACTCTTCTGAATGCTCAGCTAGGCCCCCTCCTCCCCCATCACCCCCACTGGGACTCCCCTCCACCACAAAATTATCCCACCCCCCCAATGGGCTCTCCACCCTGATCCATGGAAATCCCCCTCCAACATGGGAATTTTCCATCTCGGGACTCTTCCCCTGTCCCCTTTGGGCCTCGTCACCCCGGGCAAGGCATAACCCAACCCGAGTTATAATAATAATCTTTATTAGCGTCACACGTAGGATTACATTTACACTGCAATGAAGTTACTGTGAAAATCCCCTAGTCGCCATATTCCGGCGCCTGTTCAGATATACTGAGGAAGAATTCAGAATGTCCAATTCACCTAACAAGCACGTCTTTCGGGTCTTGTGGGAGGAAACTGAAGAACCCATAGGAAATCCACGTAGACTCGGGGGGAACATGCAGACTCCGCACGGACAGTGACCCAAGCTGGGAATTGAATCCGATTCCCGGGTGCTTTGAAGCAACAGTGCTAATCACTGTGCTACCATTAACACCGACCCCTCCTCGAGGCCATGTCCCTGCCCCGACCTGCCCACCACCCACCCTCCCACGAGCAAACCCCAGTCCGATCGCACTGCAGGCCTGACCCGAGAATCCCCCCGAACCCCAAGTAACGGCCAGTATCTCCCAACTCGTCCCACCCAATGCCCAACCTGAACCGACAAAATGATCCCCCCCATGAAGCTCCACCCGATCGTCTCTCCCAATGTCCCATCCACCTCCTCCTCCCCCCCACTCAACACCCAACCCAACTCCCTCAGATAATCTGCATTCCCACCAAATTCTACCCATTTACCGCACACGTTAATTTTCCTTGGTCTGTAAGGGACCTTTAAGCATGGCTGGGCGTTTAAATTAACCTAATTTAAGGCAGCTAGTGGCAGAAAAAAGCAGGCCTGTCCTCCTTATATCTGACCGAGTGGCCTCAGCACTGGGGCTCAGGAACACACTGGACTGCCTGGATTTGGCTCCGCTTGAGTTGGAAGGTCAGGCGAGTAGGATCAATAAATATTTCAGGTAAGAAAGTAAGCGTGGGGTGGCAACCCGGCTCTGACTGCCCACTCCATGGAGGTTCAAGCCCGCTACAAATGTTCCTGTGCCTGAATAAAGACAAATTGGTGTCCGTTCATGTCTGAAAGATCACTTTCTTAAGCTACCCAGAAAATCATGGTGCAAATAGTCAGCAAGCAGGTTGCACACGCAATGTTTAAAGGGACTGTCATTTCCACTAACCATGCGCTATATTTCTTTGTTTCCACAAAGAGAAAAGTTATGGAAGTGCCATAACTGGATTTTTGTGAAACATGATGAGAGGTTTATTAAGGGTGTTGCTCAACACAATCAAGATGGTGACCTGCTCAAAGCCCGCGCAAACACTCTGCTGACATCGCTACACATCACTTGACACAGAACCAGCAGGAATGTATTCCCAGGTACATATCACCCCTCCCTCAGAAGTTGCCATCATAGAACATAGAACAGTACAGCACAGAACAGGCCCTTCGGCCCTCGATGTTGTGCCGAGCCATGATCACCCTACTCAAACCCACGTATCCACCCTATATCCGTAACCCAACAACCCCCCACTTAACCTTACTTTTTTAGGACACTATGGGCAATTTAGCATGGCCAATCCACCTAACCCGCACATCTTTGGACTGTGGGAGGAAACCGGAGCACCCGGAGGAAACCCACGCACACACGGGGAGGACGTGCAGACTCCGCACAGACAGTGACCCAGCCGGGAATCGAACCTGGGACCCTGGAGCTGTGAAGCATTTATGCTAACCACCATGCTACCGTGCTGCCCTTGTAACACCAGGTTAAAGTCCAACAGGTTTGTTTCAAACATGAGCTTTCGGAGTGCAGCTCCTTCCTCAGGACATTCACCTGAGGTAGGATCAGTGCTCCGAAAGCTCGTGTTTGAAACAAACCTGTTGGACTTTAACCTGGTGTTGTAAGACTTCTTACTGTGTTCACCCCAGTCCAACGCCGGCATCTCCACATCACAGATGTTTACACCACAGAGAGTATGGACACTGACATGTCCGACTTGAGGACAACTGTCGAGATTATGGACATGTTATGACAGAGACACCACACAACCAGAGCCAGTTCCTTGTTTCATTATTATTAATTTTTACAGGATGTGGGCTTCACTGGCTATGACAGTATTTGTTGCCCCTCCCTAATTGTCCTTGAGAAGGCGGTGGTGAACTGCCTTTTTGAACTGCTGTGGTCCATGTGGTGTAGTTGCACCCACTGTGCTGTTATAGAGGGAGTTCCAGGATTTTGACCCAACAACAGTGAAGGAACAATGTCAACCTGAGTTTGCCAAATGTAACACCAACCAGTGTATCGGAAGACATTCCAATAGCCCTGAGGGCCAAGTTCCTGAATGTTGTGTTCTGCCAAAAGGAAACAGGCATCCACCCAAGAGACTGTCATAATGATGTACATATGTATCAGTAACATAACAATTTTAGTTATGACAATGCAGTGGATCTGTGTTAAAGTGTTTGATTTGGTAAAAATATCGGGGGCACTAAACGAGTAAAGAGGGAGGGGTGCTATGTATCAGAGTAACACCATTGGCTGGTTTATTGTCATGTGTTACGCAATGACATCATGGAGCATTTCGCGGGCTTTTGTTGAGTTCATTACGAAGGAATAGTCACACAGATTCCCCACAATTCTGTGCTTTCATAATAATAATCGCTTGTCACAAGTGGGCTTGAATGAAGTTACTGCAAAAAGCCCCTAGTCACCACATTCCGGCCCCTGTCCGGGGAGACCGGTACGAGAATTGAACCTGTGCTGCTGGCCTTGTTCTGTATTACAAGTCAGCTGTTTAGCCCACTGTGCTAAACCAGCCCCTTGAGCTTTCAGCTCAAGTGTTCATGTGATGCAGGGCTTGAGGTCTGGATTTTTTCCTAAGACCCTCTGACAATGTTCCTTTTTGAACCAAGTCCATCACCTTCCCCATCACTGGACCAGTTTTTGTATATCTTTGAACTTAAGGTGAAGTGACAGGTACACTATCCACGAACAAGAAATACAAAATATTGCCAAAATGTTCTTCCAGGTCATGTTGGACTTGTAACAACAATCGTAATAAAGCATCCGTATTTGCATGCTGCTCTGATTTGCAATGTTGGATATCATACGTTTGTGCCAACAATACGAATGACCATCTTTGCAATCTACTAGCTGCCGAGGAAGATATACCTTTATACAAAGGTTGTAGTCAAGTGTCGATGCCCATAAAGATAATTGTAGAATCTTCTTACTCCAAAAATGATGCTCAAAGCGGCTGCTTCTCGCTGAGCATAATTCATTTCTGTGCTAGTCAGAGTGCCTGAAGCAAATGTTATCAGGTGTTCTCTCCTGAAGGCATAATGTGTGAGACAACTGCACCAAGCCCCGAGGATGAGGCATCGCAAACTAATTGCAACTTCATTTTTGGATTGCAATGAACCAACAGCTCTGACTTCGGTGAAGCTTCTTTCACTCCATTGTTTGCATTCTCACATTCTTCTGACCAGTTTCATGCCTGTTTGACACATAGCAACGTTTGTACAGGCTTCAATCGTGTTGCTAAATTGCTAAAGTGATCAATCATAAAAGTGGCCTGAATTGTGTCACATTTTGAGGATGTGGCCCTGCCAAGGTTTTCCTTTCATTCTTTGTGTAAACCATCTTTGTCAATAATGTGGCCAAGGTGATTCATAGATGACTTGCAAAAGTTGTGTTTTTCCTTTTTAATTCTCACATTGTGGCTCTGTAACTGCTTTAGTATAGCTTCCAAATTCACTTAGTGTTCCTATTCACTCGAAGCAGTTATGAGTGTGTCATCTAAATAACATTGCAATCCATTCAACCCACTTAGAATTTGATCCATGGATCTTTGAACAAGAGCAGGCGCAGATGTTGTTTCAAAAGGAAGTCGTCAGTAACAAAACAGATCTTTGTGCGTTACTGTGGTGAGTAGTGGTTTTGAATCAGCAGCCACATTAATTTGCAGATATGTTGGTAAAAAAATCGATTTTACTGAATTTCTGCCCTCCAGAAAGTCTAGCAAACAGGTCTTCAGTCAGTGGCAGTGGATAATGATCTACACACAAAACTAGATTAATAGTAGTTTGAAATCTCTACCAATTCTCACTGAACCATCCTGTTTTAATACAGGAACGATAGGTGTCGCCCACTCACTTGTGGCAACAGGTTCAATGGCTCCTGTCTTTATTAATCTGTCTAGTTGTTCTTCAACTTTAGGCTTGATGGTGAATGGCAAGGCTCTAGCTTTGAGACATTTGGGTGTGCTGTCTGGCCTGATTTTTAGGTGTACTTCAATTCCAGTCACAGAGCCTAGTGAATCTTTGAATACTTTCTTTTACTTATTCAGAGGTTGTTGGAAGTTGCACTTTGCTTCCATTAATTGTCTGACTGTTTCTCAGTTAAGACTAATGTTAACCAACCATGCTCTGCCAAATAGAGCACAAAGCTGTCCAAGGACAATGTGAAGATGCAATTTCACTGTCTACCCATTTGCTTCCACTTTCACCATAATCCATCCTTTTAATTGTACAACCTCTTCAGTGTACATCCTTAGGAACACATTGGGCAGTTTTAAAGGCAGATGCCCCAGCGTTTGATGATAAATTGTCGCAGGTATTAACAATACTGCTACGCCTGATCCACTTCCATTTTAATTTCATGATTCAAGTTTTAGCTATGCCCACAAATGGTGTTGATCACCCTGCATTGATATATTAGCTTTAGTCCTTGCAGTAGTTCAGCTTCTCTGTCTTATACGTGATCTTGAGCTTCATCCACTAATTTATAGACATGACGAGATTGTTCACTTGAATTGTTCTTCTTGCACTTTCTTGGTGGAGAGGTGTTCTGGGCCCAGCACGCTTTGCAATGTGGTCCTTCTTACCACGGTTCTTCCATGTATTCGATTTACTCCAGCATTCCTCTGCTGTACCCAACCTGTATACAACGGAGACATGATTGCACCTTTACAGCTTTGTTCCGTGAGACAACTATTTTGTCGATCTTAATTCCATCCCCTGGCCACAAAGTGCCTCTTGTTGTAAGCTCCATCCATGTGGCAACTTCCACAGCAGCTTTCAGAGTTAAATAGTAATAATCTTTATTATTGTCACAAGTAGGCTTACATTAACGCTGCAATGAAGTTACTGTGAAAATCCCCGCGTCGCCACACTCCGGCACCTGTCTGGGTACACAGAGGGAGAATTCAGAATGTCCAATTCACCTAACAGCTCGTCTTTCGGGACTTGTGGGAGGAAACCGGAGCACCCGGAGGAAACTCACGCAGACACGGGGAGAACATGCAGACTCCGCGCAGTGTCCCAAGCCGGGAATCGAACCTGGGACCCTGGCGCTGTGAAGCAACAGTGCTAACCATTGTGCGACCATGCCGCCCAAAGCAGCTTCCTCAGAATTCCTTTCCTGCGTAACCCACAAACCAGCCTGCTTTGTTAAACCTTCACGTTAGCGGCAATGCTCCACCCAATGTCTGTGTGCGCACGCGCGCGAGTCCGGTCACGAGAATCTTCTGTTGTTCCCGATCTGTCCCACAATTAGTCGATGAAAATCTTCTTTCCAGCGATTTTTCTGCCTCAATCCTCGTTGCCAGTTTTCTCTCCTGACAGAGTTCTTTGTTGACGCAAAGAGAACCAGAGTATCATCCAGTGTTGGACCAAGTTCACAATATCCAGCTAATCTTCTGAAAGGCGCCATAAACTGTAAAATGGTTTCACCTTTTCGTGACTGCGGCGGTAGAATCGGAACCTTTCTGCAATCGGTAACAGTTCAGGAAAGAATTGTTCCTCTCAGATTTTCATCAAGTCACTGGAGGACCTGCCTCCGGGTTTTGCTGAGTGAAGAAGATTCTGTGGCAGCATAAACGTTTTACAGCCAAGTGAGCTGCCAAATCTTTAGCTCCTCCGGTGTCCAATTAGCTTTTAAAAACAATTGGAATCTTTCTTCATATGAATTCCATGTTCCGTAATCCTCATCAAACGGGTCCATGGTGCCCGTTTATTCCCGCTATTCTTAAATCCTGCCTTCAAGGGTCACTTCTTCCCTTCCCACTGTGTTGGAAAGTCTGGCACAAACAATCCCCTGAACAAGCAACCAGACAATTTTTCCCTTTATGCCTGAGTAATTGGCTTTTCTCCCGAGTAGTGGCCCGTGCAACATCGACAAATTTTCAAATTCCTGTTCCCTACTGCCCGTGCAGCTTCACCACATGTGCTGTTCCTGTAGCCCAGAACCCACTCGCTTCAACACAAGCAGGTCATCCCTGACTGTCAGTCTCCTTACTCCCAGTTGCTTTCGAAAACTTTTGTTAAACCTTCACATCGACGGCAGTGCTTCACCCAGATCTGTGTGCGGGTGCAAGTCCGATCCCGAGAATATTCCATTGCCGTCCCACAATTAGTCGATGAAAATATTTTTCCCAGTGGTTTTTCTGCCTCATTCCTCATCGCCAGTTTTCTGTCCTGTTATAGGAATTGGAAGCAGAAGTTGGCAATTCAGTCCTTCGAGCCTGCTCCGCCATTCAATCAGATCATGGCTGATCTCTTCCTGGTCTCAAATCCACTTCCCCACCTGTAGCCCATATCCCTTTAACCCATTTTTAAAATCTGAAATACATCCATCTCCTTGTTGAAACCATTTTTTTTTGTAAACAATTTTAATGAGGTATTTTTGGCATTACAAACAACAACAGTTTAAAACAATGTCCAAAGAACAATAAACCGACTCCATCCCACCACGACCTGCCTAATTGACCCCTTATTCTACGCTACCCTAACCCTCCCTAGGTCCTCCGAAACCCCAAAAATCGCCACCTCGGGACTCTTTGCCACCCTTGTTTTCAATACTCTGGACAGGTCGTCTGCAAACCCCTGCCAATATCCCCTAAGTTTTGGACACGCCCAGAACATGTGAACATGGTCCACTGGTCCTCCCGCACATTTTGCACACCTGTCTTCCACCCCAAAGAATCTACTCATCCAGGCCACTGTCACGTGGGCCCGGTGTACCACCTTGAATTGGATCAAGCTGAGCCTGGCGCATGTTGCGGTAGCGTTGACTCTGCTCAACGCGTCCGCCCATAAGCCATCCTCCATCTGACCACCAAGCTCCTCCTCCCACTTACGCTTCAGCTCCTCGGTCTGCATCTCCTCCGCCTTGTTGAAACCATTTAATGACTGATTCCATTGCACTATGTAAAATTTCTTTTTTGCAGCAAAGAGAAAAGGTACGGAGGTGCCCACAATCTGGGTTCTTGTAAAACACAATGAAAGGTTTATTAAGGCTGTTGCTCAACACAATCAAGATGGTAACCTATCCAAATCCCATGCACAGACTCTGCTGACGTCGCTACACATCATGTGACGCAGAACCTGCGGGAATGTATTCCCAGACACACAACACTAAATTCTGTCTCTGGTTAGATGTTGTGGAGTTTGTCAGGTCAGGGTCACCAACTCTTATGAAATAGAATACCAAGGGATCCTGAGACAGGGATGGTATTGAGATGGGAACATGGGGATTGGGGGTTGCTGCTGGGGCAGTGAGGGCTGGGGAGGGGGTACGTGAGTGAGGGGCAGGGGGTCCTGAGCTGGGTTGAAAATCAACTAACATTTACAACTTATCGCGCTGCGTGACAACATCATCATCTCTCTGCTGGACAACCTTCACTTGCAATCCAGCTCGTATCATTCAAACTCACCCAGGAGTCTCCCAGGAATAGTTTCTTCAGAAACACAGAGAAAAAGGGTCACATACATAGACACATAGAAGATAGGAGCAGGAGGAGGCCTTTTGGCCCTTCGAGCCTGCTCCGCCATTCATCATAATCATGGCTGATCATCCAACTCAATCGCCTAATCCTGCTTTCCCCCCATAGCCTTTGATCCCATTCACCCCAAATGCTATATCTAGCCACCTCTTGAATAAATTCAATGTTTTAGCATCAACCACTTCCTGTGGTAATGAATTCCACAGGCTCACCACTCTGTGTGAAGAAATGTCTCCTTACCTCTGTCGAAATGGTTTACCCTGAATCCTCAGACTGTGACCCCTGGTTCTGGACACACACATCATTGGTAACATCTTCCCTGCATCTATCCTGTCCAGTCATGGGGTAAACAGTCCAAATAAGGGACAATTCCTTAAAATATGGCACAGTTGGTCAGCCTATCTGCCTTTGGACCAAGTTTGTGAGCAAATGTTTGGCTGTAAGGTTTGTGGAGGGTTGCAGTTGTTTCACAGGAGTCGTTTGTCCTCAATTGTTGAACGTGGGAGTGCAGCTGGGTTTGCCATTGAGGCCACTGTGGGAAGAGGAACAGCAACATTAAGGAAGGCATTGGAGGCCTACACAAGCTGGAACAAAGGGCAAAGGATGCAGGAGTCACAGCATGTGGCTACTCAAAGAACAGAATCATAAGACAATAAGACAGAGGAGCAGAAGGAGGCCATTCGGCCCATTGGATCTGCTCTGCCATTCAATTAGATCATTACTGCCCCGATTGGCTAATCCTCAACTCCAATTTCCCGCCATATCTCTATAACCCTTGATTCCCTTACTGAACATCAGACGTGAACCTTCCAGAGGAACAAACGATAAGTCGGGTCCTGGAACTGAGCTTTGACAGAGCTTGACAGTCTGGTTGTGAGGCTGGTGAAGGGCCAACAGCTGACAGGGGCCTGAGCCGCAGTCTTTCCACTGCTCTGAGCAATTCAGAGCCCAGGCGATTGGGGCGCTCTTGAGATCCCTATCCATTCTCACCTTCTGGTCTAGTATACCAGAGGGAGGAGTTGGGTCCCACAGCCAAGATGACAGCAATGATCTTTCATCAAAGATTAGGTTGATTGGCCATACTAAATTGCCCCTTAATTGTCCAACGTTGCACAGTTTAGGTGGATTGGTCATGATCAATGTGCGGAGTTACAGGGATAGGTTGGGGTGGGTGGGCCTAGGTAGGGTGCTCTTTCGGAGGGTCGGTGCAGACTCAATGGACCAAATGGCCTCCTTCTGCTCCATAGGGATTTCATAAATTCTATGAATTGTCCCAACTGTCACTGGCAGCTTCATTGCTGTGGGCCTTCCTGCTGTGTCTAATCTCTCTCTGCACGTTTGACTTTAATCGCCTCGATTCCATGTGAATTTTGAGAATTCCTGGAATTGTGAAAATACCATTTAAATGCAAATTCCTTAAATAGTGCAGGGCCTATTCTCCAAACTGATAGCTGGGCCAGAATTTTAGGCTCCCTCCTTTCCTGTTGGTTTTTTAGTCAGGAGGGGAGCGTGAAATTGCAGGGTTGGGATTCCCTCTGGGTTCCTGCCCACCTTGACCTTGCAGTGATTTGACACTGGGGTGGGCACTTCTCAGATGCAAAGCCCACCCTTGCTCCGATTGAGGCCCTTATATGGTCAATTAATGGCCACTTAAGACGGTTTCCCAACTAGTCTCAATTTTTGGGCTGGTGGGTGGGTTTCCGCGGGGGAAACCCCAAAATAAAGAAGGTTAGATATCAGACGGGAATTATAGAATTTACAGTGCAGAAGGAAGCCATTCGGCCCATCGAGTCTGCACCGGCTCTTGGAGAGAGCACCAATTCAAGCCCACACCTCCACCCTATCCCCATAACCCAGTAACCCCACCTAATACTAAGGGCAATTTTGGACACAAAGGGCAATTTATCATGGCCAATCCACCTAACCTGCACATCTTTGGACTGTGGGAGGAAACCGGAGCACCCGGAGGAAACCCACGCACACGGGGAGAATGTGCAGACTCTGCACAGTGACCCAAGCCGGGAATTGAACCTGGGCTCCTGGAGCTGTGAAGCAATTGTGCTAACCACTACTGGATACAGAACTGGCAAGGTCATAGAAGGCAGAGAGTAGCAATGGAAGGGTGCTTTTCTGATTGGAGGGCTGTGACTAGTGGTGTTCCGCAGGGATCAGTGCTGGGACCTTTGCTGTTCATAAATGATTTGGAGGAAAATGTAACTGGTCCGATTAGTAAGTTTGCAGACGACACAAAGATTGATGGAATTGCGGATAGCGATGAGGACTGTCAAAGGATATAGCACTATTTAGGTCATTTGGAGACTTGGGCGGCGAGATGGCAGATGGAGTTTAATCCTGAGAAATGTGAGGTAATGCATTTAGGAAGGTCTAATACAGGTAGGGAATTTACAGTGAATGGTAGAACCCTCAAGAGTATTGACAGTTTGAGAGATCTAGGTGTAGAGGTCCACAGGTCACTGAAAGGGGCAACACAGGTGGAGAAGGTAGTCAAGAAGGCATACGGCATGCTTGCCTTCATTGGCTGGGGCATTGAGTATAAAAATTGGCAAGTCATGTTGCAGCTGTATAGAACCTTAGTTAGACCACACTTGGAGTATAGTGTTCAATTCTGGTCATCACACTACCAAAAGGATATGGAGGCTTTAGAGAGGCTGCCACGTACGAGGCGGCGGTCGCAACTCTCAAGGCACAATTCGTAAAGCCCATAAATGAGGTGTTCGCCAGACATCTCCTCACTACTCGCCGTCAACGCGCCGGAGAATCGCCGGACGAATATCTCGAAACCCTGATCCTACTCACGTGGAACTACAGCTACCGAGATGTGGTGGCGGAGGAACACATGAACTCACAGATCCAGAACACCTTTATGGCGGAGGTCCGCTCGAATTATATTAGGCAGCGCCTGCTGGAAAACGGGACCTCCGACCTGCAGGACACGGTAAAGCTAGCGACCTCGCTGGAGTGGCCTACCAGAATCTCAGCGCGTTCCCCACGGGCCTGGCGAACCCCTCGTGGACACCCTCGTCGCAGCCCCCGTCGGACTCGACTACATCGCAGGCCTGTGCCTCATGTCTGCCAGCTCAGCCCGGAGAACCGCAGTGCTACTTCTGCGGCCAAGGTCAACACCCCCGGCAACACTGCCCAGCCCGCACAGTGATGTGTAGCGATTGTGGAAAAAAGGAGCACTTCGCTAGGGTCGGTCTGGGCCAGCCTAAGGACTCGCAGCCCCACAGACCCCGCAATGCGGCTGCGTGCCTGCCCGGAACGCCCCCGTCAGATGCGTCATCGGCATCATGTGAATCGTGGAGGCCGCCATCTTGGCCGCCGGCCCCGGCACCAACCAACACGTGCGACCGATGGGGGCGGCCATCTTGGTCACCATCTTCACCCCAGCCCGACACGTGCAACTCATGGGGGCCGCCATCTTGTGACTCCACTGACCACACAGACTACCCGCAGCTGGCCGCAGTCACCCTCGACCAATCGCAGCCAAAGCAGCTGAAGAACTCCATGATGGTCGTCAGGGTCAACGGGCACGAGACCCCCTGTCTTTTCGACTCCGGAAGCACGGATAGCTTTGTCCACCCCAACCGTCTCCGACACCCCGGACTGAGGCTCAAGCTCCAGACACAATGCCCCTGGAGTCACCACCTGCGACAACTGTGCCCGCCTCACCGCCAGAGCTGCGGAGGTCGAAGAGAATGATCCGGCCTCCAGATAGGCTGAATATGTAATGACCCCACGTCACCCCCACTGGACTTGATTTTTTAACAGGGGGTGAATGTGGTGAAAGTATTCACTATAATGCATGCATGATACCGTAGTCTGTGACTGCTTCCAGGTACTGTACTGTAACCCCGGTATGGCTCCGCCTCTGGCTCCGCCCACACCGGGGCCATATATAGGCCGGCCTCTTGTGGACGACTTTCATCTGTACTACTGACTCTGGCTCGGCAAGTTCTTGACTAACAAAGCCTACTGTTCACTCACTCTCTCTGCCTCACTGAGAATTGAAGGTATATCAGCCAATCAATGCTTATTTGAGTGTTGATTGGCTACAGGGCTGCCGGAGTCATTGGGGATGTGTTTCCCACTGGCTCTTTCGATCCTAAGTAATGGTGTGGGTTTGGAGGGAGTGCAGTGTAGATTTACGAAAGGGATAGCTGGCCTGGGGGGGTTAACCTACAAGGAGAGATTAAGCACTTTAGAAATTTAAAGGGTGATTTGACTAAAAGTTTCAGGATATGAAGAGAACATGATTGGGTAGGTTGGGAGAAACTATTGCTTGTTGGGGAGTCGAAGACTGTCAAGAGTGAAATTAGAAACCAATTCTAGAAACAGTGGCTATTAGAAGTTTGGAACACTGCCTCAAACGGCAATTGATGCTATATCAATTGTTAATTTTAAAACCAAGATTGAGAAAATTATGTTAGCTATTATTCATTCATGGGATGTAAACATCGCTGGCTTGTCCAGCATTTATTGTCTTTCCTTAATTGCCCTTGAACTGAATGGCTTGCTGCATCATTTCAGAAGGCATTTGCGAGTTAACTACATTACTGCCTGGAGTCTCGTGTCACCTGTAGACCAGACAAGGATGGCAGGTTTCCTTCCCGAAAGGGTATCAGTGATCCCAATGGAATTTTACGACAATCGACAATGGTTTCATCATTCGACTTTTAATTCCAGGGGCGGGATTCTCTGACCCCCCGCTGGGTCGGAGAATCGGCCGGGGGGGGGGGCGTGAATCCCGCCCCCGCCGGCCACCGAATTCTCCGGCACCGGAGATTTGGCAGGGGCGGGAATCGCGCTGCGCCGGTCGGCGGGCCCCCCCTGGTGATTCTCCGGCCCGTGATGGGCCGAAGTCCCGCTGCTGTCATGCCGGTCCCGTGAATTAAACCACCTCCCTTACCAGCGGGACCAGGCGGTGCGGGCGGGCTCCGGGGTCCTGGGGGGGGGGGGGGGGGGGGGGGGGGGGGGGGGCGATCTGGCCCCGGCGGATGCCGCCACGGTGGCCTGGCTCGCGATCAGGGCCCACCGATCCGCAGGCGGGCCTGTGCCGTGGGGGCACTCTTTCCTCTCTGCGTCGGCCATCAACCTCTGCGATGGCCGATGCGGAGGTGACCCCCTCCACCTGCGCATGCGTATGCGCGGGGATGACGTCAGCAGCCGATGACACTCCCTCGCATGCACGGATCACCTTTGGGATGGCCCGACGCCGGAGTGGTTCACGCCACTCCATCCCGCCGGGACCCCCCCGCCCCGCCGGGTAGGGGAGAATCCTGCCCCTGATTTTTGCTGAATTCAAATTTGATCATCTGCTGTGGTGGGATTCGAACCGGGTCCCCAGAGCATCGCCCTGCTTCTCTGGATTACTAGCCCAGTGACAATACCACTCTGTCACCACCCCCTCTCCACTCTAAACATGAGGGATAGGCACATGGACTTCTGTTGCAGGTCAACCATGATGTCACTGAATGGTGGGACAAGCTGTGTAACTATTCCTGCATTTCGCTCAGCACAGTGATTCACTTATTGACAGTGACGGGCCTTGATGCACATTGATATAAACAGAACCTCGGTTCTTTCTCCTACTCACGAGTCCAATTGACAGCCAGGGACCAAGATCAAACGAAATGCCTCAACCCCTAAACCCACCTTCCTTCTCGTGGAAGAATATGTCAATGTGCCTCTCCTCGAAGCACAAATGGCTCCACATAATATATACATGTGAGCATTCCCTCTCGGTAAATCAAGAAAAAAAAATCACATTTAAAAGGAAGATACAAACATGAGTATATTGCACCAAAGTGATGCATCAGTGAACAGTCAGAGCATTAAAGCAAAATGAATACAGCGCATAAAATAATCTTTATACCATTCTGAACTCCATGGATATTAAAAAAGCAAATTTAACAAATACTGATATATTCTGATGTTGTAAAAGGATTATGGCTGCTGTTACATATTTTATGGAGCTGTCTCTTGGTTAATACTTTCTGGAATGGTTGTCTTAAGGCTATGTCTGTCTGAAATTGTCAAGCAGCCAATCCCCACAGACACATGGCTGATTATTTCAGGTGACTCAATGCAGATACTTCACCAGCCCAAAGAGAAAGAAAATGGGAGTTAGTTATGACGGTAATTACGACGGGGAAACTTACCTTTATGAAACGCTGGGGAGATGTCCCCTCTAACCCAATGCTGAAAAAGTGGATTACCATGGAACTGGATGTCTGTGCACATTAACTCTGCAGAATAACAAGAAGGCACGATCTATTCCCACCCATGCAGCAATAGTTTGGATTACTTTTAATCAGTGCGTAAGTCATGTAGGAGAGAACTGTGATTTCAAAACATGAAGCCAGCTTTTTATTTTCGGTTGTTCAAGAGCCTAACTACGGTGCAAAGGGGTCCACTCACATTCTCTTTTCTCTCTGTCCCAATAAAGAGATGAACAAGTATAACAAATGGAATATATAACAGCACCATTTTGCTCCTTGGCACCTGACAAAGCTCCGGGAAAACACAGGGGACTGAGGCGTGAGTCTGCCAGTCGATCATTAAAACGATCCATGAATAGGTGTGTAGAAGATATGGTATGCAACAGGCCCTTCAGCCTAACTACTCTACAGGGATATTTCCCCTTGATGTAAGCCAATCATTCCAAAATCATTTCTCCACCCTCTTCCCATTTCCCCTCGACCCTTTTTCCTCCATTCACCCATGCTCACTTTGACATCGAGGGGCATTTGAACCCAACCTGCCCGGCAGTCATGAGCTAACGTAAGCATGCAAAGTTCACACTCAATTCCAGCCCACCAGGACCTTTCTTTCGGGTGGCCGGGGTTCCCGCCTGCCTCTGTGGAGTGCCTGACAACTATATGTTAATCAGCGTCTTCCCGTGTACGCAGGACCCTGGCAGCCACTCAGCCGAACAGGCGGCGGCGTGTGGCGACTAGGGGGTTTTAACAGTAACTTCATTGCAGTGTTAATGTAAGCCTACTTGTGACACTAATAAAGATTATTGTTATTATGCGTGAAACTCGGCAGGGCAGAAGAGGAAATCTTCCGGGTCCCACAAGAACATCTGAGCCTCTCTCCATCCGTGAAAGAGCCCCAATGCCCACCCCTCCCCCACACCATGACTTGAGTTGGTGTCAACGGACAGCCCCATGGCCCTGCAATTCTTGACCTGTCTCTTTCTTGAGTGGACAGCTGGCTGGGGGGGAGGGGGGGGGGGGGTATCGACTGGCAGGCTTCTCAAAGCACTTCCTTGGGGTTCCCCCCCAGTTTCCTGCCTGGGAGCTTAGGATCCACTCCATACAGGAATCACATAACTGTGTAAAAATATTGCACAGCCTCACAAAGCAGCTCTATTGAAAACCAGCCAAACAGTGAAGTGTTAAATCTTATTTAACGGGTTGCAAGTCTGCAGTAGGCAATCACTACTAATGAAAAGATTCAGACACAAGGGTGGCCAAGGTAGGTAGATAATCAGAGATAGGGGGCTGGATTCTCCGTCCCGCCGCGCCAGATTTCTGGTTCACCCCTGTGGTGGGTTACTCCGTTTCGCCGGCTGGTCAATGGGTTTCCCATTATGGGACAGCCCAACGCCGTCAGAAAACCCCTGGACTGCCAGTAAAATGGAGCATCCCGTTAGCGGCGAATTCAGCCCATGGTTCCCACAAGAGTTTAATGCGAACATAGGAACAGGAGTGACACCATTCAGCCCCTCCTATCTCTTCCATTATTCAATGTGGTCATTATTGATCAGCGGCCTAACTCCATCTCCCGGCCTTCGTTCCACAATCTCTCCACGCCCTAGGCTATCAGTCTCAGATTTCAAATTCTCAATTGGAGCGAGCTTCAATGCTTTTTGTGGAGGGTGTTCCACACCCTGCCACCCTTCGTGCTAGCAAGTCTCACCAAACGGCCGCAAATGGGATGCAGGTCTACAGTGGGCAGAATCTGTGTGGTTAGGAGGAGGAGGTTTGCTGGATCAACTAAACTTAGAACTCTATAGCACAGAAGGAGACCATTACACCTCTGTTGCTAAATGTATCAACACAATAGCTAGACTGAACATAGAGTGTAGAAGGAGGCCATTCGGCCCATCGAGTCTGCACCAACCCGCTTCCACCCTATTCCCGTAACTCCTTCTACTCCGACAAGGTATGACCCTGCGGCTGCTCCCTCTCCCTCGGTAACTCCATCAGGACCTTTCATCGCTCTCGATACAATCCCTACGTGGGCCCTGGACTCCAGGATTTAGAATCTGGGGACTACTTGCAGTTCATGACCTGGCCATCGCTCTCCTTGCTCTCTGGGACTTCCGCCTGAGGGAAGGACGGGAGCCCTTTCTCCAGCCAATGAAAACTCCTTGGAGCGGGAAATGGGTGCAGGGCAGCCAATGTCAGCTAGCATGCCTCCCCTGGGAAACCCTGCCATCCAAAAACTGCTGCCCCGTGACTAGAAGTTGAAGTTGTCTTCCCACGACAGCAAGGTATCTGACACCCACTTCAGTTAAATGTAACTTCTGCTGGACAGTTAATCTTCAGTGAAACTGATGGAAATTCTCATAATTACCTCATCTCACAAGCAAAGCTAGTTTCTCCAAACAATAAAATCGCCACCAATAAAGAATTCAGGAAAAACTGTTTTAGCCGGAGAATGGTTAGATTATCAAACTTGCTGCACTTGATGCAGCTGAGGTGATGACTTTTAAGGGGATGCTAAATAAACACATCAGGGTGAAAGGAATACAAAGATAGGGTTTGGTAACTAGGGGTGTGATGCACGATCAATCACTACTGAAGCGAGATTGTAGTCCAATTGAAGGCTTTAATGAACAAGTAGTTACCCCAGCAGCTCCGGTACAGAATGACTGCTGTGGGTGAAACACAGACTCTTATCCTCCGCCTGCTGGGTGGAACCAGCAGGCGGGTTCTACCACTCATACTACAATATAAGGTACATCCCACCTAGGTACCGCGATACCCCTAATATAGCCTACCACAGGGTGGAAGGAAACGAGTGTGCAGCATAAACACTAGTACAGACTAAGTTGGTAGAATGGCCTGTTTCTGTGCTGTAAATCCTATGTAAAAATACCAAAGAACTAATGCAAGAGCTATTACAGTTAGGGCAGCACGGTAGCATGGTGGTTAGCACAATTGCTTCACAGCTCCAGGGTCCCAGGTTCGATTCCCGGCTTGGGTCACTGTCTGTGTGGAGTCTGCACATCCTCCCCGTGTCTGCGTGGGTTTCTTCCGCGTGCTCCGGTTTCCTCCCACAATCCAAAGATGTGCAGGTTAGGTGGATTGGCTATGCTAAATTGCCCTTAGTGTCCAGAATTGCCCTTGGTGTTGGGTCGGGTTACTGGGTTGTGGGGATAGGGTGGAGGTGTGGGAATAGGGTGGAGGTGTGGGGATAGGGTGGAGGTGTGGGGATAGGGTGGAGGTGTGGGGATAGGGTGGAGGTGTGGGCTTGGGTAGGGTGCTCTTTCAAAGAGCCGGTGCAGACGCGATGGGCCGAATGGTTTCCTTCTGCAGTGTAAATTCTATAAGTTTCGGTCAATTTTTAAAAAAGTGACAGAATGACCAAACGTTTAATTCCCACCGATAGAATGCGACAACGCAATTACACAGGACAGACCCAAAACAGTGGAACGGCGAACCAAGATTCTGAAGATTCTAAAGGATCCTATATCGAGGTGCACTGAGGGCGTCTCAGAAATGTCGCTTCACAAAAGTTGACAGCAAAAAGAGACTTGAGCACAAAATAACGCCTCGATCGAACCTTCCACTTCCAGGCCCTGCATCCCAGAGCCCAACCACTCGCTGTGAAATGTTCTCACTTCACATTTGCTTTATTTGTAAATCACTTTAAAGCTGTGCCCTCTTGTTCTTGGCCCTTTGACGAGGGGGAACAATTTCTCCCTGTCTACTCTCTCCAGCCCCATCATGATTTTGAACACCTCTCAATCAAATCAGCTCCCAGCTTTCTTCTCTCCAAGGAGAACGGTCCCAACCCCTCCAATCCAACAGAAGTTTCTCATTCCTGAGACCGTGCTTGTGAACCTCTGCTGCACTCTCTCCAATGCGTTCACATCTTGCATCTTGCAGTTTGGCAGCCAGAAAATAAGGAATGAAAATAGGTGGCCCAGCCAATGGTGACTCAGAAGTAAATCTTTCCCCAGTGCTGTTACTGTGGGACAATGTCACAATTCGAAAGTAGTGTTGTTGCCATCTGTGCGCCCTGTATTAATAATGGCCTGTCTGTCTTGATCCATCCACATTACTCTGGTGTAGAAGACTTGTTCTGCCACTAACAGGGGATTATAATGCAGGGCCTTGTTTATGTACCCCTGCTAGAGCTCCCATGCACCATACCCCAGAGACCATTTGGAGAAACCTCAAAAGGGAATTGAATCTCGCTTTATTATTAATTTTACCAATTATTAAACTTGCAAAAGGAGGTTTTTCATGCAAGGTATTGGACTAACATATTAATCCCACTGAGTACAGTGGGAGCGTTGTTTGGTTAATCTTGCAGTTAATCTTGATTATAAATTACTATTGTTTATTTTTAAGCCAAATGCACCATTTCATTTTTAGCCACATCTAATTCTGCTGAAAGTAGCAACATTTGACTGCAGTTACCTCGCGATCAAGCAAACACTTTGAGGGATTATCACAATTATTGATGAGAAAGAACTCTCCAGTTTGTTCTGGCTGAGCATCTTTCAACAAATTGCAAGTAATTACAGGAAACGTTCAAACTATAAATCTGCAATATTCTTTTTGAGAAAAACCTGGGGTTTGATTTCACTGAAAAATAGCAAGAACTTTGTCTCTGCCAAAGTTCTTTACAGGAGCAGGATTCACGGGAATTGGTGCAGACAAGGGGCGCGATTCAGTGGATTTGAGTTAAATGCCGCTGAATGACATGTTTTGCAGGGTGTTTCCCAATGCCTGCAGCACCGTGTAAACCTCGCTTTTCAACAGCACTTTGGCATTTCTTTTAGCCTCGGTGAGGAACTCCCTGCAGAGGGCGCACTTTAGTAATTTCCTGCAATCGCGAGATCAGCTCAGCTCGCCACTGCACAAAGCGTACTCGCAGGCCGGGGAGCCATTTTTAAAGGTAGCCCCCAATTGATCAAGCCCCTTAACGACCCCACCATGGTGTTTGGACCCCCCCCCCCATTTCACCCAACTTACCTCATCCGGGGTCTGCGGGCCCCCCTCACCCCAACCCCACACCCCGGGCCTGACCCCAGGAGTGCCAACCTGGCACCTGGGCACCTTGGTACTGCCAACCTGGCACCCTGGGTGCAGTGGCACTCGGAGGGGCTCAGATCTCTACCAGTGTGGCCCTGGTGGAGTGGACGTCCCGGTGCAACCAGGGTCACCTCATCAGGTTCATGATTGCTGAGACCACAAGTGACCTGTGTCCACGTGTTTCCCAGCTGCGGAGACCAGTGAACCATGGGAGGCTGGAGCAGAGGGCGCCGGGTCCGCTAAATGGATGCAAATGGGTCATCAAGCAGGGAGGGGGGGGGGGGGGGGGGGGGGGGGGGGGGAAGCAGAACATCATGTTCGGATCGGCACCCGGCGCCAATTCCGATTTCCTCCCGACACCCGATTCGCCGTCCCATCGGGAAATGCATCTTTTTTTTTTTTAAATTTAGATTAGCCAATTATTTTTTCCAATTAAGGGGCAATTTAGCATGGCCAATCCACCTACTCTGCACATTTTTGGGTTGTGGGGGTGAAACCCATGCAGACACGGGGAGAATGTGCGCCGTGAGGCGGTTGTGCTAACCACTAGGCCACCGTGCTGCCCCGGGAAATGCATCTTTAAACTCCACCCCTGGTTCTAGATTCTCCCATGAGAGGCTCAGCCAAGTGAACCTTCTCTGAACTGTTTCCAATTAAATACAGTAAATAAGGAGACCAAAACTGTACACAATACTCCAGGAACAGACTCACCAAATCCCCTCCCGTTGTAGCGTGACTTCCTTACTTGTATATTGCATCCCCTTTGCAACAAAGGCTAACATTCCAGTTGCCTTCCTAAGTACTTGATTTACCTGCACGCTAACTTTCTGTGATTCATGTACAAGTACACCCTGATCCCTCTATCCTGTAGCTTTCTGCAATCTCTCTCCATTTAAATAACATCCTGCTTTTCTAGTCTTCCTGCCAATGTGGACAATCTCACAATTTCCCACATCATACACCATCTGCCAAATTCTTTGCCACAAAATCTCCCCCCGTAAATGAACCTGGTGAACCTATGCTGCAATCCCTCAAAGGCTAACGTACCCCTGCTTGAAATACCAGCTGCTGGAGTTGATCATCTGCACTGATGGATTCGCCACTCCTCTCGGTCTTTTGCTGAAGATATTTTCTTTGATCTGCTCTTATCAGTTTAATAGCTGGGACAGGATTCTCCATTTGGTGACAATGGGCTCGATTCTCTGTCGGTTGCCACTGGAATCGCAAACCACGATCGGGCGGAGGATACAACGTCAGCTGAAAATTGAGGTCGGTGCCAGGCGCACAGAGGAATGCCACGTTCCGGCGCCTCGATAGCTGCGTGAAGGCGTGGGCATGCAAATCATACAGCAACGGCCATCAGCATCTCATTAACGGGCCAGACTCGGTAGTCTCCGGCCTCCTGCGGTGCTCCGCCTTCGCCAAGCAGAAGTGACGACGGCGAGATTCACTTTAAAATGGGGAGCCGGTACCGTGGCTGCTGAGGGACTGCCCTCCAGCTTCTAGACAGAAGTCCCTTGTCTGGGGGGTGGAGGGTGGTCTCTGTGGGGAGGGTGTGTGTGGAGGGTGCTCATTTAGTTAGGGGGTCCCTGGGGGGGTCTTCCCTATTACAGGGGTCCATGGGGGTGTCCCCCTATTATAGTGGCTCCTGTGGGGGGGGGGGGGGTCACCCCCATATCTGGAAGTAGGGGGGCACTCAGGTGAATTATTGCATGGTGTGGAACACTGAATTCCATGCCTCTTTCCGATTGCTCTGGTGGGAGAACATAGGGATTCTCCATCCCACCTCACCAGTTTTCTGATGTACCACAACCCCGCCGGCAACAGGATTCTCCGTCCACCAGCCGGCCAATGGGGTTTTCCCATTGTGGGCAGCCCCACACCGTCGGGAAATCACCAGGCGTGAACGCGCTGCCAGCGCAACGGAGAATCCTGACAGCAGAGAATCCAATAGCCACCCAAACGGAGAGTGTGCCCCAGGAATCTCACCTTTAAGGTGGAGATGAGGAGAAATATATCCTCTCAGAAGGTGATTAGACTTTGGAATTTTCTTTCACAGAGAGTAGAGAAGGCTGAGCCTTTAAGGTATTCAAGACTTAGTTTGACAGATTTCTGTTTGACAGGGGAGTCAGTGGTTAATGGGGGGGGGGGGGGGGGGGGGGGAGGCAGGAAAGTACTGCTCAGGCCACAGGATGATCAGGGAGGACCCTATTGAATGGTGAAACAGGCTTGATGGGCCGAGTTAACTACACCTGCTCCTAATTCACATGAGGCAGTTTAGGGTGCGACGCACTTATCCGTACAAAAGGTATTGGAAATCTGGAACTGTCTCCTGCAAAAAAAAACCTTCGAGGCTCAGTCAATTGTAAATTTCAAAAGTGAGTTTGATAGATTTTCGTCAGTCAGGAGTATTGAGAGCTGTGGAATCAAGGCAGATAATTGGAGTGGAGATACAGATCGGCCATCATCTAATTGAAGGGCAGAATCGGCTCGAGGGGCTGAATGGCCCACTTTTCGCCCTCTGACTGAAAAGGGAAAGATAAAGTAGCTCAGACTGTATTTTGTTTAGTCTTGAAGCCTACAGCAAGATAACAATTTGGTTGATTTCAGGGGTAATCAGTCCATGCTTGTATAGAAATACAAGGACAAAATAAACAAAAGGATTTCCACATCTCTTTAATCTGGGTAGTTTCCAGCTGAACGGGGAATGTGTGGCCGAAGCTACACACAGCCCCGATTTGTACAGTGGGGAGGTCCGCTCACCGGAACTCCCCAGGGTAGCTTGGTGATTTAGCTTGTTGCTAGATTCTAACACTGAGAATTGTGGGTTTGAGATTGTAATGAGGCAATTAAGCCCTGGCAGTGCCAGAGCAGAACCTTAGCAGTGCCACCTGGGTGCCAGTCTGGCACTGCAAATGTGCGCAGGTGGAACTGCCAGCCTCCATGAGCACTGCCATTGTTTGAATGTGCGCGATTCGGCCTGGCTTACCCGGCATGGGTGTTGGGGGGGGGAGGCCGGGTATTGATTCGGGGGCCTCGGAGATCGGGAAGCCATTTGGATTGGATTTGTTTATTGTCACGTGTACCGAGGTACAGTGAAAAGTATTTTTCTGCGAGCAGCTCAACAGATCATTCAATACATGGAAGAAAAGGGAATTAAACAAAATTCAAGAAAATACAAGAAAATACATGAGAATACATAATAGGGCAACACAAGATATACAATGTAACTACATAAGCATTGGCATCGGATGAAGCGTACAGGGTGTAGTATTAATGAGGTCAGTCAATAAGAGGGTCATTTAGGAGTCTGGTGACAGTGGGGAAGAAACTGTTTTTGAGTCTGTTCGTGCATGTTCTCAGACTTCTGAATCTCCTGCCCGATGGAAGAAGTTGGAAAAGTGAGTAAGCCGGGTGGGAGGGATCTTTTATTATGCTGCCCGCTTTCCCCTGGCAGCGGGAGGTGTAGATGGAGTCAATGGATGGGAGGCAGGTTTGTGTGATGGACTGGGCAGTATTCACGACTCTCTGAAGTTCCTTGCGGTCCTGGGCCGAGCAGTTGCCATACCAGGCTGGGATTCAATCAGATAGGATGCTTTCTATAGTGCATCTCTAAAAGTTGGTAAGGGTTAATGTGGACATGCCGAATTTCCTTACTTTCCTGAGGAAGTATAGGCGCTGTTTTGCTTTCTTGGTGATAGCGTCAACGTGAAATGAAAATGAAATGAAAATCGCTTATTGTCACGAGTAGGCTTCAATGAAGTTACTGTGAAAAGCCCCTAGTCGCCACATTCCGGCGCCTGTCCGGGGAGGCTGGTACAGGAATCGAACCGTGCTGCTGGCCTGCTTGGTAAGCCAGCGATTTAGCCTTGTGAGCTAAACCAGGCGGTAGTCATTGAGGCACGTTGCCTGGTTCTTCTTTGGTACCGGTATGATGGTGGTCTTCTTGAAGCAGGTGGAGACCTCGGAGTGGAGTAGGGATAGGTTAAAGATGTCTGTGAATACCTCTGCCAGCTGGTATGCGCAGGCTCTGAGTGCACGACCAGGGATCCCGTCCGGGCCCGTTGCCTTCCGTGGGTTCACTTTCAGGAAGGCCATATTTAAATATGGTGTCCCGATATCTCGCTACACTGAGGAGTTCCAGCGAGCGGAGCTCCCCACTGTACAAAAGGGGCTGTGTGTGGCCTTGGCTGCATGTTACCCATTTAGGCCCCCTATACATTGCGAGCCGTTTTGAATAGCCATGTGTTTCTTGGCACTGCGAGGGCCGGGAAACACGTGGCTAAACACGCTCGCTGGGCGACTCTGTTCCCCTTTGGGAGAATTGCGCCCTCAGTGTCATTTTGGGTTCGAAAACCTGTCCCACCCCATCATCACCCATGGCATGATCCGGATCGCGATCTTCAGCCATTTAGTCAACATGTTTTCATCCCGCATGAGGCGCACCGCGCCTGAGTTGCCAGGTGCCTGACTCGTCCACTCGGGGGAGGGGAGGGGGTTGGTCAGCTGAGTACTGCAATCAAGGGGGTGCTGCATTTAAACGGATCCTCAGAACTCACTCTCAGACAAGCCAGGAGGGTGATAGGAGTCGTCCTGTGCCAAGAGTTTCGGATGGGGTCCTGACAAGACTGGTGGATGTGGTGGAGGAGAGGAGGGCAAACATCTACCTGCGTGTCGGCAGGGGGCACCTGAACAACCTGACCAATCCTGCCTGGGAGGCAGTGCAGCAGGTGTGAGTATCAGCAGCAGGACCAGGAGGACGGGGGAGGAGGGGGGGGGGGGGGGGGGGGGGGGGGGTTCAATGGCACAAAAAGGTGAATGATCCCTACGAGTTGCAGGGTGAGTGCCCCCATTTCTCCTTGGCATTTGTTCTTTCCGTCCGCCCTGGAATATCCGTGAATCCACTTGCTGCCACCTCGCTGCCACCGGACACACGGCCTCCCAGCATCATCCTCAAACCATTCAGCACTCCTCATCAAAACACCTTTCTGACTAAAGGCATTGCCCGTGAATGCCAGTTATCCTTGCCCTCCAACCCGCCAGGCGGCCGGCTCACAGTGTCCCCTTTCATTTCCTGCAGAAGACGATGGCCCATACCAGGGATGAAAAGGGGAAAGTGGGCGAGCTGCGCTTTGTGACTCTCTTTGTGGAAAGGGTGATGGAGCTCGCAGGGGAGGGCCAGGATCGGGCCTGTACTGACAGTGAGACGGGCCTGGGACAGAGAAGTGAGGAGCCACTGCACCTTCATCAACAGGGCCTGCTCAAGTGAGTTTTTAAGAACCCAAATCCTTTCCTTTTCTTTTTTTTAATAAATTTAGAGCACCCAATTATTTTCTTTTCCAATTAAGGGGCAATTAAGCGTGGCCAATCCACCTAACCTGCACACCTTTGGGCTGTGGGGGTGAAACCCATGGAGAGAATGTGCAAACTCCACATGGACAGTGATCCAGGGCCGGGATTCGGACCCGGGTCCTCAGCGCCGCAGCCCCAGTGCCAACCACTGTGCCACATGCCGCCCCCCCCAAACCCTTTCCTTGCCATTGAACATAACCATGTCCCTCGCCTTGTAGAAACATCAACCGATGTACCAGGCCTTCCATAAGCAGAGACCCCCAACAACTCTCGAAAGAACCTCAGATGAGAAACATCACATCGAACACCCGCGTCATTCACCATCACGAGACAAGCCCTTCTGTGGGCAACCTTAGCAGACAGGTTTCTGGGCCACTATTTGGTGAGCACAGCACTACATCTGATGTATATGAGGTGGAGACTGGAACATTCCAGGATTGGGCAGTCAAAGGGCTGCTGGACCCCAGGACTCAGCTGTTCCTCAGTCAGGTGCTCTGCCTCTGGACAAATTTCTCCCTCAGCTGCTGGAGATGCAAAGGCAGAGCCAGCAACACCAGGAGGGGTTACTAGCAGCATTCCTGCAACTGCATGGCCGAGGAATCCCAAAGCCTTCAATCCCAGGAGATGTTGCAGGCATTGCTTGGTACCCAGGCCAACACTGCAAGGGCGGTGATCATAGTTGAAAGCCTGGGGCAAAATGTCAAAGCCATAACTGGCGGTGGCATTGTTCAGGCTCTGAGGATCATTGCTAAGGGTTTCCAGAGCTTGGGCCAGACACACGGGAGCATTACTGAGGGCTTCAATGCCATGGTGCAGATAATGGTGGGCCTCCAGGACTGGCAACATCAGAGGTTTCTTGAGCTCACTCCAGCTGCCAGTTGAGGCAACAGAAGCACATCTTTAGGGGAGGCAGTAGCATAGTGGTATTGTCACTGGACTAGTAAACCAGAGACCCAGAGTAATGCTCTGCGGACCCTGATTCAAATCCCGTCACTGCAGATGGTGAAATTTGAATTCAATAAAAATCTGGAATTAAAAATGTAATAATTCACCTGGTTCAGTAATGTCCTTTAGGGAAGGAAATCTGTTGTCCTTACCTGGTCTGGTCGACATGCGACTCCAGACCCACAGCAATGTGGTTGACTCTGAATTGCCTCCTCAAGGACAATGAGGGATGGGCACTAAATGCTGGCACACGTCCCATGAAGGAATATAAAAAAGAACGGCAATGCACTGCTCGATAACTGACTGGATGGCACTGTGAGCCTCATTCTGAAGGAATTTGGCCTCAGTCTCAGCCTCTGTACTGACGCTAATAGCCAGGACCTCAAGGGTATCTCTTGTCCGCCATAAGCCATCTTGGCAGTCTGGGATGGTCCTCGAAAACCCCGGAGATCTGCAATTGCCCCAGTAGGAAGCTGGCATGCGTGGTCCCAGGGAAGCATGTACACACGTCCATAATGTTCTTGCGGTGGTCACAGGCGAGTTGTACATTCAGGGAATCGAACCCCCTGTGATTGACAAAGGAAACTTCCTCATGCAGCGGTGCTGTTAAAGTCACATGTGTCCCATTGATGGCCGCCTGAACCTGCTGCAGTCCAGCAATGGATGTGAATCGAGCAGCCCTGTCATCTTGATGGGCATGGTCGAGGTTGAAGGTGATGTAGTCAGAGGGCCAGGCTGATGATATTGGTGAGGGTCAAGTGATGATGGCCAATTAGTCAGACGAGGAAGACTCTCAGGAATGTCAGGGGGCACAACTACTCTCTGAGGCAGGGAATGGTAACACTAATAGGCGCAGTTCAAACTCAGGCTTTGTCATCCCGTGATCTAACTGCTGTCATGCCTTAACATTTCTCTCCCGGGCAGGCACAGCGTTATCTCTGAGTGAATGCACAGCGGTGCCTCCACACAACCCTCCCCCCTCTCTGCCGGGATCACATACATTCAGCCCCTATAGCTGGCAACCCTCATTCTCATCACTCCCTTCCCCACCTTCATGAGTCCTGCACCCTCTGTGGGCCCTGACCCACATAACTATTACTTGTGAGGCCAGAATCTGACTTTAAGCTCTCTAATTATATTCAAATGCATTCAAATCGGGTTCCTGCCCTTTCTGGGCGTGAATCTGATTATATCAGCGGGGAGGGCCGGGAAGTGTTCAGAGATCACGCCAGTGCAAATCCCGTTTTCAGCCTCTTGCGAGAATTAGCGGCCAATTCAGGATTTGCGTCCATGGCGAAAGGGTCCAGAAAATCACGACCATTATTTTTCAGATGAGATGGTGGCCTGAGGTCTGCCTGATCGAAATGGAGAGGAAGGTTCCAGATTCTTCATTGGATGAAGAACAATGTGGACATTGTCTGTAGCGGTTTACCTGTCTGCAGTACCTTGCTGTTACAAAATGGCAGTGATAGCGGCTCATGCAATCCGCTTTGAAGTAACTATTTGGTGCGACATGTTCTAGGATGTTTCTTGAGGCTTAAATAAATGCAAATCGTTTGTTTTGGTTCTCTCATTATTTACCTTCTTAATCAGGTAAATAAACTGACTTACTTTATAAAAGACGTAACCCCCAAGAGTAACATTGTTTTCAAAAGTGTTCTCATTTCCACATGTTCTGATTCACAGTTTTTGCATAACTTTGCAGAGCTTTTCACCAAGTTCATATTTCATTCAGTGATTATAGAATCATTCTCAATTAAAACTATGCAGATGAATCAGAGCAAGTGCAAACAAAGCTCTTGGATTCAAAGATAACTTCTGCAGGTGACTCTCTTTAGAAACAAATTGATTTTTAGCTCAATGTTTATTTCTATTCATTCCTGGGATGGGGTCATCACTGGCATTTATTAACTGGCCCTAATTGCCCTGAGAAAGTGGTGGGGAACCGTCTTCTCTAACTGCTGTAGTCCAGCTGATGTAGGTAGACCCTTGGTGCTGTTATGATGAGTGTTCAAGGATATTGATCCAAAGACAGTAAAGGTACGGCGATATATTTCCAAGGCACAATGGTGCATGGCTTGGAGGTGAACTTAATGGTGGTGTTGTTCCCGTGTGTTTGCTTTTTCTTCTAGATGGTAAAGTTCACTGTCGAAATTCTCCGCACTCACGACGGTGCGGAGAATAGCGGGGGTCGTAAATTTTTACGGCCACGCTAGTCTGACGCCCTCCCGCTATTCTCCCCCCCCCCCCCCGACTCCCGACACGAATCGCTGCCGCCGTTTTTTTACGGCGAGCAGTGATTCTCAGCTGGCCGATGGGCCGAAGTCCAAACCCTTTACGGCCGTTTTTACGAACGGCAAACACACCTGGTCTGGCCGTTCGTAAAAACGGCCGTAAAGTTCGGATCTTGGCAACCATGGCACCGATTGGCACGGCAGTACCACGGCTGTGCCAAGGGTACCATGGGCCCGCGATCGGTGGGCACCAATCGCGGGCAGCGGGTCCGATTCCCGCGCACTCTTTGTCCTTCCGCCGCCCCGCTGTATCTATTCACGGGGCGGCTGAGGGGCATCCCGGCCCGCGCATGCGCGGGTTTCGCGCAAATTCGCGATGACGTCATCTGCGCATGCGCGGGTTGGAGTCTTCCAATCCGCGCATGCGCGGCTGACGTCATGTGACGCGTCAGCCGTCGCAAACTCTGGCAAGCGGGCTTAACGAAATTCGTTAAGCCCGCGATGCCAGAGTTCACGGCCGCGGCATGCTAGCCCCGACCGGGGACCAGAATCGGTTCCCGGTCGGGGGGGGGGAGAGGCTGGCGTCAAACCCGCCCGTTTCTGATGCCAGCCTTACGATTTCTCCCTGTTTGGGAGAATCGCGCCCCACGTGTTTGGAAGGTGCTGTCACAGGAGGCTTGGCGAGTTGCTGCAGTGCATTTTGGAGGTGGTACACACGGCTGCCACGGTGGTGGAGAGAGTGAATGTTTACATTGGTGGATGGGATGCCGATCAAGCTCTGGTCTGCATGATGTCAAGCTTCTTTGAATGCTGTTGGAGCCACACTCAGCCAGGTAGCTGGAGAATATTTTAATCACACACCTTACTTGTGTCTTGTAAATGGTGGACAGGCTTTAGGGTGTTAGCAAGTGGTTAGTAAGTGGTTTGTTCACTGCTCTTGTAACCAGAATGTTTATATGGCTGGTCCAGTTCAGTTTCTGGTCACTGGTAACCTTGCAGGGTGTTGATAGTGGGGCATTCAGCGATGGTAATAACATCGAATGTCAAAAAGAGATGGTTGGATTCTCTCTTTGGAAATGGTCATTTTCTTATACTTGTGCGGGAAGAAATGATACTTGTTAGCCCAAGCTTGACTGTTGTCTAAGTCTTGCCATTTGGGTACAGACTGCTTCAGTATCCAAGGTGTTGCAAATGGTGCAGAACATTGCGCAATCTTCAGCGAACATCCCCACTTTATAATATAATAATCTTTATTGTCACAAGTAGGCTGACATTAACACTGCAATGAAGTTACTGTGAAAAGCCCCCAGTCGCCACATTCCGACACATGTTCGGGTACACGGAGGGAGAATTCAGAATGTCCAATTCAGCTAACAGCACGTCTTTTGGGACCTGTGGGGGGAAACCGGAGCACCCGGAGGAAACCCACGCAGACACGGGAAAAACGTACAGGCTCCACACAGACAGTGACCCAAGCGTGGAATCAAACCTGAGACCCGAGGGGATTCTCTGACACCCCCCCCAGCTGGGTCGGAGAATCGCCGGGGGTCGGCCTGAATCCCGCCCCCACCATCCTCCGAATTCTCCGGCCCCCCAAAAGTCGGCGAAGCGTGAATCGCGTCGCGTGGCTCAGAGAATGGCGGGGACCGGCGCGACTCAATGGGTCCCAAATTCTCCGGCTCGCGATGGGACGAAGTTCCGCCCATTCTTTGCCACTCCCACCAGCGTAGATCAGGCTAGGTCCCTTACCAATGGAACCTGGTTGCGCGGGCGGGATCCGGGGTCCTGGGGGGGGTGGGGCAATCTGGCCCGGGGGTGGGGGGGGGGGGGGGGGGGGGGCTGGCCTGTGATCGGGGCCCATCAATCCACAGACGGGCCTGTGCCATGGGGGCACTCTTTTCCTACGTGCCGGCCGTGTCAGCCTCCGCGATGGCCGACGCATAGGTATAGGTGACCCCCCCCGACCGCGCATGCGCTGGGATGATGTCAGCAGCTGCTGACGCTCCCGCGCATGCGCGGACTTGCGCCGGCCGGCTGAGTCCCTTCGGCCCCGGCTGGCGTGGCGCCAAAGGCCTCCCACGCCAGCCGGCGGGGCACAAACCACTCCGGCGCCAGCCTAGCCCCTGAAGGTGCGGAGGATCCCGCCCTCGAGCTGTGAAGCAACGGTCCTAACCACTGTGCTACCGTGCCGCCCATCTGACCTAACGATGGAAGGAAGTTCATTGATGAAGCAGCAGAAGATGGTTGGGGCTTTCCTGAGGAAACTTTCCTGAGGAACTCCTGAAGTGAAGTCCTGGGACTGGCATTTATCAACCATAACCCTTTCCTTTGTGCCAGGTATGACTCCAACCAGTGGAGAGATTTCACCTTATCCCAATTGACACCAGTTTTGCTAGGTTCCTTGATCCTGCACTCAGCCAAATGTTTCCTTGGTGTGAAAGGCAATCACTCTCACCTCACCTCTTGAGTTCAAATCTTTGGCTACGTTTGGGCCAAGGCTGTGATGAAGTCAGGCGCTGAATGGGCCTGTCATGAACCAAACAGAGTAGCAGTAGAGTCTGGTGTTGTAGCTGGGGTACAAATGTGGCTAGCTCTGGAGCACAAGTCTTCGGTATAATTGTTGGAATGTTGACAGTGCCTATAGCCTTTGCAGATTCTAGCTTTTACCACTATTTCTTGATACCATGTGGAGTGAATTGAATTGGCTGGAAATTGGCAGCTTTGATTGGACCTCAGGAGAAGATCGAGATGGATTATCCATTCATTAAATGGCCCTTAATTTGGTGCTAAAGTGACATAACTGGTCGACCGCCTCCTTGGGGCAGTCTCCTGGTGACAGTCTCCCGCTATTTTCCTCGAGCCTTGCCTTCTATCCCAGCTCCAGAAGGCTGGGAAAATTCAGCCTTTGCTGAAACTTGCTGGTTAAACCAGGCCATTTATTGTGATCAATCATTTAAAAAATTTTTTTTTTTTATAAATTTAGATTACCCAATTATTTTTTCTATTAATGGGCAATTTAGCGTGGCCAATCCACCTACTCTGCACATTTTTGGGTTGTGGGGGCGAAACCCACGCAGACACGGGGAGAATGTGCAAACTCCACACGGACAGTGACCCAGAGCCGGGATCGAACCTGGGACCTCAGCGCCGTGAGGCGGTTGTGCTAACCACTAGGCCACCGTGCTGCCCTGTGATCAATCATAATACCCCAGTTCATAGAATCCCTACAGTGCAGAAGGAAGCCATTCGGCCCATCAAGTCTACACTGATCCATATCCCACCTGATCCCTGCAACCCCATAATCTAACCGTCCCCGGACACTAAGGGGCAATTTAGCATGGCCAATCCACCTACCCCGTACATCTTTGGACTTTGGGAGGAAACCGGAGCACTCGGAGGAAACCCGCACAGACACGGGGAGAATATGTAGACTCCACACAGACAGTGACCCGAGGCCAGAATTGAACCCAGGTCCCTGGCACTGTGAGGCAGCAGTGCGAAACACTGTGCTACCGTGCCACCCAAATTGCAATTTAGCATGGCCAATTCACCTACCCTGCACATCTTGGATTGGATTTGTCACTTGTACCGAGGTACAGTGAAAAGTATTTTTCTGCGAGCTGCTCAACAGATCATTAAGTACATGGGAAGAAAAGGGGATAAAAGAAAATACATAATAGGGCAACACAAGGTATACAATGTAACTACATAAGCACCGGCATCAGATGAAGCATACAGGGTGTCGTGTTAATGAGGTCAGTCCATGAGAGGGTCATTTAGGAGTCTGGTAACAGCGGGGAAGAAGCTGTTTTTGATATTGGGGTTGTCTTTTGGAGTTGTGGGGTTGAGACCCACGTGGACACGGGGAAAATGTGCAATCTCTGCATGGAAGTGACCCTGGGCTGGAATCGTACCTGAGTCCTCAGCACTATGAGGCAGTAGTGCTAACCACTGCGCCACTACGCTGCCCCGCACGGGGTCTAATGGGGTAGGGATGACCTACTACCTCCTGGAGCTTGTGGAATACGAGCTCCCCCGATAAGGGAGAGGAGGATCCTTAACACTACGTGGAGTCGACCAGTAAGGCACCGACTAGGGAGGACCTAGTAGGGAACTACTGAAAATGAGATGAAATGAAAATCGCTTATTGTCACGAGTAGGCTTCAAATGAAGTTACTGTGAAAAGCCCCTAGTTGCCACATTCCGGCGCCTGTTCAGGGACGCTGTTACGGGAATCGAACCGTGCTGCTGGCCTGCTTGGTCTGCTTTCAAAGCCAGCGATTTAGCCCAGTGTGCGAAACAGCCCCTCTGTTTGGAGCTGTACTGTAGCTGTACTGGAGCTGTACACAATAGTTAACATGTTAAATAAATACGTTTGTTTTTCTTCACAACTTAGTGTGAACTCCTTTTGTTGCCCCTTACAAAACTCAGAAAAATTGGCGGGCTATGGTATTGTTATTGGGCCCTTAATCCAGAAAATATGAGTTCAAATCTCGCCATGTCCATTGGAGAATCTGAATTGAATTTCAAAAGAGTTGGTGATAAAATTGCTGGTTGCAGTGAAAATGCCCATGAAACTGTCAAGTTGCAGTCAAGGCTCAAGTAGTTCACTAACATCATTTAAGGAAGGAAACCTACTCGCTATAGCAAGTATCTTCTAAAGATCGCTCCAGTCCCACGCTGATATGGTCGACTGTGTGCTACCCTCTGAAGTGGCCAAGCAAGCCACTCAGTTCGGGCTACTCTGAATTGCACAATAAATGGCCACCTTGATGCCCACACCCTGAGAGTGAAGTCAAAAATGATGTTGCGACCTATTGTGGCACCTAGCCAGATTGGAGTGCCAGTCAGAACCATTATCGAGTCCATTTTGCCTCCTGTACTCTCACCTTCCGAGGCTAAACGCCTGGACTGGAGCAATGGCAAATCAACGCTTCTACTCCAGATAGACAAAATAGCACTTAATAATTCACAGCGCATTGCTATGTGGTGGAAATACTTCAGCGACAGGTAATGGATGACAGTTAACAATTATTGACTTGCAGATAAAAAAATGGTCTTCATAGCCCACCTACACTCGTCGGAGGCGTGAATTATGGCTCTTTCACTTTGTAAAGAAATCTATACCAAACCCCACATGATGTAGTATATGCCCCACCAAGGATTTTACCATAGTTCTCAATCAATCAGTAATATAACTTGATGGGTTCCTGAAGTATTGCTAAATACTAGGTTAGTCTCCAACAGTTTTGATTTATCTGGTCAAAACTATTTATTGCTGGAGGTTGACTGTGAAGAGAGAATAACATTAACAATTTGGGAGCAAATCTGGTGCGGAGAATCAATCGCACAACGAAATGGAGACATTTTCCATTTTATATTTGATAAAATATTGCACGCAAAGACGTTCCAACATTTAGAAATGAAATCACTGGCATTAACAGACGGAATGAATTGAGTGAACTTCACTCTATACATTTCAGCAGGGATTTCAGATGGAGGATTTGTTTATATGATGGAACAATAACCCCAATACTCTTGGTTCCACTCAAATACGTAACAAAATGAAACATTGCAGAAGGTAGTTGGGAGAACTTTGGACTGAAGACTTGAAACACAAGTGATAAAGGAAATATCTTCCGTTGTCTGTGCTAAGCCATAACCAGGTTTCTCCAGAGCATTGAGAATAACTGAGCACTTGGGGAAAAATGAGCAAGTGAGCAGTGTAGGATTGGAGATTACTGGTGATGTATTTTTGTTTTAACCGCTTTACAGCGCCAGTGTCCCAGGTTCGATTTCCGGCTTGGGTCACTGTCGGTGCGGAGTCTGCATGTTCCCCCCCCCCCCTCCCGTGTCTGCGTGGATATCCTCCGGGTGCTCCGGTTTCCTCCCACAAGATAAGTCCCAAAAGACATGAGGCTGAAGTCTCTGCCGTCCAGATTCTCAGTTTGCCGGCTGCCCAGGGGTTTCCTGATGGCGTGGGCTGCCCCACAATGGGAAACCCCATTGACCAGCCAGCGAAACATAGCATCCCGCCGGCGTGCTGAAGCAGAAATCTGGCGGGGCGGGACGGAGAAACCCGCCCATGCTGTTCGGTCATTTGGACATTCTGATTTCTCCCTCCGTGTACCCGAACAGGCACCGGAATGTGGCGACTAGGAGATTTTCACAGCAACTTCATTGCAGTGTTCATGTTGGATTCGATTGGATTGGATTTGTTTATTGTCACGTGTACCGAGGTACAGTGAAAAGTATTTTTCTGCGAGCAGCTCAACAGATCATTCAGTACATGGAAGAAAAGGGAATTAAACAAAATTCAAGAAAATACAAGAAAATACATATTAGGGCAACACAAGATATACAATGTAACTACATAAGCATTGGCATCGGATGAAGCATATAGGGTGTAGAGTTAATGAAGTCAGTCAATAAGAGGGTCATTTAGGAGTCTGGTGACAGTAGGAAAGAAGCTGTTTTTGAGTCTGTTCGTGCGTGTTCTCAAACTTCTGTATCTCCTGCCTGATGGAAGAAGTTCGAAAAGTGAGTTAGCCGGGTGGGAGGGATCCTTGATTATGCTGCCCGCTTTCCCCCGGCAGTGGGAGGTGTAGATGGAGTCCATGGATGGGAGGCAGGTTTGTGTGATGGACTGGGCGGTATTCACGACTCTCTGAAGTTCCTTGCGGTCCTGGGCCGAGCAGTTGCCATACCAGGCTGTGATGCAGCCCGATAGGATGCTTTCTATGGTGCATCTATAAAAGTTGGTAAGGTTTAATGTGGACATGCCGAATTTCCTTAGTTTCCTGAGGAAGTATAGGCGTTGTTGTGCTTTCTTGGTGATAGCGTCGACGTGAGTGGACCAGGACAGGTTTTTGGTGATGTGCACCCCTAGGAATTTGAAACTGCTAACCATCTCCACCTCGGCCCCGTTGATGCTGACAGGGGTGTGTACAGTACTTTGCTTCCTGTAGTCGATGACCAGCTCTTTAGTTTTGCTGGCATTGAGGGAGAGATTGTTGTTGTTACACCACTCCACTAGGTTCTCTATCTCCCTCCTGTTTTCTGACTCGTCGTTATTCGAGATCCGGCCCACTATGGTCGTATCGTCAGCAAACTATCAGTAAACTGTCAGTAAGCCTACTTGTGACAATAAAGATTATTATTATTGCGCATCTGCTTAAACCTCATTTTTAAAAACATCACTAATGCAGTAACCCTTTGATTCTAATGTTAGAACAGCAGACGTCCAAACCAGGCAGGAAGAGGTTAGGTGGGCTGAATGGCCTACACGGTATCTACATTCCAAACCGAAAGGGCACCTCGTGTGGATGGATGTGGGTATTGTTGAGTTGTGACACGGAACACCAGATGGCAGTGCAGCATTCTATCTCAGGCCTGTTGGAAGCAAACTGGAGTATAAAGTGGTTCCTCTCGTGCTCCACCAATGCCTCAGTAAATCTATTCAATAAACGGCTGGGCATGGAGGCCAAGAAGGTTTCTGGTTCAATGCGGAATTGAAGGGAACGGTCCCAGCATTCCTTGCTTCTCCATTGTTGTTGATCAGGCTTGAAGCCCACAATATTACTCATGTGAGTGAAAGATGTTTATGCTCTGAAATGGGTTGACAATTCATACCCAGGGTTACAACCGAGTGGAAATTGCCTTTCCTCCCCACTTGTCACCTCCACTGCTGTCGACAATTCCATTCCACGTTTGATCATGACCTTTGCAGACTTTAATATCACTGCTTTAATGATATATGTTGTAACCCCCACAGGACCCACTCGGTTGATCTCCCTCTGAGCCTCGTGGAACACGAGCTCCCCCACTAAGGTTAACTCAGGATATTAAAAGCTGGCTGAGGTAGATGTCAAGCTGCAGAGTACCCCCGGCTGGGTCTGGGACTGTTACACATATATACCTTACTTTGGTAATAAACCATTTGTTTTGCCTCTCCTTTCTGGACTCCGATGTGACTACTAAATTGGCGATGAGGATAAAGTGGTAGTACATTTGGAACTGCTTACCATTTGGAGCACAGACACCTCTCTTCAGGAACAAATAGCTTTGCAGCATTTTGAAAATGCCCCTCTTGGGTTCAATGTGGGTGTTGGGGGTTGGACTAAGCACGCAGGATGTATATGCTTTTATTTCAGGCAAACTCTATCGTTGGGAATGACCGCCAGATGGTAATTCTTCTGACTGCCTGTGGCCCCCACTTTTACCAACATAAAGAGTCTGACATACCCTGCGGCCCCAGATTTCAAGACGTTCGAAGAGCATAGTCACAAACCACTATGACCCCCAAGCTGTAAGTTATCGTACAGAGGTATCGATTTAATACAGCTGAGAGGACCCTGGTCGAGTCCGTTACTGAGGATTTGGCATGTTCCCGCAAATTGGCAGAGTTTTGTGACTGTGGGCCATCCCTACCTGAGGTGTTGTATACAGAGTCAATAATATTGTGACTCAGCAGGAATTGCTGGCCGAGCTGTTGCTGGATCTAAAAAAAGACTGTCGAGCTTTCTCTCTCATGGGAGAGTGCAGAGAGGGGAGTCCGGGAACTCCAGGGGATGTCAGAGATGGACTGGGACCACCCCCACCCCCACCCCGGCCCGAACACTGCCGGGACCAGGCCGATTGGTCAAGTGTCGCTACAGCCAAGTGGGACGCCTCCCCGGAATCAATGGGGGACAATCCGAAGCGATGCAGCACTTGTGGCTGGCGCAAACCCGCTGCCCTACCTGAGGGAGACGCAACCCGGAGCCCAGGCTTCCCACTTAGAGCAACCTGATGGCAGGAGTGTGTGCAATTGAATGCACTGCGCCTCGGGTTATCCCCTTCAGGATTACTGTCCAGGTTAAAGGCCACCCATTACAGATGGTGTTGGTCATGGGGGCTGCAGGTAACTGGGAGACAAACGTTTGAGAGAATCAGGACTGGGGTTAAATAGTTGGGTTTACTTGACACCGAGTCAGGGCTCGTGACCTATACGTGGGGCACCCCTACTCATAGCGGGCACGGCAATGACCCCGGTTACTTATGGGCAGCTGTCCATTCGGCTGCCGTTAATAATTGGGAAGAGCCTGGACCGCATCTGCTGGGCCGTGACCTGCTACAACGCCGCCGGCTGGATTGGCAACAGATCTTCCGGATGGGCACTGGAGGACTTTACAAAGTCTTGGGGAAGTACCTTGAAACCTTCCTGGAAGACCTGGACAAAATGAAAGGAGCTGTGGCCAAAATATACATGGACCCTGAGGCCCAGCTTAGGTACTTGCAGGCCCATCCAGTCCCCTACGCACTGTTGGCAAAGCCTGAGGACAAACTCAGCCGACTAGAAGCTTGCGGGATAATCCGGCCATAAGGTTTGCCGATTGGTCAGTGCCAGTATTCCGGTACTAATACTTTACAAAACGGTACGCTTGTACGGTGATTATAAGTTGACCGTCTGGACAGCTCCCATCTGGACAGCTACCCAATACCGCAGATAGAAGACAGATACGCAACCTTTTCCAAGCTCGGCATGAGCCATGCCTATCTCCAGCTGGAGCTGGATGCCGATTCTAGGCATTGCGTACCCATTAATACCCACAGGGGCCTCTACGAATACACGAGACTACCATTTGCACAATTTTTCCACGCATCACGGAGAACACCCTGAGAGGCCTACCATATGTGGCGGACTATCTGGATGACAATCTGATCATCAGAGCCTCATAAAGGGAGCATCTGAGCAACCTGGAGAAACTCCTTGGCCAGTTTTCCGAGATCGGCGCCCACCTCAACATAAGAACATAAGAACTAGGAGCAGGAGTAGGCCATCTGGCCCCTCGAGCCTGCTCCACCATTCAATGAGATCATGGCTGATCTTTTGTGCACTCAGCTTCACTTTCCGGCCCGAACACCATAACCCTTAATCCCCTTATTCTTCAACAAACTATCTATCTTTACCTTAAAAACATGTAATGAAGGAAAGTGGGGAAAGTGCAATTTCTATGCCAAGGATATTACATACTTGGGGTATTGTGTGGATGGGGAAGGACCACACCTGGTTGAGGAGATGATGCAGGCGATTAGACAAGGCCCCCACTCCAAAAATGCAACGGAGTTATGGTCGTTGTTATCTCTCAGAAACTATGATGGTAAATTTATTCCTGGCCTGGCGACCATCCTCAACCCCACTACACACGTTGCTACAGAAGGACCAACAATGGCCATGGAAAGCACCTCAGCAGGAAGCGTTTGCCGGGTTGAAGCAGCAGTTAGAATCCTCTGGATTATTGACACATTATGACCCCACCAAGCCTCTTTTGGTGACGTGCGACATATCACCTTACAGAATCGGAGCAGTGTTGTCCCACTACATCACTGATGGAAGAGAAAGGCTGATAGCATTCACGTCCACGACATTGGCCACTGCGGGGCGCAATTACACCCAAATAAAAAAGGAAGGTAAGCCGTTGGATTCATGGTGATGAAATTTCATCAGTACGTGTACGGGCGTCGATTCACCATTGTGACTACCACAGCCATTATCCTTTTTAAAGAGGACAAGACGGTCCGCCAATAGTGTCCGCCCAGATTTGGCGATGGGCTCTGTTGCTAACAGCGTAGGAGAACACCTTTGAGTATCATCCAGGCACGAAGGCACCCCCATCTCCACCAAGAGCCAGCAAAGCCATTTTGACGCTTAACTTCATGGACACCTTGCTTGTCACCTTGCTGGTCACCCAAATACCCAACTGGACGCAGAAAGACCCCACATTGGCGATATATGTAAAAATGTTAATTGCTATGCTGTGTTGGTTGGACATGTTGGAGCAGCAAGACTACTAATACTGCAGTGGGCTAACTGGGTTCAAATCCCACCATGGCAGGGGTGGCACGGTAGCACAATGGTTAGCACTGTTGCTTCACAGCGCCAGGGTCGCGAGTTCAATTCCCGCTTGGGTCACTGCCTGTGCTGAGTCTGTAGGTTCTCCCCGTGTCTGCGTGGGTTTCCTCCGGGCACTCCAGTTTCCTTCACATGTCCTGAAAGACGTGCTGTTAGGTGAATTGGACATTGTGAATTCTCCCTTTGTGTACCCGAACAGTTGCCAGAATGTGGCGACTAGGGGATTTTCACAGTAACTTCATTGCAGTGTTAATGCAAGTCTACTTGTGACAATCAAGATTATTATGATTATTATTAATTGCTGTTTACTCAGTTATTACCTCACAAGTAACTCTCCCAAGTTAATTTCCAATTATTAACCTGACTATTTTACATGGGATTTATGGCTAATGGCCCTGCGGCAGCCTGCGTTTGTTCCATAGAACAGAATCCTTAGAATTCCTACAGCCCAGAAGGAGGCCATTCGGCCCATCGAGTCTGCACCAACCCTCTGAAATAGCGTCCTACTTAGGCCCACTCCTCCACCCTATCCTGGTAACCCCTAACCTGCACATCCCACCAAAGAATCCCACCGCCAGCGAACGGCCAGAGAATTCGCCCAGAGTAGCTGAGGAAAATAACATTGAAGGCAAAGCTGGCTAAACTCACGCGAGAGAGTCTGACGGAAAAAAATGGGAGAAGACCCAGGTGGATCATAAACCCTGGACTATGCGGCCTTTGTAATTGGTAATATTTTGTGATAAGATGATTAAGCAAAGCTTTCGCCAGGTTTGTAGAACTTAGGAGGGCTGGACGATCAGTTTTATTTCCCTCCTACTCCTTCCTCTCCAATGATGGAAGAACTTCACCTTTGCACTTCCCTTAGGCTAAAACCAAGACCATAGGGACAATTGGTGCGAGTTTAAGTCTGCCCATTTGACGGTCTCTGGTCCTTTTTTGATTACGTGTGAACATCCAGGTTTCTTGGCTACTCGATACAGCCTGACACATTGTTGTGCACAGCACTTTGGTTTCTTTATATATCGATAACCTTAAGATCAGTAATAGACAGTGCTTTATTTTATTGTGATAATTGTTTTGGCAGTCAGGGAACTTACTAAAGGTCCTTGGAATTGGGTAATGTAATGTGTTGGAACCTTCTCGCACCTGGATTAGAATCCGGGCCAAAAAGGTGATTGAAGTCTTCTCTCTGATGGCTGAAAGGGATCATGACTAAAATGAATTTGGTCAGTTTCAAAGCAACTCCCAGCGGACACAATTGCAAAGCAGAAAAGTACCCTCAAATTCAACACGTTTGGCACTTTTATTTAGTAACCTCACTCAGGGAGGGCATTAACAGTAGGTCTTTTGGGAAACGGACGTATAACATTAGTAAAATAGGTGACGCCCTGTTGACTTTTGGGTTGAAGGGTTTGATTCAGTCAACAGAAGGGGGGAAACTTCCCTTCCTCCCTGTTGCTTTAGCCCACGTTTCTGTAAAAGTAACTGGGCAAATAAACTAGATAACCTTTATGTTCCTGCCACACAGCAGGGCTAAATAAAAGGAGCAATGTACCGGGAATAAAATATCTTTTGTTTTACAGAATTGCTGCATAATAATTGACGTGTGACCAGTTTGCAACTGTCCCCAATGGTAGATTAATTGTCAGATCTGTTTCGCGATGGCGTCCAGTTTCCAAAGTTTAATTTTTAATCTCTTTTGTTCATTCTTTTCTCCAATGTCCTGGCTAAACTGCACTTCCAATCGCAGAATCCACATGTGGAAATTCAATATTATAACAGCAGCTTTGAACAATAAAGGCGATAGATACTCTTTTTGAAGGGCAAACCACATGTTTTAGAAATCTTTTGTTCCGAACTACAAGAGCTTACAATGGACCGCTGCCTAATAACTGTACCGAAATGCTTCAAACTACATTCTGAATTAATTAAAGAGCAAGATTTAAAAAAAAGAACAATGGAGCTAACTTGAACTCTTACATTTTTGCCATCACATGCGTTCAATGAAAATTTGTCTATAGTCATTGAGTGTGACTCTATTTCATATAATTCATCATGCTCTGGCTCTTTTCTATGCCTGGTAATAACATTGAAACAGCTGTTCTATTAACTCTGGCATATTGTCCAGTCCCCTCTCTTCAAGCTGAATAGCACTTCATTCCTGCATACTATTTCCCTGATCTGTGAGGGATTAAAATAAATTGCCAATTCCTTATTTGTCACCTAGCTCACTTGCAGGCTCATTCTTGTTAATTCAGCTATTTTCTGCCCACCTTCACGTCTACACTTAGATGTGGGAAGATTAGGTGACTACGCCTGATTGGAGGATTGCAGTAGCAGATGAAAGTAGATGAAAATGAACGATATTTTCAAGTCGGGAGACAGGGCCACAGAGGCTAATAATTACATTAAAAAAGACACTCTGCATGTAGGTGTAAATAGGCTAATCTAAACAAGTGCCACCATTTTAATGCAGGCGGCACGAGGCTATGTCATTACCTGACAAGACTGTCACCTTTCACCTCCAGCCATTGTGAATTGTAAGATCTCACTAACAGGGCGAGGGAGGAACACGTTTGCAGTGAATTTGTTTTCTCACGCTCAGAGACAGCTGACACTCTTGCCAAATGACAGGAAGCATCTTCCATTCGGAAGGTGAGATTGCCTAAGTGTTTGCCTGTGTCTAATTAGTTTGCCTTTGCTGGGGGTGGCGATTTCACAGCCAGGGACATGAACGGCTGCAGCCTGTAGATTTTAAGCAGGCTCTGGGACTGGATCCATCCATCAGGAATGTGGAGTCGACCAGGATGGCAGAAACACATGAATGTTGATGGGAGCTGTTTTTTAAAAAATTGTCAATAAATTACAGCGCATCGCAGCAAGGGGTGGAGTCAGGACTTAATTGTCCGATCCAAAACTTTCCCTCGCTGCTTGGCCAAAGACATGTGTGGCCATTCACCTTGGATACATTGTGTGTCTGAGCCTTCTGCCCATCAACGTCCGACACCTGCCAACTCAGGAGGTGTGGCAGTTTTGGGGGAATTTTCCTCTGCCACCCCGTGCCAAGGTTCCTGGGCCACATGTTTGCAATCAGCACCCTCATCCCCCACAGTATCAGTGCTCATCCCCGCCACAAGCTTGCCCCCATTGCCCTTCCATCACCTTGAGTCTTGACATGAGAGGAATGCAATACAGAGGGGGAGCGCACTTCACCATAACCCGTTCACATCGAGCAGCTAGAGCATTTGTGTTGAAAATTCAAAGCATAAATACATGAATGGATTATTTTTATTGTCTGACGCAGACTGGAGAACCTGCGTCACAGCATGAATCTGTAAGGACGTCGGTTGTGAATCCCTATTGAATGGCATTTGAAGATGATGCGTGCTTGACAAGCGACTTCTTAATATTTAGGGTCACAGAGGGCGCAATTCAGTGTCCTCGTCGCGTCCGACGCAACATTTATCCCCTAGCATTAGACTCAGTTGAATATGTCTAACCCGGATTCTCCGGGGCCCAGGAACTAACAGCGTTACCATAGCGCCATTTAGTACTAGTTCCACAAACGTGGACCAGGAGTAATGGCTTGTTGGGAGGGTGGGGAGGGGGGGTCTTCCAGGCCATTAAAGACCCCTGGGCAGTCGGGCTGTGGGCAGGGTAGCACTCTTGCGCTCCTGGCTCTGGTTCCGCCGCAGAGAGTTGCTGGAGAGAGGCATGGAGTTGGTAGCTAGGAAATGGAGTCTGTAGTGGGGTCAGAGCACAATGGCTTCAGTCTGTGGTGGTCTTTGTGATTCTTAATATCAGGTTGGATGTTGTAGTGTTCACAAAGACTGCAGAAGCTAAGTTCAATAACAAAGTAACATTCACTACACAATTTATTAAAGCCCAACCACTTACTCCTATAGCAAGCAATAATCTAGTCATCTACAATCGACTAACGCTATTCGCTATAGTCTATCTATAACTGAACTCTGCATTCCCTGGACCTCTCCTCTGCACTATCTCCAGCCTTCTCCCAGAAGCCTGAGAGTCAGTGCATTATATAGTTCTGCATCTAGCTCCATCTCGTGGTCAATTATGATACTACATTAACCCTTTATATTCTAGACATTCTACATAATGTCACGCAATCTTCCTGATAGTTAGTTGGAGAAAGTTCCTGCTCATCCAGTATTGAATGCTGGTCTGACAGTAGAAGGGTGCAGTGCATTAAATCCCAAATAGCCAGGTGGAAAAGGATGGACCTGGAGCTATTCTTTATCAATTCTTATCAGCATTTATTTACAGATATGCGCTTTCCAAACAACCAACCCCTCACCAATCAACATAGTTATGGTCCATTCATGTTGATCGGAGCACAATTGAATTCCAGTTAAAACCCAGCACCTGTATGCAACTAATGGTTTAGCGCAGTGGGCTGGACAGCTGGCTTGTGCTGCAGAACAAGGCCAGCAGCGCGGGTTCAATTCCTGTTCCAGCCTCCCCGAACAGGTGCCGGAATGTGGCGACGAGAGGCTTTTCACAGTAACTTCATACTTGTGACAATAAAAGGTTATTATTATTATTAACATGGTGGCAGCTCCTTACATTTCCGCCTGATCTGGCACACGTTTCCTGAGGCCAACGCTTGACTGTTTCAACAATTAACCTTAACTTCAGAAGCGGAGCCTCAATGGGATGACATCTGAGGGGCTGGTTTAGCACAGAGGGCTAAACAGCTGGCTTGGAATGCAGAATAAGGCCAGCAGCGCGGGTTCAATTCCCATACCGGCCTCTCCGAACAGGCGCCGGAATGTGGCGGCTAGGGGCTTTTCACAGTAACTTCATTGAAGCCTACTTGTGACAATAAGTGATTATTATTATTATATTATTATTTCTGTCTTTCACATGTTCAAGATGTTACACCTCCCCTGAAGGAGGATGGGGTGTAACAGGCCAGCTGAAGAAAGGTAACGGAAAGCTCTCCAGCCCTATTGGCCAATACTTCGGCCCTCATCCAAAGCAGATAACCTGGTCATTTATGTCATTAATGTTCATTGAATCTCGCTATGCGTTGGCTGCTGCATCTCTCTGCATTACTAAACTCCCAGGCTCAAACATTAACCCATCTTTTTTCGCTTGTTGGTTACTGACAGGCCCGCCGTGTATTGCTGGTACTTTCTGTTTTCATTTCAGCTTTTCACCATTTCCCAATTTTTAAATCTTTTTTATCTGCAAGGGATGGATGACATAGCTTTTCATCAATGTTGAAGGTAAGCTCGAGCTCCCTGATAGAGAATCTAAAGTATTCAAATGCACAGAATGGCAAAATGACAACGAGTCTGATGAAGGAACTTACGTGATCCTGGGAACATCTTTTTATCTGATTCTTATTCAACTGACTATCACACTTAAGACAACAAAGCCTCTCTGTTCAGCTTTGGCTGACAGGACACAACAAGTTACCCTTACAAGGAACCCGTAGCGTAATAGGGGGGAAGCAGCAACTGCAAGTCTGGTGAAGTGGCAGTATAAATCGGTTGTGTGATCCAATCAGCACGCTTCAAAAGGTGTTCCAGCAACAAGTTTGTACAATAAACACAATGCACGCCGCGCCTGGCGTGATCTTAATAAACAACCTGTAGTGAGCTTTGAGAGTTTACCGCTTGATATTAACCGCATATTTGGCTTTCTAAATCACCATTAAATGCAGTGAACTCCTTTATAGTCTTCTGGGTGAATTCTGGTGAATTGTGCCAAGCACGCCTGGAAATGGTGGCTGGCAGTACTGGGGGGGGGGGGGGGGGGGGGGGTGCCTGTACTGGTCATGGCATTGCTCTGTCTCTTAACTTGACAAGACGGTTTGTGATTTTCTTACGCGAGCAAACTAAGCTCTGTTGTGCGAGTGCTAAGCGTTCATCAGCTGACATTTCTCGGCTGGTTACATTTTGTGCTTTAAAGGCACTTTTACTATGACCACCTTGATGTTGCTTCAGTTTCAGAAGATCAACTTCTGTGTGTTAAAATTGTCCTTCAGCATTCAGGTTTAGGTGCCCGTTTCTATAGCGATCCTTCCTCCACTACGGATACCCAAAGGGAAAGTGTGCAAGATGAACATGTTGAATTCAAAAACTAGCCAGACACCAAACTCTTAGACCCACTTCTTCATGGGTCTCATGTTTCCTTTAATCATTTCATTGGTTTCTGGATTTATCTCTGTTAACTTCCTTGATTCTGAATTTACTTTGAATTTTTTAAATTCATGGCAAGTCCTAAACTAATAGTTTTACTGACATGATTTAGTGTCTCTTCTGCTTGGACATGTAGGCAGTGACTGGGATCACTTCCAGCTGTGCACGGAGATAGCGGCGAACGGCAATTTGATGAGAGCGAGCAACTAGTGCTGTTGCAGACATTTTCTGTAGGTCATCAAAAGAAAGATCACACTAAACCTGTGACAATTGTCTCTAAGCAGCAGACCCACTGTGATGTACAAAGGGGTCTATCATTGTAGATACCAAATCTTGATGGGGGTGCGAAGATTGCCCCAACAGGCCACATGCGTTTAATGTGGAGCAGGGAGTGTGGTGGGGTGGTGGAACCACTCAGGAATGTGCACTTTGAACACGTCTTTTTGGATGAAATCTGCAGTGGTCGCTTTAAGGACCTGATGCCTGGCTGCATGTAAACCTGGCCACCCTGAATGCCGTATGCTGATGTTTTGGCCAACTCCAGTATGGTAGGTAGTGCACTTCCCGCATGTGCCGGCTGCCATATTGGAGGTTTATGAGACCGCATAGTGCCCAGAAAAAGACATGTGCTGCGCAGTCAAATTTATCGCAAGCCTTTCTTTATATGTCACTCTTTGTCATTATCTTTACCTTGCCGCCATACAAACACAGAATTCCGACAGTGCAGAATGAGGCCATTTGGCCCATCGAGTCTGCATCAACACTCTGAAAGAGCACTCTACCTAGGCCCACTCCCCTGCCCTAAGCCATAACCCCACCTAACCTGCACATCTTTGGACTGTGGGAGGAAACCGGTGGCCCCAGAGAAAACCCATGCAGCCATGGGGAGAACGTGCAAACTTCACACAGAGAGTTACCCGAGGTTGCAATCAAACCCGGACCCCTGACATTGTGAGGCAGCAGTGCCAACTACTGTGCCCCCGTGCTGCCCATGTCACACCCCAGCATTGTTCTCTAAAATTGGGTGCAGGTTATTTAATCTGGTATCACACTTCCGAAAAAGCAACAAATCATACTTTTCTAATGCCAATTTTTCTGACCCTTGCCCTTGGTGAAGGTTGTGTATACTAGACTCCTCCCGCCATATTCCATTGATCTCAATCAGCTTGAATCTTCTCTTTTATGCACTTACTAAGCTTTCCTTAATAGCTATGTCATTTTTCCTCAACCACTCCACATGGAAGCGAGCTCCACATTTCCACACTCTTCTGAATTTCTTCTGAATTCTTCAGTGGGTTCATTAGTGTCCATTTCATGTCTAAAACCTCCAGTCTCGGACTCTCCCACCTCCCAGCACCAGGGCACCACCAGGTGGTTTGCAGATGCAGGCTTAGATCCGGCCTCTTTCCCATCAGCTGTTCCTCCTCATTTTCCTGTGCAGCAGACAGGCACGAGGCCTGTCAGTGGCTGGATGGTTGCTGCAGTTTCCAGATGCAACATCTGCCCTTGGGGTGCACAGGGCCTAGTGCAACGTCCTGGGGCTATAGTAATAATGATTGGGGTCAGATGAGGTCAGATTCGACGCACGTTGCCTGGCTTGTACCCGCACAGAGGAGAGAGAAAATTGGTCCTTTTTGCTGCCTATTTCCAGTCTTTTCAAGTTTGGTGTCAGATGCCCTGTGTTGCGATTTTCTTCAGCCCCCTCTCAGGCTATTAGATCTGCTTGATCCTTTTAGATTGAATTAAATCTGGCTCGTTACAAATTAAGAGAAATGTAACTGGACAATGCACGCGAGTAAACTAAAGGCATTCAAATTAAGCTCTTTTAAATGAAATGATTAACTGTCCTTGAGCTAAATGATGTTATCTCCCATTCCCTTTCTGATCCGGCTTAAATAAACCAAGCTGTTTAAAATAAAATTAACCAGCTCGTAACTCGTGGTGGCAGGTGCCTTGTGTACAATACACGGTGATGCGTGTGATTACATGATGGCAACCATTAGATGTGCTATCTCTTCTGATATTCTTGGCTGAAGGCTCGACCAAATTGTGATGCAAACAGGGGGAGGGAACGACACAGACAGGTTAATTCACGCTGAGGGTCGATTGGCTACCTAAACGGAGTTATAAACAGTCTTATATCGACTGATCCAACAGAAACCTCACGGCGTAGCACTCATCGAGAAGAATTATTGGAATGACAAGTTGCAGCCCCAACTTAATAGGGTTTAAAAGCCCCAAACTGATAATATTTTCTGCTGATTTTGCTAATTGTCGCTTCTGTGCACTGCTACCATGCTCCCTTGTGAAGCTGGACTTTTCTGGCAAGACTCTCTGCTTGCGCACATAAGCCCTGGCTCAGTCCCCTTAACACAGCTTCACTAATTTGCCATGTCAAATTAGTGTGATGAAAAACTTCTAATTACTGTTTTGAAGGATCATTTAGGGTATTAGCACCAGCGCTGCAGCCTGTTCCCGTGCAGGCTCATTTGCATACTAATCTGTGGTGCATAAGCAGGTGACAAAGGCAAATGTCTCGTAACTTATTTACAATCTTCGTCGGGGAAAGCGCAGACTCAAGTTTGACAGCAGCTCCCAGTGGCAGGAAGCTGCAGCAGGAAACCTGTGCTGAGTAGATTAGGACAGCCAGAGAGGTTGTTTGATCTTCCTCAACACGCCGCCGTTCCGACTGTCACTCACTGGGATGATCATAAGGAAAAAAAAATTTAAAGTAACACTCAAACCTGTCTCCATAAACACTAGACTTAAGAACTCCTAGTCGTGGGCCTCAACCACTTGATTGCTTGAGCTGCATTGTTAGACCTATTGTCAAACTAGATCTGATTGATTTGCTTTGAAAGGTTAAATGATAGTCTTTTAAAAATAAATCTTTCAGAAATGCATATGGTTACATGGGGAGAGCTGACAGTTTCCGTGTTCGGCATTAATCATTGTTGCTTTTCTCTGGGCAAGTAAGTATTCCTTCCAGCTCTATTGAGGGCTTGCATGAGTGTATAAATGATCGTATGAATCAACCGAATGACCCCAAATGGCCATAGGTTTTGACAAAGTGCTCACTGTTATGTTCTGTGTTATGGCCATGATAAAGATTAAAACAGAACATCTAGTTCTTTGACTAGTAAGATAATTTATTAACAAGATGAACACATGGAAAGATAACTAACAAATTATAATACAAGCGGTAACAAAGAATTTTAATTCAGTGAGGTCTCCTGGTGTGACTGTTCTCTAATATGACTTACTACCAAATGCCGAATCTCTCAAGTCCCATGGTGGATCTCTATTGCCACCTGCTGGTCGGAGGTCCTACCGATAACTATATACATCGATGTGCACATTCATATCACCACACTCACAACCTGAAAATTCCACTTAGGATCAATGAACTCTGAATTAACCAACATTTCAACCCTTTCCAATTCTCCCAGGACTTTTATCGTGTCTCCACCCACCTCAATCCACCCTCCCACTGCTAGTCCCACAAAAAACAAGAAGACCACAAAATACAGAAACAGAAGTAGACCATTCGGCCCATCGAGACTGCTCCACCATTCAATGAGATCATGACAGATGTGATGTGATAATCCGCAACTCCACTTTCCTGCCTTATCCCCATACCCTCAGATTCCCTCACTGATTAAAATGAGTGTTTCTTTTATTTGACATTTGCTCAATAATTGGCCTATAGTATTCAGCTTGTTGAAACAAGTGCGGCCTGCGCTCCGCGTTTCTGCCTCCTTACGGAGAGGCATTGGACTGACTTTGTATCTTTCCCACGACCAGTGAGTACACAGCAGTAGCAGACCACCACTGAACTTGTGAGGGGGTTGAGGAGCAAACATTTCTAAGTGGAAAACAGTTTGCGATATTGGGTTAGATTCTCCGGTCCCCCAGCCATGTGTCACTTGGCGGCGGGAGATGGCGTGCCGTTCGCTGGTGGCGGGATCCTCTATTCCCACCTCCATCACTGGGAATTCCCATTGGGGCCACCACACTCTGCTGGAACCCACGGGGGGGGGGGGGGGGGATGCTGCCGGCAGGACCAGAGAATTCCATCTCAAGCGAACGGCTGGAGAATTCTGGCCATTATCAGTAAGGGATAGGCTGGTTGGAGGCGTAGAAACATAGAATCCCTACAGTGCAGAAGGAGGCCATTTGGCCCATCAAGTCTGAACCGACCCTTTGAAAGACCACCCTTCCTAGGTCCAATCCCCCATCATGACCTTGCAATCAGACCCTCAGGGACAATTTAGCATGGTCAATCCACCTACCTGGCACGTCTTTATATTGTGGGAGGAAAACGGAGCACCCGGAGAAAACCCACGCAGACACGGGGAGAATTTGCAAACTCCACACAGACAGTCACCCGAGATTGGAATCAAACCCGGGTCCCTGCCGCGGTGAGGCAGCAGTGCTAGCCACTGTGCCGCCGTGCCGCCCGTCATAGGTCATCCCTTCCAATACTGGCTGATCCGCCATTGTCGGTTTTGATTATAACTTTTGACTCCACTGCTTGATCCTTCAGCAAGCTGGCGAATTACTTCTTAAGTAAGAGGAGGCAATGGCGCAGTGGTATTGCCAGCGGTGTTGTCAGTGGCCCATTAATCCAGAGATCGATGGATCATGCTCTGGGGAATTTGAATTGAATTAAAACATCTGGAATTAAAAGTCTCATGATGACTATGAAACTATTGTGGTAAAAACCCATCTGGTTCACTAATGTCCTTCAGGGAAGGAAATCGGTCTTCCTTACCTGGATTTACTGCCCTCAGGAATGGGCAACAAATGATGGCCTAGCCAGTTATACCCAACTCCCATTAACGCATAGGGACAAAAGTGTCTATTTTATAACCTGTGGCTGACAGCAGGGCCAGACTCAAGTTATGAATTTGGAGGGGGAGCTAAAATTAAAGAGCTATTTCAAAAATGGTGTCCTCCCAGCCATATTGGTCAAGTAAAGCAGCCACCATTTTGTATATTGCCAACTAAGGGTTGTAACGAAGGGTTATGTTAATTTTTGAAAACTCCCTACTGAATAAAAGAGAACCCCAAGAAATGAGATAGGAGTGGATGTTGACATCTGCACCACAGCAGCCTGTTGCTAAATGGGACATAATAATAATAATCTTTATTCGTGTCACAAGTAGGTTTACATTAATACTGCAATGAAGTTAGTGTGAAAATCCCCTAATCGCCACACTCCGGCTCCTGTTCAGGTACACAGGCCGCGATTCTCCGCAACCACGATGGGTGGGAGAATAGCGGGAGGTCCGCTCCTGCACCTCCCGCTATTCTCCCACCCCCCCCAAAATGGCGTGTCCGGTTTTCCGACACGCCGCTCGGAGAAACGCGGGCTGCCATTTTTCACGGCGGCCCGTGATTCTCCGACCCGGATGGGCCGAGTGGCCTACTGTTCCCGACCTGTTCACGACGACGGCTACCACACCTGGTCGCTGCCGTCGTGAACATGGCGCGCCAGGTAAGTGTGGGGCCTAGGGGGTGCGGATCGGGGATCGAGCACCACGACCGTGCTCGGGAGGGGACTGGCCCGCGATCGGTGCCCACCGATCGTCGGGCCGGCGTCTCTAAGAGACGCACTCTTTCCCCTACGCTGCCCCGCAAGATCAAGCCGCCACGTCTTGCTGGGCGGCTGAGGGGAAAGACGGCAACCGCGCATGCGCGGGCTTGAGCTGTCCAACCCACGCATGCGCGGCTGACGTCATTAGGCACCGCCGCGGCGTCATTCTTGGCACGCCGGGCCTTGAAGCCAGGGACAAGGCCCTGCCACCGAGTTTCCCGGTACGTCCCGCCTATCCCCCGGATAGGGGAGAATAGGGGGCCGGGAGAGGCTTCCGACGCCGTCGTGAACCTCTCCAGGTTTCATGACGGCGTCGGGCCTTGCGGAGAATTCCGCCCACAGAGGGAGAATTCAGAATGTCAAATTCACCTAACAGAACATCTTTCAGGACTTGTGGGAGGAACCAGAGCACCCGGAGGAAACCCACGCAGACACAGGAGAATGTGCAGACTCCGCACAGACAGTGATCCAAGCCGGGAATTGAACCTGGGGCCCTGGCACTGTGAAGCAACAGTGCTAACCACTGTGCTACCGTGTGGCCCAAAACCCAAGGTGTAATAATTCAGTGGCATTGCTTTGTCTCCCAATGATCCCAATGTCGAAATTTGAAGCCACTGTCATAGCATGCTTCATTGCAGACAGTGGCCTGCGTTTCCATTGTACACTGGGCCTGATCTCACCACTGTTTACATGCCCAGTAACATTGGTGACATGGCAGCAATATCTTGTACCTTGGTACGCACCATAAAAATGCTCGTTTGTGCAGGTTTTGATAAACAGCTACCAAAGTCATTATTTATTCTAAAGCAGAGCAAACAGTTGAGTTTACAGTCATTCTTTCTGAGGCCTGCTTCTACTCTGAAGCTTCACCTCTGAGGATTTACTCTGGGGTTGCGGTGAAGTTTCTCCTGATCGTTATTTCTATCAAGGTAATACACACATTCTGTTAAAAAATACTAAAACAAACACGATTATACACCTTTCAGAAGATTCAGTTCCAAAATAAGGTGTCAAAATTGGACTGGTCCCAGTCCAGACTTTTTGGGCGCGATTCACCTGAAACATTTCCGGTTTCGGGAATGTTTGGCGGGATGTTTCGTGGTGTCACTACCGCCGACAAACCTCCCTATTCAACGACACTTTGCCGTTTTTTTTGGGCCTTGGGGAGATTCTTTTCACCGAGGCCACACTTAGAGGAATTTCCCACTGGTGACCTTCATTGCAGACAGTGGCCTGTGTTTCCATTCTATACTGGGCCTGATGCCCAGTAACATTGATGACATGGCAGCAACATCTTGTGCCTTGGTACACACTGTAAATCACAGATTGGAGCATCATTTTAACTGACTGCCCTGATCTCACCCCATCCCTTTCAAGCCCCACCCATTTTTGAATTTCCACCCCCAACTCCCCAATTTCGGGTAGGCCCCCGAAACCACCCCCGCACCCCATCTCTACCTGGTAAGGCCCCACCAAGCCCGATCCGTGGCAGTGCCAACCTGGTATCTGGGTATCTTGGTACCCTGACAGTGCTCCTTCCAGCCTGGCATTGCCAGGGTGGCAGTGCCAAGGTGCCTGAGTGCCAGAGGGAGAGCCAGGGTGCCACGCTGCCCTGTCCCCGGCCACCCAGGGTTTCTAATGGTCAGAGGCCCCCCCCCCCCTCCCCCAGGTGCCATTGCACCTGGTCCATGTTTGTGCGTACTGGTACTAAACAGCACCCTGGCGAGATCTCCCTGGTGTATCCTTTGAATCCCGGGTGCCAGGTGAATCCAGCAAACATCTATATAAATGAGCCATACAGCTCATTTAAATATGCTAATCTGGACAACGCCCAGTGAGGGCGAGGTCCGAATTATGACGTCTCGCGAAGTTCCATTGAATCCAAATTGGGCACGACAAGGCCGCTGAACCGCGCCCTTTAAGTCTATCACCATGAGTGATGTGGACTAGAACACATTCCTGCTCATGGGCGTGTGTGGCACTCGGTAGCAGTTCTGAAACATTTCTGTATTATTCAACAGCGCAACTAAACACCTCAACCCGAGATGATCATTCTCCACAGCGACACGTTTCACTCCCATTTCTTCTGAGGCGAAATTTCTCTGGGTTGATGACTTTAGCAAAGTAAAAGTGAGTACAGAACAGGAGCAATTTCAACCTTTCTGTCTGTCGCCTTTCTTACTGGATGATTCAGAATTTAGGGTCTATACATGGTAGAAAAGATTAGTCTGAGAGAGAATAATTTTATTATTATTTATGAGTGCAAAGTTGGGCTAGTGCTGGTATTACAGAAGTCCTGAAGCAAGAAAATGGCATCGTCCACGGATCTGGTCCCGTCAGGCACAGCCCCTGTGGTTCCTCATACTTAAGAAAAACACGAGTACGGGTCTGCTCTACGTGTACCAGACTTTTCATCATCATTGGACATCTTAAACAGCCGCTTGGTAGTATAGAACTTGAATATTGCTGGAAAGAGAGATGTGTTGCCAAAGCTTTTCATCTTGTACTCATCAGAGCAAACACAAGAAAACCTAATTATGAACAATTTATTCGAGAGGGGAAAATGGCGCTGATTGGTTGGCAAGTTGGTTCTGATTGACCGAAGTGTTGTCCCGGAAAGAGCAACGGGGGACTAAAGGTTCCTCCAGCTCCCGGTAATTGAAAAAAAGTGTAAACCCTGAATATATTCCTTTTGTTTGCCAAGAACGGCTCCCCACGTACAATTGCATGTTGCTTCCAGCAAGTAGAAATGAGCTACATTATGATCTCAACTGAACAAATTGGATGAGCTAATATCTACACTAACGGCCAATTTATGATAAAAACTGACCCAAGGCTCATTTGACAGTTCCTTTCAGACACACAATTACTACTGTCTAGATGGACAAGGGCAGCAGATACATGGGAACCCCACCACCTGAAAGTTTCCCTCCAAGTTACGCCCCATCCTGATATGAAACTATATCACTGTTCCTTCACTGCCACTCAAACTCCCTTCCTAACAGCACAGTGAGTGTACCTACACCACATGGACTACAGCGGCGACCAAATGGACAGGCAGCTCACCATCACCTTCGCAAGGCTGCTTAGGGATGGGCAATAAATGCCGACCTAGCCAGTGATGTCTATGTCCCATGAACACATTTTTCTTCCCAGCAATATTCCCGTTCTGCATCATCAAGCAAAGGTTTGAAGAATCTATTGCAGGACAGTTTGCTGGACCTGCTGTGAGAACTTGCATGCCTCCTTTAGCACTAAAATCTATATCAACGATGCCAGCAGTCTGAGACTAAATGGCAAAAAGTATGGATCTCATTACCACAGTCTGAGCTTCCACTACATCGGGTAGCTTCTGCCTGGACTACGGTGGAAGCTGAGACAGTGGCTCCCAGACCCTCCATCATGGTTGGATCTGCTGGTGCTGTCGTAGAGTTGGCCACCACTTCCACAGTGAACAGGATGGCGATGACCTGTGTCAAGTTGAAGACCGATTCCTTTATGCTCCTTCACAAGGCAGGAGGTTGTCTGGCAGGCTTGCCAATGTACAAGTATCTCAGTGTCCATCTAAATCAGTGCTCTCCTGTATGCCACTCCATCAAAGTCCTTGGGCAGCATTCTCTGGTCTCGTCTGTGGCAGGATCCGTTGCGAGCGAGAACGGGAAGTTTGGCGCTCCAACCAAAACCCCACCAACTCTCAGTGACACCGGGAAATTGCAGCCGCGAATGAGAAACGGACGATCTGCAGCCTGCTCATCATTGTGGACAGCAGGGTGAGGGCGAGCTGCAAGTTGAGAACAACACGAATGGTTGAGGCGACGTTGGTTGCTACACGCCCCATTGCAGCCGACTCACTGATGTGAAAGTCAGGAGACGAAGATATGTCCGACCCCAGGCGGTTCGCTGCTGTTCCCTTCTGTTGTGCAACACCTTGTCCAGCAAGAAAGAGGGCAGAATGCCAGTGATTGTGTAGGACTGCATTTGGGTGATGTTCCTGCCACAGCTGAATAGCTGGAGGCACATGGAGGCAGTGAGGGGTGGGTGTGAGACTAGAATCGGTGGAAGGGGTAGGGTAGAGAGGATGTTAGGCAGGGGCCCTGAGTGACTGGGAGTTCTGTAGGCTGAGTGTTGGGTGTGTGGTTCATTGAACAGCCTGGGAGGCTGCTAGTGAAATGGGTAGAAAATGTTATGTTCAGATGCACTCACTGATTCTGACCACCCGCATACGGTCACTGAAACTCTTCTGGCCCTCCTGCCAGGACCTTGGGCCACACTCCAAGGACTCCTTGGCCATCTGCTCCCACTTTCTTGAAGGCAATTCCTTGAAAGTTTCCCGGCCCCTGCAGAAACATGGCCAACCACCCCCTGTCCACTTCCATGATGTGGGCCTCTAGTACCACATCCATGAGCCCTTGACCTCTTTGCACTGATGTTCCAATTCTCTTGGCTGCCCCTGTGGTCATCAGAATCAGCCTTCTGTGAATCCGTTCGGTTTTTATTTAAGAGGGATAGACTGCCTTTAAGGGTTGGAAGCCAGCGGGAAAACGTGCTAGCCTCGCTCACCATTAGACCCATTCAGTCAGCCCTGGGCCTGTCATGCCGGGCTGCATGCTGAAATCTGACTAATGAGAAGACAGCATGGAGATTACCTACTTCAATAAGAACCAACGGGGATGGGGCTGGAATCACAAACCCCCCTGTGTAAAAACATAAGCAGACCAACTTTTAATGTTGATGGGGTCGGAATTCATGTGCCACCACTGAAAGATGGTTGCATAATTGTAAATGGTATAAATATTACACGGCAAAAGCTCAGCTGCTTCTCATGGACACATTGGACGGCATTTTCCTCTCGCTCCACGACGCGTTCTGCAGTGGCAGCGGGCAGTTCGCCAGTGCCCGCCGGCAGGATCTTCTGATTCTGCCATCGTCAACGGGGTTTCCCGGAGAACGCACCCCTTGTCACCGCGAAACCCATGGCTGGGGGTGTGCTGTTGGTGGGACAGTAAGATCCCGCCAGCGAGAATGGGCCGACAATCCCGCCCATAATATGGTTGGTGACATCAATATAATCACAGAGCCATAAATGATCACAAAATGGAGGCCACTTGGTTCGACATGTTTGTGATAACCTGGCCCTCTACAAGGATAGTACGCCTAGTACCTCCCCCCACCATCACCCCCCCCCCCCCCCCCACCCCGCAGCCCTGCAAATGTTCCTTCAAATCACGATCCGAGTCTCTTTTGAAAGCCACAATTGAACACATATTCTTAGAATTGTACCCCTTACAGCAGCTTATTAAACGAGGTGTCCATACTTGGGAGAGCACTAAGTGCTTCGACACAGACTGCACTCAGTATTAAATGTCACACGCCTCTTTCCTTAGCGCACAAAATCCACCAACCAAAAATCACGGGGGTTACATGCTGCGAAGGATGAAACATGTGTTTAAAACTAGGCTGACTGTTGAGAATGTTTCCTGTGTAATTATGGCAAATGTATTGCCATTACTCCTAATACAGTGGATTACTATTCCGATTGTTATTCAGATTATTGTACAGTAGTGAGTTAATCAGCATGCAAACACGGTACTTTGCACGTTTAAAAAAATAAAGCAGCTGCCAACTATCACATAACCAAAATATATGGTTGCGAACAGAGGTATATTGTGCGCTGAATATTTAAATACTGTGATATTTAATGGCATAATAAATAATCTAAATTAGACCATTCACATGGACCACAGCAAATAGCAGCCCTCGAGGAATATAAGCAGAGACTGCTTTAAAGCTGTTGTGAGATTGACCTTGCTATATTTTGCTTTATCTGAATCATAAACTATAAAATGTCACGCTTGGTCTGGGCTACTTGTTTTCAAAAGCAAAGTAGAAGTGTTTATCCTGTTCTGCTGCCAGGAATCACTGCGTTGATATTGCGTGTTTGACATGTGCTAATTCTCCCAGTGTTCTGACTGTTGAAAGCCCCCAAGAATCACTGAGGTTAGAGGTGAGCAGTACAGAGGTTAGTGGAACAGCTGTAATTGTCTTCGCTGCTTTAGTTAACAACTGCTTGCTTCCATCAGCACTTGCAAAGATGTCTTGTATCATCAGTCACACACATGTACAACAAGACCCCAAGCATTTTCAATACTCATTGTTCATGCACAGGTTTTTTTTGCGGCAATGTTAACATCATTTTGAATGTTCAGGAAAAGTGAGTAATTTAACATAATTCATACCCAGCTATCTGAATGATCGAATAACAAAGTGATTTCATGATAACATGTGTTCTGCCAATACAGGGCTAACTCTCAGTGCCCTTTCAAAAATACATTAAGTCTGGAGCAAAAACCGAGCACGGATGAAATTGCAATGTTCCGAGAACAGAGGATGCTAAAAAAACTCAGCAGGTCTGGCAGCATCTATTAGAAATTACAATGGTGTCTGAAACAATATCATGTTCCTGTGAAGAGCATCAATTTTCCAATGTAGAGTTGGTCCTGAGAAGGACGGCATGGTGGTGCAGTGGTTAGCACTGTTGCCTCACGACGTCGAGGACCTGGGTTCGATCCCGTCCATGGGTCACTCTCCGTGTGGAGTTTGTACATTCTTCCCGTGTCTGTGTGGGTCTCACCCCCACAACCCAAAAAGGTATGTGGGGGAGGTAGATTGGCCACGCTAAATAATTGGAAAATTGTTAACATTAAAAAATTTTTAAAAAAAGTTGATAAAATGCTAACTAGATTGGATCGATTGTGGTCAAAACAACAAAATAAAATGAAATGAAATATTGACCAGTAAACATTCAGCATGATTCCATTCTATCCATGTTTTACCTTGGATTCTTCCCACTTCTAGACCATTTCCTAGGTCTCTTTTCCAACCTTCTCCCTTGTACTGCAAAAGTGACATTGCCCGAGACGTGGCTTCTCTGGGGTTTCCACCATTACCACTGCTCCATCAAAAGCTGACAAGATGTCAGCTTCTCTGAAGTAGGGGCGATTCAGTCCGTTTCAGTTGCCCTGCGGACGCACCGCTCTGCTTCATTGAGCAGCCTGGCTTAGACTGAGCACAAACTGCTCATTGAGGCAAGTTGATCCGAAAAACCAGGTGAGACTGGAATCTGGACCACAAACCCTCTGAGAACATAACCTGCGATTCATGGGCCATATAAGATCTGCTATTTTTGTTGCTTGCAGGTGAGTGCACCATGAGTCCTAGTGGTGTGAGATGAATGTATAAATTGTTATATATTATATTTAATATTCTGTTGCAGTGATGTAATTAAAAACTCTGATTTAAAATGCGTGGAGGCAGTGTGTTTACTAAAGCTATAATTAAGAAGTTGTAAAATGTGAGCTCATTCTTCATTCCAACTACTTACCTGGTTACAGATAAAGGGTGAATGGGATAGTGTTATGATTGTTGGAGAGTTCCTGGAGAGTAGATAATGTATGAAGAATTGCATTTAGTCCCAGGTAAGTAGGTCATGGAACTTAGTGAGATACAGATGGCATAATTAATTGAAGGAGCCAGATCTGTCTGTAATTTTGCAGTCTGTTACAGGATTTTAAGTTGAACGGCAGTTTGGTCAAATGCTGTTAGGTGATTAGAAGTGTACAGGATCTGCTCTTGGAAGGAACTCGCTCCAAAAGCCTCTACTAAGCAAGTAACCTGTTTTGTTAGCATTTTAACTTTATTGGGTTGCTTAACTGGAATCAGTGGCAGGTCTAGATAGTAAGTTCAGGTTTTTCCTTTTATTTAGGAATGGTTTAACTGATAATTGTAAAGCTATTTCTTTGATGTTAATGTGGTTAATTCTGTGTTTAAATTAAATTTTGTTTTAACAATAAAAGATACCCATTAGTCAGAGCCATCCCTCCGGAGATGAAGTCTCCCTCCCTCAGTTTTACAAATTGCAAACTGTTTAAGGTTCTCGTCCAGTATTCTGGTCAGGTGTCCTTACAGGTGGTGCAGTGGTAATCTCATTGGACTAGTAATCCAGAAGCCCACCCGAGTGCTCTGGGGACACGGGTTCAAATCCCATCATGGCGGCTGGTGGCATTTAAATTCAATTAACAAAGTCTCAAAGTACGGCTAATCTCAGTGAGGGTGGCCATGACGTCTATCATTAATTGTAAAAGCCCACCCAATTCACCAATACCCTTTAAGGAAGGAAATAAATCTGGTTTATATGTGACTCCAGACCCACAACAAATGTGGTTGACTCTTAACTGTGGCACAGTGGTTAGCTCTGCTGCCTCACAGCGCCAGGGACCCGGGCTCTATTCCCGCCTGTGTGGCGTTCTCGCCGTGTCAGCGTGGGGTTCCCTCCGGGTGCTCCGGTTTCCCCCCACAGTCCAAAGATGTGCAGATTAGGCGGATTGGCCAGTTAGATGGGGTTACAGGGCGTTACATGGATAAGACGTTGGTGTGGGCCTAGAACATAGAACATAGAACAGTACAGCACAGAACAGGCCCTTCGGCCCTCGATGTTGTGCCGAGCAATGATCACCCTACTTAAACACACGTAACCCGTATACCCGTAACCCAACAATCCCCCCATTAACCTTACACTACGGGCAATTTAGCATAGCCAATCCACCTAACCCGCACATCTTTGGACTGTGGGAGGAAACCGGAGCACCCGGAGGAAACCCACGCACACACGGGGAGGACGTGCAGACTCCACACAGACAGTGACCCAGCCGGGAATCGAACCTGGGACCCTGGAGCTGTGAAGCATTGATGCTAACCACCATGCTACCGTGAGGCCCCTAGGTAGGGTGTTCTTTCAGAGGGTCAGTGCAGACCCGACGGGGCCGAATGGAATTCTACGGTACTATTGTATGTTTCCAGGGGCAATCAGGAGTGGCCAACAAATGCCAGCGATGCCCACATTCCATGAAAGGTGAAGGGCGGGGGGGTGGGGGGGGGGGGGGGGGGGGAGAAATTAAAACAGGGACTGGCGTTTAAAAAGCTTTAAAGCCCATTAGCGAGAATGACGATGCAGGCCAACACATCATTGATTTCAACGATCCAATAGGGTGAAAGTAACCCAGGAAAATCAATGGATACATATCTCGAGATTGCACAATGTCGCCTGTGTTTCATTGAGTTATTTATCTTTTCGGAGGGCCGGGGGGGTGCTGTTTGCCATTCCTGCACTGTCTCTCTAAAGCCAATGGAACACATGTATCTCTGCTAGACCTGAACTCTCGCAAGTAAATATCTGGCGTGAAGGCTCCAGAATACAAATGCATTTTGCCCACGTGGTGGAGGTTGTAAAGTAAATACGTCCCGCTGCTCTGATCTTACATCCTGTCACATTAATGTTTCAGAGCACTCAATATAAATATTAAAACTAATAGCTTCATTCTTCAGCTATTACCTCCATCATTCCCTGAAATCATCATAAAACATTCAAAGCCTTTTAGAACATTTACACACTTGAATTTGATGGCAGGGAAAAAGATTGCCAGGATGAAGCTGAAAATCCTAAATAAGACTGAAAAGCTGTTTATAGAATCTGCTTTATTTATTCATCGTTTCAAAGTAGGGTTCAATTTTGATGTAAAAAAAAAAATCAAAGTATGGCTGTCAAGGGAAAAAAGCTGAACTTAGCTCTTCCCACATAGAAGACTTGCAGGAAGAGCAGAGTCCATGAGAAACTTGGCCCAAGGTCGATCAGTCTCAGGACTGTGGGTACCTAAACAGCTAATGGATTGTAAAGACACATACCGGCGTTATGAATTTTTAAACAGCACCTCTTCAGCAGAGACCTCTATAAATCAATGATGACTTATTGGCCAGATCAATTATGCAAACTTTAAAACATTTAATGACAGATAATGAAGTGTCTCTGGAGTCCATGTTCCACCCTCAGAAAAAAAAAAACCCTGGACTGGTGCGGGGCTCAGAGCTTTGTCCAGGGACAGCTTCATCGCAGCATTGAGCAGAGTTAAGGCATGTGACCCGCAGTGGGGCCAGGATGTTTACCAGCAGATGTGCTTTGCAAAGTTTTCCTTAACTGGTCATGGCAGCGGAAGATACCACGCTGTTAAACACATCTGCAATCCACTGCTCTCCCCAATCCACCTACAAAATTTCTGACCTTTCAAGAAATGATGGAGAAACCAGTGATTTTCAGTTGCTTGCCATTGAAGCTCGTTCTATTTTAAGCTCGCAGGCAATAGCAGCTCCTTTCGCTCTGTATTTCACATCACTTTTTAAGTCTGGTTTCCGGCGACTCCAGAAACCCTTCAGCACTTCGCTCTACAAATCATTTGAAACAAACTCTTATTAATTTGGGTTTGCAGATGACACATACATTTCTTGGCTGATGGCTGTTGAAACAGTTTGCAAACCTAAGGCAAAAGGCTGCTGGATATGGAGGCTAACCACTGTTGCTATTCCAAATTTTCATTCTGTTGCAAATGTGGAGCTGCTTGCATCTTGATTGGCAGCCGCTAGATCAAGCTTCAGTGCACACCATTAAAAACAGAGGTACCAACCTCTTGGTGTGTGTAGCACAGATTAAATGTCCCCCATTTGGGAATGTGCAGTCAGAGCAGTTTTCATGTCAGGAAAAAGGAAGAGAGACTTGCATTTATATAACACCTTTCAGAACCCAAGAACCTTACAGGCAATGAAGTACTTTGGAAATTATTATTTTAGTGCAGAAAACACGGAAAACAAATGCAAGTGTAATAGTGACTAGATCATCTGTTTTTGTCATGTTGATCGAGGGATAAATATTGATGATGCCCCCAGGGAAAACTACCCACCGATTTTTCAAAATAGTGCCATGGGATTCATAGAATTTACAGTGCAGAAGGAGGCCATTCGGCCCATCGAGTCTGCACCGGCTCTTGGAAAGAGCACCCTACCCAAGCCCACACCCTATCTCCATAACCCAGTTACCCCACCCAACACTAAGGGCAATTTTGGGCACTAAGGGCAATTTATCATGGCCAATCCACCTAACCTGCACATCTTTGGACTGTGGGAGGAAACCGGAGCACCCGGAGGAAGCCCACGCACACACGGGAAGAACAGTGACCCAAGCCGGGAATCAAACCTGGGACCCTGGAGCTGTGAAGCAATTGTGATAATCACTGTGCTACCGTGCTGCCCACTGGATGTCAGCCTTGACGTTACACTCAAACCTTGGAGTGGGACTGAATCCAGAAATCTGTGATTTAGAGGTGAGAGTACTACCCAGTGACCTATGGCTGACACTCGTGTGCAGATAATAAACTGGCAACATCACAAAGTAATTGACGGCATGTCACAGTCAAATTCTGCTCAATAGCCAATTATTCCTGTCTTATGCCATGGCTACCCCAATAATACGCAATGTACAGATTTACGATAAAGGTATTCAATTCCTTTTGGAAATCTTCAGGAATTGATCTTTTCCAATGAAAGATGGAGGAATAATTTCCAGCCTCCCATTATGACATAGCCATTGCTGACTAAGCGGGGGTAGATGGCGACAATTTGATGTCAATGAGAATGGGTTCAATCCCCACACCACTTGTGGCAGTTCATGGAGGCTTGCCTCCTTGCCTTGTCCCACATTTGCAAAGTGGTGTCTCTAAAACTACATATAACTAATTCATGGAGAGCGATGTCTACGATCCTTTGTGGACTTCCATACCTTCATGATTTACAACCCTCTGAGAACTCTTCTTCCAATTTTGGCCTGTCCTCCATCTTCTATTTTCTTTGCCATGCCTTAAAGTCACCAAGACCTGAATTCCCTCATTAAAACTTTCAACCTATCTTCCTGTAGATACTCCTGAAACCCAATTCATTGACCAGGCTGCCTTGACATCTCCATGTTGGCTTTCTGTTAATCACTCACCGTTTTCCCTTTGAAGGTGACTTGGACCATTTTCCCATTTAAAAGGCACTATGAAAATGAAAGTTTATTATGTTGATTAAGTAATAATTACATCAAAATCACATACAGTCATTCTGTGCACGTCACAAAGTGCTTTACAGATACTTTCTAAGATCCAGACTGTGTCTTCCAACATGTCTTGCAATGAGGAGTATATGCGTCATATACTATGGACGGCATGGTGCACAATGGGCGACACGGTAGCACAGTGGTTAGCACTGTTACTTCACAGTGTCAGGGTCCCAGGTTTGACTCCCGGCTTGGGGACACTGCCTGTGAGGAGTCTGTACGTTCTCCCCATGTCTGCGTGGGTTTCCTCCGGGTGCTCCGGTTTCCTCCCTTAAGTCCCGAAAGACGTGCTTGTTAGGTGAATTGGACATTCTGAATTCTCCCTCAGTGTACCCGAACAGGCGCCAGAGTGTGGTGACTAGGGCTTTTCACAGTAACTTCATTGCAATGTTAATGTCAGCTACTTGTGACAATAATAAAGATTATTATTATTATTATCAGACAATGTTAGTGGAGGAAGGCAGTTTGAGATTTTATTTTGCCTGTTTTTCCAAGAACCTGAATATAAACAGTACAGGTCTCTGCTAAAGTGTCAAAAATACCACTTTGGAACATTATTAGGTCGTTCCCAAATGACCAAGTTACTGTTGCCATTCTCGGCACAGATTGAATGAAGCGAATCCTAAATGGGAAAGTAAAAATGTTTTCACACATGCTTTAGTTTCTTAAACCTCAAACAGAGCAAGGTACTGCCACAGAGGGAGACACAATGTTAATGTGATTACTGTTTGATTGGCCTGTGAATGATTATCTCTCTGCCTCATGTCTCTGTGGAGAAAGCACCAATGCAAATGTCTGTACTTGCCTAAAGGCCTCAACGAAAAAAAAAACAAAGAGGAAGAAAGGCATACCAATAACTAATGATTTACTTCAGCTATCATTATTACATTTCTTTGCAGGGGAAATTTTCACTGCAAAGTAATAATTATCACTTATGGAGATACATCAGTCAATTTTGAAATTAGTTGCTGCTGAATAATTTTGGAACACACTAATTGAAATTTCAGGGAGAAAAAGTGTTGCAATTTAACAAAACAGCTGCATAATATTATTTGAACTGTTTCAGCAGGGAAGGTTAGGGGCTTGTAAATAAGCTATCTGATTTTAATCTAAAAAAAAAAGAACCTATACACTTAATCACCGCTGTTATTAATCCGCCCATTGCCTCAAACCAGGTCACCCGCACAAACAGGCCAATAAGCATTTAATTTTGTTGCAAATAACTTTGTATTTATTACAATTGTGTCCTGTAAATTATTCATATGAGCAATTCTACTGTATTTTTATAGAGGTGGCAATACTGACCCTGAATCGGCTTCTCACATATTACCACAAATTTACCGAGCATACCAGTTATTTCCGATGACGGCATTAAAGGGGATTAGGTTTTAGCTGTCAGCTGCTAGCTCATTTATTATTACTACTAACAAGCTTCAAAGAGAGATACAATGAGTTCATTTTCCCTCGTCAGTTCATTTTAGAATTCTTTCACTTTAATCTTTTCATATAAATAGGCAAACAAAACAATACCTGTTCGTATGCACGTATGAAACATTCAAGGATTATAAAACTGGTGTCTAGACAAGAAAACCTAATATATGCAGATTTATTTTTTAAAGTTTCTAAAAACATGTCAAAGTATCAGAAAATAAAATGAGAGAGAGGAAGTCTGTTACAGATTCCAGCATACATCCTCACAGGCGCAAAACAGGATACATATATATATATATTTATGTATGTGCACAGAGAGGGAGCTAATCCCATTGGTTACCTTATGCAGAGATCCCATTATATTCACCCGATATACCATCTGCATATCAGGTTAGCTGTTGAATATATTCACACAAAATGGGAAGCTTACAACACAAACGAGGTGATCCTGTCATGCAACAGGAAGGGGAGGGTTATATCTGCTGTGCGGGTCACCTGAAATTTTGTGTATCCGCGCATATGTTGTGGGAGAATTATACCATAGAATATAATCACGGCCCCAGTACAACACATGACAAAGCCACATTATGGATAGTTGACATGTGAAATATCAATTCACTGTTACCTATTCCATCATGTGATTCTACAGCACTATAGTTATCCCTCTACCCTCTGTTACACATTATTATTACATACACCATTTCATTATCGCAGATCAATTACCAACAACATATTTTAATGATATTATCGAGGGGCTAATCTCAGTTCTGTGACTGTCTAAAGCAGAGTTGTCAGAGCTGCTGGCGATCACCGCAGCCTGTTGTATTATAATTGCTTGTTGACCTCCTCTGCTGTTGGCTTTCCTTCTATTGCTGGCAAGTCTAACAGTGCTGGGAATTTTAAACTTTCGGTTTTTAATCATCAAATTATTCGTATTCATGAGATGCTCCAAGATTGAGGAAATAAAGCAAGCGTCCGTTTTGTCGATCTGACAATCCCCGCGTGCTGGAAATCTTTCAGCATTCACACGTCTTCTCAGACACGAACATAAAGGCAAATCACTGCGGACGCTGGAATCTGAAACGAAAACAGAAAATGCTGGAAAATCTCAGCAGGTCTGATAGCATCTATGGAGAGAGAAGGGAGCTAACGTTTCGTGTCTGGATAACTCTATCTTTGTGGGGGGTTCCCAGGGACGGAAGGCGCAGTGATTACAAAGATACTTGAAGCTCCTTTTAAGAACTAAACTAATTTTATTTACGCTACTAAATTAGAGATCTTCACTTATTCCAAATAGGGCAGCATGGTAGCACAGTGGTTAGCACAATTGCTTCACAGCCTCCAGGGTCCCAGGTTCGTTTCCCGCTTGGGTCACTGTCTGTTGCGGAGTCTGCACGTTCTCCCCGTGTGCGTGGGTTTCCTCAGGTGCTCCGGTTTCCTCCCACAGTCCAAAGATGTACAGGTTAGGTGGATTGCCATGATAAATTGCCCTTAGTGTCCAAAATTGCCCTTAGTGTTTGGGTGGGTTACCTGGGTTATGGGGATAGGGTTGGAGTTTGGGCTTGGGTAGGGTGCTCTTTCCCAGAGCCGGTGCAGACTTGATGGGCCGATGGCCTCCTTCTGCATTGTAAATTCTATGATTCTATGATTTATAAACATACATATGTAAAAATTAAACTACATTCACTAACCACTATCTTTATCTATTAACTATGACTATAATATCTCAAGTAGCTGTGCCATACACTTCTCTACTCTTGTCTTCTTCAGCTCTAATCCAATTCTCACCCTGAAGTCCAAGAGCCAGTGTAATATATAGTACTGTCCCTTAGCTCCCTCTAGTGGCTAGGCTTACCATAACATTAACTTTCACATGCGATACATGTATATATTGTCCCAACAACAATATAGATATGACCCTATTTCCAGTTCTGTCCAACTCTGACAAAGAGTCATCCAGACCTCAAATCGTCATCGCCCTTCTCTCCCCACAGATCCTGTCAGACCTGCTGAGCTTCTCCAGCATGTTCCATTTTTCTTCTCAGACATTGTTGTGCTGTTTGAACTACCCTTGCATTTCAGACCTTTCAATATTAAAAGGCCCGGTGTACCATGAGGTCCAAGCTGATGCACTTTTTTAAACTTCAGCTTTAACTTTTTAATATGGTGAATGCCCTTTCAGCTATTTGTTTCTGGCAATATTTGTCTCTTGTTGCTGTTGAGTGCAGTTCTGTGTTCACAGGCCAGAGGGCAGCACTGAGTGGCTAGTATAACTTGCATCTCCTGGTTTATGAAAGCAGGTCTCAAACTCGTAGCTGTGGTGTGTCAATCTCGCAGAATGCAGAGTGTGGGGATGAAGGGGTCTTTTTCAGAACGGCAGTCGATGACTAGTGGTGTTTCCACAGGGTGAGTGTTGGGACCACAACTATTCACAATATACATTAACCACCTGCAAGAAGGAACTGAGGGGATTGTTGCTAAACTTTGCAGATGTTACAAAGATACGCAGAGGGACAGGTAGAAGTGAGGAAGCAGGGGGCATTAGGAAGGACTTGGACAGGTTAGGAGAGTGGGCAAAGAAGTGGCAGATGGAATACAATGTGGAAAAGTGCGAGGTTATGCACTTTGGTAGGAAGAATAGAGACATAGACTATTTTCTGAATGGGGATAGGCTTCGGAAATGTGCAGCCCAAAGGGACTTAGAAGTCCTAGTTTAGGATTGTCTTCAGGTTAACATGCAGGTTCAGTTGGCAGTTAGGAGGGCAAATGCACTGTTTGCATTCATGTCAATAGGGCTAGAATACAAGAGCAGGGAGAACTGCTGAGGCTGTACAAGACTCTGTCAGACCCCATTTGGAGTATTGTGAGCAGTTTGGGCCTGGTATGAAAGAAGGATGTGCTGGCCTTGGAAAGGGTCCGGAGGAGGTTCACAAGAATGATCCCTGGAATGAAGGGCTCATCATTATGAGGAACGGTTGTGGATTCTGGGTCTGTACCAATGGAGTTGAGAAGGATGAGGAGGGATCTTATTGAAACTTACAGAATATTGAGCGGCCTAGATAGAGGTGGACTGGAGAGGATGTTTCCACTTGTAGGAGGACTAGAACCCGAGGACACAATCTCAGACTGAAGGGACCATCCTTTAAAACTGAGATGATTGATTTGATTTATTATTGTTACATGTATTAGTATACAGTGAAAAGTATTGTTTCTTGCATGCTATTCAGACAATGCTTACCGTACATAGGGGAAGGAAGGAGAGACTACAGAATGAAATGCTACAGTCATAGCTAGGGTTTCAGAGAAAATCTCAACTAATACGAAGTAGGTCCATTCAAAGTCTGATGGCGCAGGGAAGAAGCTGTTTTTGAATCGGTTGGTACGTGACTTTAAACTTTTGGTACCTTTTCCTGACGGAAGAAGTGGAAGAGAGTATGTCCGGGGTGCGCGGGGTCCTTAATTATGATTGGTTGCCTTTTCGAGGCAGCGGGGAATTGTAGTCAGTCAATGAATGGGAGCTGGTTTGCGTGATGGACTGGGCTACATTCACAACCTTTTGTAGTTTCCTGCGGTCTTGGACAGAGCCGAACCATAACCAGCTGTGATACACCAGAAGAATGCTTTGGTGGTGCATCTGTAAAAGTTGGTGAGAGTTGTCGCTGACAGTGCCAAATTTCCTTAGTCTTCTGAGAAAGTAGAGTCGTTGGTGGGCTTTCTTAACTATGTGTAGGCATGGCGGGACCAGGACAGGTTGTTGGTAATCTGCACACCTAAAAACTTGAAGCTCTCGACCCTTTCTACTTTGTTCCCATTGATGTAGACAGGGCATGTTCTCCTCTACGCTTCCTACAGTAATTTCTTCAGCCAGAGGATGGTGAATCTGTGATCTCTTTGCCGCAGAAGGCTGTGGAGCCAATTCACTGAGTGTCTTTCTGACAGAGATAGATAGGTTCTTGATTAATAAGGGGATCAGGGGTTATGGGGAGAAAGCAGGAAAATGGGAATGAGAAAGATAGCAGCCATGGCTGAATGTGCTGACAAAAAAAAAAAACTTCCCCGAAAATAGCTGAGGATCAGGATGAAGCACCAACAGACAATAGACCAAGGAACTACCTTTGGTCAGAGTATACCACCTGACTGGTGACTGTGTCCAATTAGAAACGCACAATAATTTCAACAAAAATGATAATGTCATCTCTGGATCAAAAGGTCAAAATGTTTTTTATTCGGTGAAGTTAAATGCATGGGGAAAGTACAAGATTAGCAACATTGCTGTGAGATTATGAGTTGCTGATGATTGCCAGTCAATGATAGATGGTCTGATTATCAGGCATTATTTATATTGGTTACATTTGCTTTGCATCGACAATCAATCCAGATGTCAATCCCTTCCCCATCGCACTGACAATAGGAGGCAATTCAAGAGGTTGTTTTGCCATTTGTGTTTCTTTGCACACAATTTTTATCACAGTTGAAAAATATTAAGCTTATGAGGATTATTCGAGAAGCTAACTTGATCCTTTGGGTATAACACCATGCATTTTAAAAAGCATTTGAGCATTATCGGCAAACACTATAATTGTATTTGCTGATTTGTTGTACAAAGCAGCTATTCCCCACTACCATATTAAGTTATTTGGTTGGAAGTGTATGAAATGTGTGGTGTGCTGGTCATGGGAGACAATGTTGAGAGTTCTCCAGTCGCTCACACACAAGAGACCTATCTTCTGCTGGCCCTGTCCAGATGCACTCTATTTAATCTCCTACAGTGTGTGGAAATGATGTTCAAAGACTCTATGATCCCATGCCCATGCTAGATCTGCATGTCGTGACAAGCAAATGCCACAAGATCTCAAGATTATTTTTTGAGACGTGTTCTGATAGACTGCTGATCAAGGCAATCCATGAGAAAACCCTATTTTCTGGTGTGAAAAGCTGTCACCTTTCTCACATACATTTTCTATCAATTTTCCCCCAGACGTTCTAACCTACTTAAATCTGGAAGGCTGGACCCATATCGTTCATTATGGACTGAAATGCTCCTCATTGAGTGTTGAAAGTTTGAATAAAATGTGTTAAGATGTGTTTTGTTCAGCTCGAATATTTATTTTATTCATGGTGTCTAGATTTGTTAAATTCATCCGATATTAGGTCCTTTTTGTTATAGGCGTCCAGTGCGCTTCAAGTAATTATTCTCTACATTAGAACGGTGACCACATACCACAAGTACTTCATTGGCTGCAAAACTCTTGCGGGCATCCTAAGTTTGGGGAAATGATTTAGAAACGCACAACCGATTTTGGTGTTGCAATAATCCGTGACATTTAATGATCAGAAATCAGTTATGTTACCCTCCATTATGTTCAATGGTGGAATTTCCAGCAAGGGCCAGCAGGAAGTATGTGAATTCCATTGTTATAAGAATGGGGTAAAATGGGGTTTAGTGAGTTTTAATGTGGAGCTAGCACTAACACAGGCATAATGAGCCATTTGGTGCAGTCTGATCATTGAATGCGTGGTACCATTAAATTTCCTTATGTAACAGCTTATGCCTGGTATTTTAAAGCATCAAGCTGATACCTCACCAGCATCCGCAGTAATTTACTTTCATCTGGTACCTTACAGATTGTTGTGTGCCTGTGCATGCGTGCAGCTGACAGGGAACACTGGCTGATTGGGTTCCTTCTTTTCTGACTCTTCTATAATCGTTCGCTGTCCTGGGCTGGGATTGCTGGTTTACAAGTGGCTAACATAGTTGAGAACGGGTCACCTGGAAAGAAAAAGTGTGAATGCTGAGCATCTGGGTGTAGAATGTCCACTCAGGGCCCGATTGGTGCTCAAAGCTGTGCCCACCTTGAGCAAAGGTTATTTTCACCCTCTCTTCGCCATGGTACATTGCTGAATGCAAAGTCTGCCATGAGCCAGTATCGTCAGCTGGGTTCTGAACGTGTGTTATAACCCGCACGAGGCCTACGAGATTAGAGCAATCTGTCTCCCCGTGAGCCTCATTGAGTACGAGCTCTCCCCGCTGAGGGGCAAGTAGCCCATGGACAGGGTATAATAGACTTTGACAGAAAAGCCGGACAGATTTGGAACTGACACCTCAGACCCGCTGCCATCTGAAGAATATCATACATCCTATTACTTTACGAGTTTCTCTTTACCCACTCACTTCGGACTCGTCTGTGGTCAGTAATACGTGATAAGGAATTCTGCATTCAAAATATTCATGATCCATTGAAGGGTGGAAATTCGAAGCAGTTTGGATTCATACAGCTGGAAATGGATTTATCGTAAAAAAAAAAATGAAGCATTTGAAATTAGTGTCAAACCACCATCTAAGAGTAAGCTGGAATTGCAAATGACTTTTGAAAATACGGAGAAGCATTTTCTAAATGTATTGCGTTAGTTTCTTAGCGAACTTTAAAAAAAAAACAATATTCCATAGCTTGTCTTTTATTGACATTTCGCCCAAAAGAAGGTTTAATGTTTGGAGTCTCCTAAAGAGACTCAATTAACAGAAATTCTTAATTATGATTAAGGTTATGGGGCCACTTTTCAGCACCATACTTTATAAACTTGCGCAAAGATCACAGAAACAACTCGCGCTGGGCATAATTTACACTAATAATTTCAGGATTATTATACGTTCCTTGTCACTGATTTCGGGTGAATCCTGCTGACGGGATCAGTTCAACTGAACAAAAAACTCTGTCCAAGAAAAGTAGCTTTGGAGAGGATGGACAAGAGATTGATTAGAATGGTTCCAGGCGAGGGCAACGTAGCTAGACTGGAGGAGCTGGGATCGTTGCTCACAGAGCAGGGGAGATGAAGACATGTTTAAATCTTGAACAGCCCACATGGACACAGTAAGAAGTCTTACAACACCAGGTTAAAGTCCAACATGTTTGTTTCAAACACTAGCTTTCGGAGCAGTGCTCCGAAAGCTAGTGTTTGAAACAAACATGTTGACTTTAACCTGGTGTTGTAAGACTTCTTACTGTGAACACCCCAGTCCAATGCCGGCATCTCCACATCATGGCCGAAATGGAGTAAATGAAGAGAAAATGGTCTCCTGTGGTGGAGAGTCAATAGCCAGTGCACATAGATTCAAGGTGTTTGGCAATATGAGGAAAAAACTAGTGACGCAATGAGTGTTTAGGAATTGGAATTGTCCAAGAGAGTGATGGATACATTACATACGAGTTAGTAGGAGCAGGGCCTGCCCAATGACCATTCAGCCTCAAGCCTGCTCGGCCATTCAATAAGAACTTGGCTAATCTGATGGTGGCCTTAACACCACTTCCTGCAGTGGAGGCCGGGACGCTAAATGGCTTCAAGGCAGAGATAGATAAATTCTTGATGTCGCGAGGAATTAAGGGCTACGGGGAGAATGCTGGTAGGTGGAGTTGAAATGCCCATCAGCCATGATTGAATGGCGGAGTGGACTCGATGGACCGAATGGCCTTACTTCCACTCCTATGTCTTATGGTCTTATGCCCGACACCCTTTGACTCTCTTTCTAGAAACATAGAAACATAGAATTTACAGTACAGAAGGAGGCCATTCGGCCATCGAGTCTGCACCGACTCAAATCTCCACCCCATCCCCATAACCCAGTAACCGCACCCAACACTAAGGGCAATTTTGGACACTAAGGGCAATTTAGCATGGCCAATCCACCTAACCCGCACATCTTTGGACTGTGGGAGGAAACCGCAGCACCCGGAGGAAACCCACGCAGACACGGGGAGAACGTGTAGACTCCGCACAGACAGTGACCCAAGCTGGGATTCGAACCTGGGACACTGGAGCTGTGAAGCAATTGTGCTACCCACTATGCTACCGTGCTGCCCTTACCGTGCTGCTAGTCAGGAGTCTATCTACCTCTGCCTTAAAAATATTCAATGATCCTGCCGCCACTGCTCTCTGGGGACGAGAGCCCACAGACTCACCACACACTGAGGAAAAAGTGCTCACAGCCATCTGAAATAGGAGGCCCCTTATTTTAAAAACCGTGTCCCCCAGTTCTAACCTCTCCCACAAGAAGAAACGTTCTCTCAGCACCCACCCTGTCAAGTCCTCTCAGGATCGTATATGGTTCAAAAAATCCACGCTCATTCTTCTAAACGCCATCGGATACAGGTTTGACCAGCCCCACCTTTCTTCAGAAGATAACCCCCCCTCATTCCAGGTATCAGTTCAATTAATCTCCTTTGAACTTCAAATTAATTATGTGCTTCGTTAAATAAGGAGCCCAATATTGCACACTGTACCCTCGGTGTGGTCTCACCAATGCTCTGTAGCTAGAACTGTCGCGAAACATCCCTGCTGTTACATTCCATTCCCCTTGCAATAAGCAACAACAATCACTTGCTGTAGCTGCATACTAAATTTTTGTGATTCATAGAAGTCACAGTGCAGAAGGAGGCCATTCGGCCCATCGGGTCTGTACTGGCCCTTGGAAAGGGCACCCTACCCAAGCCCACACCTCCACCCTATCCCCATAACCCAATAACCACACCCAACATTTTTTGGACACTAATCCACCTGACCTGCGCATCTTTGGAGTGTGGGAGGAAACCGGAGCACCTGGCGGAAACCCACGCAGGCACAGGGAAAACATGCAGACTCCGCACAGATAGTGACCCAAGCCAGGAATCAAACCTGGGACCCTGGAGCTGTGAAGCAACTGTGCAAACATGCCTTCATGTCCAAAGATACCCAGATCCCTCTGTACCTCAGAGTTCTGAAATTTCTCTTTCTTTTAGATAAGATACAGAGCCAATAATGGCTTCAGAAAGGAATCTCATCATTGAAGGATACTTGAAGGATAAAAAAGCAAAGAATATAGAACAGAGGGACTGGAACTAATAAGATATCTATTCAAGAGACCAGTGCTCTTCCTTATGTTCTATATTTCTATTGTGTCCTGTATATACCTTATTTTGTATGGTGCACTCTCCTGGTTAAAGTGATATGCTCCTTCACAGAGCGCTCACTCACACTGGGCTCCTTCACACTGGGCTCCTTCACAGAGCGCTCACTCACACTGGGCTCCTTCACACTGGGCTCCTTCACACTGGGCTCCCTCACACTGGGCTCCTTCACAGTGCGCTCCCTCACACTGGGCTCACTCACACTGGGCTCCTTCACAGTGCGCTCCCTCACACTGGGCTCCTTCACAGAGCGCTCACTCACACTGGGCTCCTTCACACTGGGCTCCTTCACACTGGGCTCCTTCACACTGGGCTCCCTCACACTGGGCTCCTTCACAGAGCGCTCACTCACACTGGGCTCCTTCACACTGGCTCCTTCACACTGGGCTCCTTCACACTGGGCTCCTTCACACTGGGCTCCCTCACACTGGGGTCCTTCACAGTGCGCTCCCTCACACTGGGCTCCTCACAGTGCACTCCCTCACACTGGGCTCCCTCACACTGGGCTCCCTCACACTGGGCTCCTTCACAGTGCGCTCCCTCATACTGGGCTCCTTCACGGTGCGCTCCCTCACACTGGGCTCCTCACACTGGGCTCCTTCACAGTGCGCTCCCTCACACTGGGCTTCTTCACAGAGTGCTCACTCCACTGGGCTCCCTCACACTGGGCTCCTTCACAGAGTGCTCACTCACACTGGGCTCCTTCACACTGGGCTCCCTCACAGTGCGCTCCCTCACACTGGGCTCTTCACACTGGGCTCCTTCACACTGGGCTCCCTCACACTGGGCTCCTTCACACTGGGCTCCCTCACACTGGGGTCCTTCACAGTGCGCTCCCTCACACTGGGCTCCTTCACAGTGCACTCCCTCACACTGGGCTCCCTCACACTGGGCTCCCTCACACTGGGCTCCTTCACACTGGGCTTCCCTCACACTGGGCTCCTTCACAGTGCGCTCCCTCATACTGGGCTCCTTCACAGTGCGCTCCCTCACACTGGGCTCCCTCACACTGGGCTCCTTCACACTGGGCTCCTTCACACTGGGCTCCTTCACACTGGGCTCCCTCAACAGTGCGCTCCCTCACACTGGGCTTCCCTCACACTGGGCTCCTTCACACTGGCCTCCTCACAGTGCGCTCCCTCACACGGGGCTCCCTCACAGTGCGCTCCCTCACAGTGCGCTCCCTCACACTGGGCTCCCTCACAGTGCGCTCCCTCACAGTGCGCTCCTTCACAGTGCGCTCCCTCACACTGGGCTCCCTCCACTGGGCTCCCTCACACTGGGCTCCCTTCACACTGGCTCCCTCACAGTACGCTCCTTCCACTGGGCTCCCTCACACTGGGCTCCTTCACACTGGGCTCCCTTACACTGGGCTCCTTCACACTGGGCTCCCTCACACTGGGCTCCTTCACACTGGGCTCCTCACAGTGCGCTCCCTCACACTGGCTCCCTCACACTGGGCTCCCTCACACTGGGCTCCCTCACAGTGCGCTCCCTCACACTGGGCTCCTTCCCTCACACTGGGCTCCTTCACACTGGGCTCCTTCACAATGCGCTCCCTCACACTGGGCTCCCTCACACTGGGCTCCCTCACACTGGGCTCCCTCACACTGGGCTCCTTCACAGTGCGCTCCCTCACACTGGGCTCCTTCACACTGCGCTCCCTCACACTGGGCTCCCTCACACTGGGCTCCTTCACAGTGCGCTCCCTCACACTGGCTCCTTCACAGTTCGCTCCCTCACACTGGCTCCCTCACAGTGTGCTCCCTCACACTGGGCTCCCTCACACTGGGCTCCTTCACACTGGGCTCCTTCACATGGCGCTCCCTCACACTGGGCTCCCTCACAGTGCGCTCCCTCACAGTGCGCTCCCTCACACTGGGCTCCCTCACAGTGCGCTCCCTCACAGTGCGCTCCTTCACAGTGCGCTCCCTCACACTGGGCTCCCTCACACTGGGCTCCTTCACACTGGGCTCCCTCACAGTGCGCTCCTTCACACTGGGCTCCCTCACACTGGGCTCCCTCACACTGGGCTCCCTCACAGTGCGCTCCCTCACACTGGGCTCCCTCACACTGGGCTCCTTCACACTGGCTCTATCACACTGGGCTCCCTCACAGTGCGCTCCCTCAAAATGCGCTCCCTCATACTGGGCTCCCTCACAGTGCGCTCCCTCACACTGCGATCCATCACACTGGGCTCCCTCACACTGGGCTCCCTCACACTGGGCTCCCTCACACTGGGCTCCCTCACACTGGGCTCCCTCACACTGGGCTCCCTCACAGTGCGCTCCCTCACACTGGGCTCCCTCACACTGGGCTCCTTCACACTGGGCTCCTTCACACTGGGCTCCCTCACAGTGCGCTCCCTCACACTGGGCTCCCTCACACTGGGCTCCCTCACACTGGGCTCCCTCACAGTGCGCTCCCTCACACTGGGCTCCTTCACAGTGCGCTCCCTCACACTGGGCTCCTTCACACTGGGCTCCTTCACACTGGGTTCCCTCACAATGCGCTTCCTGACACTGGGCTCCCTCACACTGGCTCCCTCACACTGGGCTCCCTCACACTGGGCTCCTTCACAGTGCGCTCCCTCACACTGGGCTCCTTCACAGTGCGCTCCCTCACACTGGGCTCCCTCACACTGGGCTCCTTCACAGTGCGCTCCCTCACACTGGGCTCCCTCACACTGCGCTCCCTCACACTGGGCTCCTTCACAGTTCGCCTCCCTCACACTGGGCTCCCTCACAGTGTGCTCCCTCACACTGGCTCCCTCACACTGGGCTCCTTCACACTGGGCTCCTTCACAGTGCCCTCCCTCACACTGGGCTCCCTCACAGTGCGCTCCCTCACACTGGGCTCCCTCACAGTGCGCTCCCTCACAGTGCGCTCCCTCACAGTGCGCTCCCTCACACTGGGCTCCCTCACACTGGGCTCCTTCACACTGGGCTCCTTCACACTGGGCTCCCTCACAGTGCCGCTCCCTCACACTGGGCTCCCTCACACTGGGCTCCCTCACACTGGGCTCCTTCACAGTGCGCTCCCTCACAGTGCGCCTCCTTCACAGTGCGCTCCCTCACACTGGGCTCCCTCACAGTGCGCTCCCCTCACAGTGCGCTCCTTCCACACTGGGCTCCCTCACACTGGGCTCCCTCACACTGGGCTCCCTCACACTGGGCTCCTTCACACTGGGCTCCCTCACAGTGCGCTCCTTCACACTGGGCTCCCTCCACTGGGCTCCCTCACACTGGGCTCCCTCACACTGGGCTCCCTCACACTGGGCTCCCTCACAGTGCGCTCCCTCACACTGGGCTCCCTCACAATGCGCTCCTTCACACTGGGCTCCCTCAAAATGTGCTCCCTCATACTGGGTTCCCTCACACTGGGCTCCCTCACACTGGGCTCCCTCACCACTGGGCTCCCTCACACTGGGCTCCCTCAAAATGTGCTCCCTCATACTGGGTTCCCTCACACTGGGCTCCCTCACACTGGGCTCCCTCACACTGGGCTCCCTCACAGTGCGCTCCCTCACACTGGGCTCCCTCACACTGGGCTCCTTCACACTGGGCTCCTCACACTGGGCTCCCTCACACTGGGCTCCCTACACTGGGCCTCCCTCACACTGGGCTCCCTCACACTGGGCTCCCTCACACTGGGCTCCCTCACACTGGGCTCCCTCACACTGGGCTCCTCACACTGGGCTCCCTCACACTGGGCTCCCTCACACTGGGCTCCTTCACAGTTCGCATCCCTCACACTGGGCTCCCTCACAGTGTGCTCCCTCACACTGGTCTCCCTCACACTGGGCTCCCTCACACTGGGCTCCTTCACAGTGCGCTCCCTCACACTGGGCTCCCTCACAGTGCGCTCCCTCACAGTGCGCTCCCTCACACTGGGCTCCCTCACAGTGCGCTCCCTCACAGTGCGCTCCCTCACACTGGCTCCCTCACACTGGGCTCCTTCACACTGGGCTCCCTCACACTGGGCTCCTTCACAGTGCGCTCCCTCACACTGGGCTCCCTCACAGTGCGCTCCCTCACAGTGCGCTCCCTCACACTGGGCTCCCTCACAGTGCGCTCCCTCACAGTGCGCTCCCTCACACTGGGCTCCCTCACACTGGGCTCCCTCACAGTGCGCTCCTTCACAGTGCGCTCCCTCACACTGGGCTCCCTCACACTGGGCTCCCTCACAGTGCGCTCCCTCACAGTTGCGCTCCCTCACACTGGGATCCCTCACACTGGGCTCCCTCACAGTGCGCTCCTTCACAGTGCGCTCCCTTACACTGGGCTCCTTCACAGTGCGCTCCCTCACACTGGGCTCCCTCACACTGGGCTCCTTCACACTGGGCTCCCTCACAGTGCGCTCCTTCACACTGGGCTCTATCACACTGGGCTCCCTCACACTGGGCTCCCTCAAATGCGCTCCCTCACACTGGGCTCCCTCACAGTGCGCTCCCTCACATGGCGCTCCCTCACACTGGGCTCCCTCACAGTGCGCTCCCTCACACTGGGCTCCCTCACACTGGGCTCCCTCACACTGGGGCTCCCTCACAGTGCGCTCCCTCACACTGGGCTCCTTCACAGTGCGCTCCCTCACACTGGGCTCCCTCACAGTGCGCTCCTTCACACTGGGCTCCCTCACACTGCGCTCCCTCACCACTGGGCTCCCTCACAGTGCGCTCCCTCACACTGGGCTCCTTCACAGTGCGCTCCCTCACACTGGGCTCCTTCACAGTGCGCTCCTCACACTGGCTCCCTCACACTGGGCTCCCTCACACTGGGCTCCCTCACAGTGCGTCCTTCACATGGGCTCCCTCACAGTGCGCTCCCTCACACTGGGCTCCCTCACACTGGGCTCCTTCACACTGGGCTCCCTCACACTGGGCTCCTTCACACTGGGCTCCCTCACACTGGGCTCCTTCACACTGGGCTCCCTCACAGTGCGCTCCTTCACACTGGGCTCCCTCACACTGGCTCCCTCACACCTGGGCTCCCTCACACTGGGCTCCCTCACACTGGGCTCCCTCACAGTGCGCTCCTTCACACTGGGCTCCCTCACAGTGCGCTCCCTCCACTGGGCTCCCTCACACTGGGCTCCTTCACACTGGGCTCCCTCACACTGGGCTCCTTCACACTGGGCTCCCTCACACTGGGCTCCCTCACACTGGGCTCCCTCACACTGGGCTCCCTCACACTGGGCTCCTTCACACTGGGCTCCCTCACAGTGCGCTCCTTCACACTGGGCTCCCTCACACTGGGCTCCCTCACACTGTGCTCCTTCACACTGGGCTCCTTCACAGTGCGCTCCCTCACACTGGGCTCCCTCACAGTGCGCTCCCCTCACACTGGGCTCCCTCACACTGGGCTCCTTCACACTGGGCTCCCTCACACTGGGCTCCCTCACACTGGGCTCCCTCACACTGGGCTCCTTCACACTGGGCTCCCTCACACTGGGCTCCTTCACACTGGGCTCCCTCACACTGGGCTCCTTCACAGTGCGCTCCCTCACACTGGGCTCCCTCACACTGGGCTCCTTCACAGTGCGCTCCCTCACACTGGGCTCCTTCACACTGGGCTCCCTCACACTGGGCTCCCTCACAGTGCGCTCCCTCACACTGGGCTCCTTCACACTGGCTCCCTCACATGGGCTCCCTCACACTGTGCTCCCTCACACTGGGTTCCCTCACACTGGGCTCCCTCACACTGGGCTCCCTCACACTGGGCTCCCTCACAGTGCGCTCCCTCACACTGGGCTCCCTCACACTGTGCTCCCTCACACTGGGCTCCCTCACACTGGGCTCCTTCACAGTGCGCTCCCTCACACTGGGCTCCCTCACAATGCGCTTCCTGACACTGGGCTCCCTCACACTGGGCTCCCTCACACTGGGCTCCTTCACACTGGGCTCCCTCACAGTGCGCTCCTTCACACTGGGCTCCTTCACACTGGGCTCCCTCACAGTGCGCTCCTTCACACTGGGCTCCCTCACACTGGGCTCCTTCACAGTACGCTCCCTCACACTGGGCTCCCTCACACTGGGCTCCCTCACAGTGCGCTCCCTCACAGTGCGCTCCTTCACACTGGGCTCCCTCACACTGGGCTCCCTCACACTGGGCTCCCTCACACTGGGCTCCCTCACACTGGGCTCCCTCACAGTGCGCTCCCTCACAGTGCGCTCCCTCACACTGGGCTCCCTCACACTGGGCTCCCTCACACTGGGCTCCCTCACACTGGGCTCCCTCACACTGGGCTCCCTCACACTGGGCTCCTTCACACTACGCTCCCTCACACTGGGCTCCTTCACACTGGGCTCCTTCACACTGGGTTCCTTCACACTGGGCTCCTTCACACTGGGCTCCCTCACACTGGGCTCCCTCACACTGGGCTCCTTCACACTGGGCTCCTTCACACTGGGCTCCCTCACACTGGGCTCCTTCACACTGGGCTCCCTCACACTGGGCTCCTTCACACTGGGCTCCTTCACACTGGGCTCCCTCACACTGGGCTCTATCACACTGGGCTCCCTCACAGTGCGCTCCCTCACACTGGGCTCCCTCACACTGGGCTCCCTCACACTGGGCTCCTTCACAGTGCGCTCCCTCACACTGGGCTCCCTCACACTGGGCTCCCTCACAGTGTGCTCCCTCACACTGGGCTCCCTCACACTGGGCTCCCTCACAGTGCGCTCCCTCACAGTGGGCTCCCTCACACTGGGCTCCCTCACAGTGCGCTACTTCACAGTGTGCTCCCTCACACTGGGCTCCCTCACACTGGGCTCCCTCACACTGGATCCCTCACACTGGGCTCCCTCACACTGGGCTCCCTCACACTGGGCTCCTTCACAGTGCGCTCCCTCACAGTGGGCTCCCTCACACTGGGCTCCCTCACACTGGGCTCCCTCACACTGGGCTCCCTCACAGTGCGCTCCCTCACACTGGGCTCCCTCACACTGGGCTCCTTCACACTGGGCTCCTTCACACTGGGCTCCCTCACACTGGGCTCCCTCACACTGGGCTCCCTCAAAATGTGCTCCCTCATACTGGGTTCCCTCACACTGGGCTCCCTCACACTGGGCTCCCTCACACTGGGCTCCCTCACAGTGCGCTCCCTCACACTGGGCTCCCTCACACTGTGCTCCTTCACACTGGGCTCCCTCACACTGTGCTCCTTCACACTGCGCTCCCTCACACTGGGCTCCCTCACACTGGGCTCCTTCACAGTGCGCTCCCTCACACTGGGCTCCCTCACACTGGGCTCCCTCACAATGCGCTTCCTGACACTGGGCTCCCTCACACTGGGCTCCCTCACACTGGGCTCCCTCACACTGGGCTCCCTCACACTGGGCTCCTTCACACTGGGCTCCTTCACACTGGGCTCCTTCACAGTACGCTCCCTCACACTGGGCTCCCTCACAGTGCGCTCCTTCACACTGGGCTCCCTCACACTGGGCTCCTTCACAGTACGCTCCCTCACACTGGGCTCCCTCACAGTGCGCTCCCTCACAGTGCGCTCCCTCACACTGGGCTCCCTCACACTGGGCTCCTTCACACTGGGCTCCTTCACACTGGGCTCCCTCACACTGGGCTCCCTTACACTGGGCTCCCTCACACTGGGCTCCCTCACACTGGGCTCCCTCACACTGGGCTCCTTCACAGTACGCTCCCTCACACTGGGCTCCTTCACACTGGGCTCCTTCACACTGGGTTCCTTCACACTGGGCTCCTTCACACTGGGCTCCCTCACACTGGGCTCCCTCACACTGGCTCCTTCACACTGGGCTCCTTCACACTGGGCTCCCTCACACTGGGCTCCTTCACACTGGGCTCCTTCACACTGGGTTCCTTCACACTGGGCTCCTTCACACTGGGCTCCTTCACACTGGGCTCTATCACACTGGGCTCCCTCACAGTGCGCTCCCTCACACTGGGCTCCCTCACACTGGGCTCCCTCACACTGGGCTCCTTCACAGTGCGCTCCCTCACACTGGGCTCCCTCACACTGGCTCCCTCACAGTGCGCTCCCTCACAGTGCGCTCCCTCACACTGGGCTCCCTCACAGTGCGCTACTTCACAGTGCGCTCCCTCACACTGGGCTCCCTCACACTGGGCTCCCTCACAGCGCGCTCCCTCACAGTGCGCTCCCTCACACTGGGCTCCCTCACACTGGGCTCCCTCACACTGGGCTCCCTCACACTGGGCTCCCTCACACTGGGATCCCTCACACTGGGCTCCCTCACACTGGGCTCCCTCACACTGGGCTCCTTCACAGTGCGCTCCCTCACAGTGGGCTCCCTCACACTGGGCTCCCTCACACTGGGATCCCTCACACTGGGCTCCCTCACAGTGCGCTCCCTCACACTGGGCTCCCTCACAGTGGGCTCCTTCACACTGGGCTCCTTCACAGTGCGCTCCCTCACAGTGTGCTCCCTCACACTTGTCTCCCTCACACCAGACTCCCTGACAGTGCGGTCCCTCACACTGGGCTCCATCACAGTGCGCTCCCTCACACGGGGCTCCCTCACACTGGGCTCCATCACAGTGCGCTCCCTCACACTGGGCTCCCTCACAGTGCGCTCCCTCACACTGGGCTCCCTCACACTGGGCTCCCTCACACTGGGCTCCTTCACAGTGTGCTCCCTCACACTGGGCTCCCTCACAGTGGGCTCCCTCACACTAGGCTCCCTCACACTGGGCTCCCTCACACTGGGCTCCCTCACAGTGCGCTCCCTCACACTGGGCTCCCTCACACTGGGCTCCCTCACACTGGGCTCCTTCACAGTGCGCTCCCTCACACTGGGCTCCCTCACACTGGGCTCCCTCACACTAGGCTCCCTCACACTGGGCTCCCTCACAGTGCGCTCCCTCACACTGGGCTCCCTCACACTGGGCTCCTTCACAGTGCGCTCCCTCACACTGGGCTCCCTCACACTGGGCTCCCTCACACTGGGCTCCCTCACAGTGCGCTCCCTCACACTGGGCTCCCTCACACTGGGCTCCCTCACACTGGGCTCCCTCACACTGGGCTCCCTCACACTGGGCTCCCTCACAGTGCGCTCCCTCACAGTGCGCTCCCTCACACTGGGCTCCCTCACACTGGGCTCCCTCACAGTGCGCTCCCTCACACTGGGCTCCCTCACACTGGGCTCCCTCACACTGGGCTCCCTCACACTGGGCTCCTTCACAGTACGCTCCCTCACACTGGGCTCCTTCACACTGGGCTCCTTCACACTGGGTTCCTTCACACTGGGCTCCTTCACACTGGGCTCCCTCACACTGGGCTCCCTCACACTGGGCTCCTTCACACTGGGCTCCCTCACACTGGGCTCCCTCACACTGGGCTCCTTCACACTGGGCTCCTTCACACTGGGTTCCTTCACACTGGGCTCCTTCACACTGGGCTCCTTCACACTGGGCTCTATCACACTGGGCTCCCTCACAGTGCGCTCCCTCACACTGGGCTCCCTCACACTGGGCTCCCTCACACTGGGCTCCTTCACAGTGCGCTCCCTCACACTGGGCTCCCTCACACTGGGCTCCCTCACACTGGGCTCCCTCACACTGGGCTCCCTCACACTGGGCTCCCTCACAGTGCGCTCCCTCACAGTGCGCTCCCTCACACTGGGCTCCCTCACAGTGCGCTACTTCACAGTGTGCTCCCTCACACTGGGCTCCCTCACACTGGGCTCCCTCACACTGGGCTCCCTCACACTGGGCTCCCTCACACTGGGCTCCCTCACACTGGGCTCCTTCACAGTGCGCTCCCTCACAGTGGGCTCCCTCACACTGGGCTCCCTCACACTGGGATCCCTCACACTGGGCTCCCTCACAGTGCGCTCCCTCACACTGGGCTCCCTCACACTGGCTCCTTCACACTGGGCTCCTTCACACTGGGCTCCCTCACACTGGGCTCCCTCACACTGGGCTCCCTCAAAATGTGCTCCCTCATACTGGGTTCCCCTCACACTGGGCTCCCTCACACTGGGCTCCCTCACACTGGGCTCCCTCACAGTGCGCTCCCTCACACTGGGCTCCCTCACACTGTGCTCCTTCACACTGGGCTCCCTCACACTGTGCTCCTTCACAGTGCGCTCCCTCACACTGGGCTCCCTCACACTGGGCTCCTTCACAGTGCGCTCCCTCACACTGGGCTCCCTCACACTGGGCTCCCTCACAATGCGCTTCCTGACACTGGGCTCCCTCACACTGGGCTCCCTCACACTGGGCTCCCTCACACTGGGCTCCCTCACACTGGGCTCCTTCACACTGGGCTCCTTCACACTGGGCTCCTTCACAGTACGCTCCCTCACACTGGGCTCCCTCACAGTGCGCTCCTTCACACTGGCTCCCTCACACTGGGCTCCCTCACACTGCGCTCCCTCACACTGGGCTCCCTCACAGTGCGCTCCCTCACAGTGCGCTCCCTCACACTGGGCTCCCTCACACTGGGCTCCTTCACACTGGGCTCCTTCACACTGGGCTCCCTCACACTGGGCTCCCTCACACTGGGCTCCCTCACACTGGGCTCCCTCACACTGGGCTCCCTCACACTGGGCTCCTTCACAGTACGCTCCCTCACACTGGGCTCCTTCACACTGGGCTCCTTCACACTGGGTTCCTTCACACTGGGCTCCTTCACACTGGGCTCCCTCACACTGGGCTCCCTCACACTGGGCTCCTTCACACTGGGCTCCTTCACACTGGGCTCCCTCACACTGGGCTCCTTCACACTGGGCTCCTTCACACTGGGTTCCTTCACACTGGGCTCCTTCACACTGGGCTCCTTCACACTGGGCTCTATCACACTGGGCTCCCTCACAGTGCGCTCCCTCACACTGGGCTCCCTCACACTGGGCTCCCTCACACTGGGCTCCTTCACAGTGCGCTCCCTCACACTGGGCTCCCTCACACTGGGCTCCCTCACAGTGCGCTCCCTCACAGTGCGCTCCCTCACACTGGGCTCCCTCACAGTGCGCTACTTCACAGTGCGCTCCCTCACACTGGGCTCCCTCACACTGGGCTCCCTCACAGCGCGCTCCCTCACAGTGCGCTCCCTCACACTGGGCTCCCTCACACTGGGCTCCCTCACACTGGGATCCCTCACACTGGGCTCCCTCACACTGGGATCCCTCACACTGGGCTCCCTCACACTGGGCTCCCTCACACTGGGCTCCTTCACAGTGCGCTCCCTCACAGTGGGCTCCCTCACACTGGGCTCCCTCACACTGGGATCCCTCACACTGGGCTCCCTCACAGTGCGCTCCCTCACACTGGGCTCCCTCACAGTGCGCTCCTTCACACTGGGCTCCTTCACAGTGCGCTCCCTCACAGTGTGCTCCCTCACACTTGTCTCCCTCACACCAGACTCCCTGACAGTGCGGTCCCTCACACTGGGCTCCATCACAGTGCGCTCCCTCACACGGGGCTCCCTCACACTGGGCTCCATCACAGTGCGCTCCCTCACACTGGGCTCCCTCACAGTGCGCTCCCTCACACTGGGCTCCCTCACACTGGGCTCCCTCACACTGGGCTCCCTCACAGTGGGCTCCCTCACACTGGGCTCCCTCACAGTGGGCTCCCTCACACTGGGCTCCCTCACACTGGGCTCCCTCACACTGGGCTCCCTCACAGTGCGCTCCCTCACACTGGGCTCCCTCACACTGGGCTCCCTCACACTGGGCTCCTTCACAGTGCCCTCCCTCACACTGGGCTCCCTCACACTGGGCTCCCTCACACTAGGCTCCCTCACACTGGGCTCCCTCACAGTGCGCTCCCTCACACTGGGCTCCCTCACACTGGGCTCCTTCACACTGCGCTCCCTCACACTGGGCTCCCTCACACTGGGCTCCCTCACACTGCGCTCCCTCACAGTGCGCTCCCTCACAGTGCGCTCCCTCACACTGGGCTCCCTCACACTGGGCTCCCTCACACTGGGCTCCTTCACACTGGGCTCCCTCACACTGGGCTCCCTCACAGTGCGCTCCCTCACACTGGGCTCCCTCACACTGGGCTCCCTCACAGTGCGCTCCCTCACACTGGGCTCCCTCACACTGGGCTCCCTCATACTGGGCTCCTTCACAGTGTGCTCCCTCACACTGGGCTCCCTCACAGTGGGCTCCCTCACACTGGGCTCCCTCACACTGGGCTCCCTCACACTGGGCTCCCTCACACTGGGCTCCCTCACACTGGGCTCCCTCACAGTGCGCTCCCTTACACTGGGCTCCTTCACAGTGCGCTCCCTCACACTGGGCTCCCTCACACTGGGCTCCCTCACAGTGCGCTCCCTCACACTGGGCTCCCTCACACTGGGCTCCCTCAACACTGGGCTCCCTGACACTGGGCTCCCTCACACTGGGCTCCCTCACAGTGCGCTCCCTCACAGTGTGCTTCCCTCACACTGGGCTCCCTCACACTGGGCTCCCTCACACTGGGCTCCCTCACACTGGGCTCCCTCACACTGGGCTCCCTCACACTGGGCTCCCTCACACTGGGCTCCCTCACACTGGGCTCCCTCACACTGGGCTCCCTCACACTGGGCTCCTTCACACTGGGCTCCCTCACACTGGGCTCCCTCACACTGGGCTCCCTCACACTGGGCTCCCTCACACTGGGCTCCCTCACACTGGGCTCCCTCACACTGGGCTCCCTCACACTGGGCTCCCTCACACTGGGCTCCCTCACACTGGGCTCCCTCACACTGGGCTCCCTCACACTGGGCTCCCTCACACTGGGCTCTCTCACACTGGGCTTCCTCACACTGGGCTCCCTCACAGTGCGCTCCCTCACACTGGGCTCCCTCACACTGGGCTCCCTCACACTGGGCTCATTCACAGTGTGCTCCCTCACACTGGGCTCCCTCACACGGGGCTCCCTCACACGGAGCTCCCGCACATGGGGCTCCCTCACACTGGGCTCCCTCATACTGGGCTCCCTCACAATGCGCTCCCTCACACTGGGCTCCCTCACACAGGACTCCCTCACACTGGGCTCCCTCACACTGGGCTCCCTCACACTGGGCTCCCTCACACTGGGCTCCCTCACACTGGGCTCCCTCACAGTGCGCTCCCTCACAGTGCGCTCCCTCACACTGGGCTCCCTCACAATGCGCTCCCTCACACTGGGCTCCCTCACACTGGGCTCCCTCACACAGGACTCCCTCACACTGGGCTCCCTCACACTGGGCTCCCTCACACTGGGCTCCCTCACACTGAGTTGCCTCACACTGGTCTTCCTCACAGTGTACTCCCTCACACTGGGCTCCCTCAGAGCCTGCTCCCTCACAGTGTGCTCCCTGACACTGGGCTGGTCACAGTGGGCTTCATCACACTGCGCTCCCTCACACTGGTTTCCCTCACAGTGTGCTCCCTCACAGTGGGCTCCCTCACACTGGGCTCCTTCACACTGGTTTCCCTCACGGTGCGCTTCCTCACACTGGGCTCCCTCACAGTGTGCTCCCTCACAGTGCGCTCCCTCACACTGGGCTCCCTCACACTGGGCTCCCTCACACTGGGCTCCCTCACAGTGCGCTCCCTCACACTGGGCTCCCTCACACTGGGTTCTCTGACACTGGACTCCCTCACAGTGTGCTCCCTCACACTGGGCTCCCTCACACTGGGTTCTCTGACACTGGACTCCCTCACAGTGTGCTCCCTCACACTGGGCTCCCTCACACTGGGTTCTCTGACACTGGACTCCCTCACAGTGTGCTCCCTCACACTGGGCTCCCTCACACTGGGTTCCCTCACAGTGTGCTCCCTCAAATTGCGCTCCCTCATACTGGGCTCCCTGACACTGGGCTCCCTCACATGGGCTCCCTCACACGGGTCTCCGTCACAGTGCGCTCCCTCACACTGGACTCGCTCACACTGTGCTGCCTAACATCGTGCTCCCTCATACTGGGCTCCCTCACACTGGACCCCCTCACAGTGTGCTCCCTCACACTGGGCTCCCTCACACTGGGTTCTCTCACACTGGGCTCCCTCACAGTGGACTCCCTCACACTGGGCTCCCTCATAGTGCGCTCTCTCACACTGGGCTTCCTCACAGTGGGCTCCCTCACACTGGGCTCCCTCACACTGGCCTCCCTCACACTGGCCACCCAAACATTGTGCTCCCTCATACTAGGCTCCCTCACACTGGACTCCCTCACAGTTCGCTCCCTCACACTGGACTCCCAGACAGTGGATCCCTCACAGTGCGCTACCTCACACTGGGGTCCCTCACACTGGACTCCCAGACAGTGGACTCCCTCACAGTGCGCTACCTCACACTGGGCTCCCTCACACTCGGCTGTCTCACACTGGGCTTCCTAATAGTGTGCTCCCTCACACAGCAGATCCCCTGCCCACCCCTACCCCATTGGTGGGGAGTGAGAGGGTAAGCCTTGCATAAAATTCCGTTCATGATCAATTAGGGACGGGCAACAAATGAAGGTCCACGTCCCATGAAGGAATTTTTAAAAAAGTGTAAATATTATTTCCCGTCACATTTTCCCTGTGCTTGCTGAGAACACAAAGCTGCCTGACGCACTTTCCCTGCACTTCCTGTCAGTGTCACGCTTATTTCCTGTCGCCCGTTCCAACACCGTGAATGTGCAACAGCGTAAAATGCCATCTCACTGTATGGCGTGGCACGGGAGGTCTGTGTTGTCTGTAAAATACACACTGCAGTTGATACCAGAGAATAAAAAGGCCTACTTTGCAGTGTTTAGTCATAAAATCTAAATTGTGTACTAAAAACAAGATCAAAGGGTTTGTCGAGATGTACAAACACTTCCAATACATTAGCACGTGGAACTGGAGGGAGGTAGCTTGGGGATGTTACACTCACTCCTTGATGTATAGATTGAATCCTATTATATTAAATCCCAGGGAGAAAGAGGCCAATTATGATAAGCAGGACAAGTGAAGGACGACTATCTGATAGCGGTTTGTGTATTTAAAGTGAAACCTGAGTGTTTGTTTAGCAGAAAATCTCTAGAGAAAAGGCATTTTTTCGTGGACTGCTATAAATTAAATTTTGTGTTGTGCTCGTTTATTCTTGTTATTGAAGGAATCCAACATAATTTGAAAAATGGGAACGGATTGGTGCCAGTTGGAGTTCAACTGCGATTGATAAATTGTTGTCATTTTGTGGACTGCTGAAATAATTGTCGCTTTCGTAATCCAGCAACTTTCTTAAGTCGTAAAAGCAGAATTATTGTATGTGAACATTTGACGGCAGCGTGGTAGTACAGTGGTTAGCACAGTTGCTTCACAGCTCCAGGGTCCGGGTTCGATTCCCGGCTTGGGTCACTGTCTGTGCGGAGTCTGCACGTTCTCCCCGTGTCTGCGTGGGTTTTCTCCGGGTGCTCCGGTTTCCTCCCACAGTCCAAAGATGTGCAGGTTAGGTGGATTGGCCATGATAAATTGCCCTTAAGTGTCCAAAATTGCCCTTAGTGTTGAGTGGGGTTACTGGGTTATGGGGATAGGGTGGAGGTGAGGGCTTGAGTCGGGTGCTCTTTCCAAGAGCCGGTGCAGACTCGATGGGCCGAATGGCTTCCTTCTGCTCCGTAAATTCTATGACTGTGACTTCTATGTTTATGAGCAATAGTCTTGCTCCTGCTTTTCAAGTACTATTGCAATAACCTTTGTGAGGCCTACGGGGATGCGCTGATTGATCTCCCCGGGGGACCCGTAGAGTACAAGCTTCCCTGCGAGTGGGCGGAGGCACACCCGGCTGGGTCTCGTTACCTTGCTCTTTAAAGGCCGGCCCACACTGGGACCACTCTTCCGTGTTTTTGGTCGCCGTAGCATCCATTTGAATAAACTAAAATAACTCACCTTCTCGGACCTCCTCAATTTTTGTTATGACAATACTCCTATCGCACCCCATGGAATCATTGAGCTCCTCCAGTCAATACTCCTATCGCACCCCCGGAATCATTGAGCTCCTCCAGTCAATACTCCTATCGCACCCCCTGGAATCATTGAGCTCCTCCAGTCAATACTCCTATCGCACCCCATGGAATCATTGAGCTCCTCCAGTCAATACTCCTATCGCACCCCCGGAATCATTGAGCTCCTCCAGTTCCTGCAAAAGAAAATACACTTTGAGAAGTTTTGAAAAGTGCGATATTTTGAAAATTATTTTTATAGGATGTGGGTGTTGCTGGTTAGGCCAGCATTTATTGCCCCTCCTTAGTTGCCCTTCAGAAGGTGGTGGGAGCTGCCCTTCTTGAACCGCTGCAGTCCACGTGGTGTAGGTTCATCAACTGCACTTTCAAGGAACGAATTCCAGGATTTTTGACCCAGTGACAGTGACGGAATGGCGATATGTTTCCAAGTCAAGGTAGTGAGTGACTTGCAGGGGACCCTCCAGGTGGTGGGGTTCCCAGGTATCTGCTGCTCTTGTCCTCCTGGATGGTAATGGTCGTGGGTTTGGAAGATGCTGTCTAAGGAAACTTGGCGAATTACTGCAGTATATCTTGCAGATGGTACACACAGCTGCCTCTGTGGGTCGGTGGTGGAGGGAGTGAATGTTTGTGGAAGGGGGAGCAATCAAGTGGGCTGCTTTGTCCTGGATGGTGTGGAGCTTCTTGAGCGTTGTTGGAGCTGCACTCATCCGGGAAAGTGGAGAATATTCCATCACACTCCTGACTTGTACTTTGTAGATGTAAGGCAGGCTTTGGGGAGTCAGAAGGTGAGTCACTTGCCACAGGCCTTTGGCCTGCTTTGGCATACACAGTATTTCTAAGACTCGTCCAGTTCAGTTTCTGAATGAGAGATCAAAGCGAGTTATTTTATTTCTTTCTTGTACATTCTCAATTTTCATCAACCCTCAATTGGTGGCCATGCTTTCAGTTGCAACAGCCTCTGGAATTGCCTCAACCTCTCTACCCCCTCGTTTATGACACTCCTTAGTAATATACCTCTTTGAACAAGCAATGGTTCACCTGTCCTAACATCTCCCAATGTGAATAAGTGTCCGATTTTGATAGTTAATGCTCCTGTGAAGCATCTTTTGATGCTTTACCACACTATGGGTGCTATATAAATGCAAATTATTACTGTGGCTGTCAACACAAAATGAAGATTTTTTTTTGGCAAAGGGCATGGAATTGCTTCCTTTAATTCCCAACTCTGAATTCTCTTGGTGTCCCAGTATATCCTGGGCTGCTTGTGCCGTGACATCGGCGAAAGTCAAGTGTTCGGATTCTGAACCAGACCCCAACTTTTGTTCGGCTACCCTAACTAAGGAATGATGACTGTGACCCATGGGTATCTTTTATGTTAAAACAAAGTTTAATTTATAAACACAGAATTAATCACATTAACATCAAAGAAAATAGCTTTACAAATAAACAGTTCAACAATTCTTAAACAAAAGGAAAAAACTTTAACTTATGCCCTCCACTTTCACTCAAAATATCCAACCAAGCAAACCCAATACTGTTCAAATGCCACTTATAAATTAAGTTAACAGAATAGGTTTACTTGCGGTCCTCTGTTGAGAGACTTTTGGAGACAGTCCCTTTCAAGAGCAGATCCAGTACATTTCTGTCTTGTAAGAACCTTCTGCTCAACCTAACTAACAGCATTTGGCAAAACTGAAAACTACAGACAGACCTGGCTTCTCCCGTTAATTACCTCATCTGTGTCCCACTAAGATGTCCCATCACCCACTTAACTAGGACTAAACATCACTGCCTCATAAATTATCTACCCTCCAGAGAGTCTCCAGCAATCAAAACAATTGACCATCTCTCTATAAACAAGTAAATGGTTAAAATCGGGCATTGCCTCACCTTTTGTGACACCTTAATTACAGCTTTAAAAGGCACACTGCCTGTGTGTATTTTAATATGGGGTTCTTAATAGAATTACTGCTACAAATATGAAACATATATAACAATTTCTACATTCATCACACAAGGCATTCAGCTACACAAAAACAAAATGCTGCAGATGCTGGAAATCTGATATAAAGTTTTGAACAAAAACTGCTGGGAAAATTCAGCGAGTCTGGCAGCAACTGTGGAGAGAGGATCAGAGTTAACGGGGAAAGGGGTGGGCGGTTTCTTTCTGCGTCTTCAGCAACCTGTCCTTGGCAGCCTGCCGTGGCCGTTGGCAGGATTGTCTGGCCCCGCCATTGTCAATGGGATTTCCCTTTGAATCCATCCCCGCCTCTGGGAAACCGGTGGCAGAGGTTTGTCATTAGCAGGACTGGTAAATCCCGCTGGGTTCGAGTCATTGACCTTTCATTAGAACTGTCAAGTCTTTCAGTACATAGACGAGCATCATTTGGTATTTGATTGGGAGCTTTTTATTAATGTCACAATTATAACCTGCCCTTTCAATGCTGCAGACTGTGGTCCACTTACATTCTCTGCTCAAGGCCTTGATAGGGTCTTGATAGAGTTGGCAAGGAAAAGCGTTTCCAGTGGCAGATGGGCCTGTAACCTGAGGAGATGGAGCTAAAGTGAAAGGAACCAGAAGCCCCATGTGGAAAATACTTACCGTGCCCTACATAGCAGCACAGTGGTTAGCACTGTTGCCCCACAGCGCCAGGGACCCGGGTTCCATTCCCAGCTTGGATCACTGTCCGTGTGGAGTCTGCACGTTCTCTCAGTGTCTGCGTGGGTTTCCTCCGGGTGCTCCGGTTTCCCCCCCACAAATCCCGAAAGATGTGCTGTTAGGTGAATTGGACATTGTGAATTCTCCCTGCGTGTACCCGAACAGGCGCCGGAATGTGGCGACTATGGGGATTTTCACAGTAACTTCATTGCAGTGTTAATGTAAGCCTACTTGTGACACTAATAAAGAGGGAGCAGAGTGGCGCAGAGGAAGCGTGCTGGGCCCATAACCACAGGTTGATGAGATCAAAACCATTCTCTGCTGGTTGTATTTTGGGGCGGCACGGTAGCACAGTGGTTAGGACTGGTGCTTCACAGCACGAGAGTTCCAGGTTCAATTCCCGGCTTGGGTCACTGCCTGTGAGGAGTCTGCACGTTCTCCCTGTATCTTCGTGGGTTTCCTCCGGGCGCTCCAGTTTCCTCCCACACGTCCCGAAAGACGTGCTGTCAGGTGGATTGGACATTCTGAATTCTTCCTCAGTGTACCCGAACAGGCGCCGGAGTGTGGAGACTAGCGGCAATTCACAGTAACTTCATTGCAGTGTTAATGTAAGCCTACTTGTGACGATAAAGATTATTTAAATAAAATTATTAGAATTAAATTAAATCCTGCAAGTTCTGATGATCATACAGACTCCTCCGAAAGACTGGCGGAAGGAGACTCAGCTTTTAAAAGGGCAAATACCTGAAGGAAAAAACAATCAGAGCCAAATGGATAACTCTACCAAAGACCCATCACAGACACAATGGGCCAAAGGCCTACTCCTGCAGTGTATCATACTGTGTTGCCACGCTATTATATGTGCTATAAACTAACAAAGGACCATTTCATGCCAAAAAGGCAGGGGCAGCATGGTAGCATGGTGGTTAGCATCAATGCTTCACAGCTCCAGGGTCCCAGGTTCGGTTCCCGGCTGGGTCACTGTCTGTGCGGAGTCTGCACGTCCTCCCCATGTGTGCGTGGGTTTCCTCCGGGTGCTCCGGTTTCCTCCCACAGTCCAAAGATGTGCAGGTTAGGTGGATTGGCCATGCTAAATTGCCCGTAGTGTCCTAAGAAAGTAAGGTTAAGGGGGAGTTGTTGGGTTACGGGTATAGGGTGGATACGTGGGTTTGAGTAGGGTGATCATTGCTCGGCACAACATCGAGGGCCGAAGGGCCTGTTCTGTGCTGTACTGTTCTATGTTCTAAATGTCAATTAATACTTCACTTGGAGGAAAATCGAGGCCGGGAGTTTCCTGCCCGGCTGAGGTGTCACGGGGGATACAGCAGGCCAGCCAAGAATCGATTGACTTCCGGCCGGCCGGGAAAATCTCGGCCTATCTCTCTCCACTTTGTGTTGTCACGGATAATTTTACGGTGTCATCTTCCATCGCCTGTGATTTATTTTTGTTTGAGAAAAGATGTATTTTTTTACCCTTGAAGGGAGTGAGTCAATTTTAAATAACCCAGCGGTAAGCCTTTTGCATTTGAAAAGAAACAAAAAGGTTTGTTAATTTTTAAACCCTTGCCCTGGAGGTTACTCATGTCTCACTCACTCTCTCCTGCTCGCCTACACGCACGCAGGCACCTAAACATAAACCTCAGCGCAGATAAAAATAAAAGGAGACTTATAAAATGGAATGAATCTCAGTCTCTGATTTGGCGCAGGCCTGTTATTTTGTACTCCCATTGTTAGATTGTTGGAAGAGGAAAGCTTTAAAATTACAGAGATGGCTCAGCAGTTGCAACGGCTCCCATAGTTGATCTGCAGGAGCAGGGGGGGGGGGGGGGGGGGTTGGGGGTGCAGAGAGAGAAGTTTCATCAGTTTTCTTTCGAGAAACTGTAACCCGGTTGTTTTACAGCAGATGAACGGCTGTGCTTGCTTGTCCCTCCCTCCCTGTGTGAAGATGTTCTGTCTGCTTGTAGCAGTTTGCTACATTCTAACAGGAAGTCATGGTGGCCACTACATCATGTGACCCCCACCTCAGTGTTGAGTCATGGTGCAATAAGGTATTGTGATTCCCCCCTCCTCTCCCCTATGCCCCCCCCCCAACCCCCTCCCGCTCCTCCCACCAATCCCACCTCACCCAAAAGGAAAATGAAGAGTATAATGGGGAATTAAGAATACTGGTCTCAAGTAGTTTTAGAGACTTTAAAATGAAACGTCAATGCTGGTCAAAACTGTTTTTCCTTTCTGGGAGAAGTTTTCCGTCTGCCTGTGGTTTCAGTCCACTGAAACCTTCCGTTTCTCAAAGGCCAACTCACATTTTTTTTCCCATGAAGGTCTCAGAGAGGTTTTGTTGATCTCCTGGTCTGACAAACATTGGTCCGGTTACTCCGATCGCCCAGGTCGCGTGATTCTCAGCCATGCGGCATTGGCTGGTGGCAGGGATCTACCTTCCCGCCGCTTGTCACTGGGATTTCCAATTGCAATTGAAACACCGCCGGGAAACCCGCGGTCATGGCCTTGACCACGCTGCCAGAAGGAAAAGCAAATCGCAACGGCCAGCGAATTACCGCCATGGAGTCAAAATCAGAGAAAATAGGCGCTTCTAATGTGAAACGAAAGCAGAGTCCGTTCTGGGTGGGATTAGCGGGTGCCTGCTATCTAACGGCACTCTGGCTTTTTTCGGGCCTCAGTGGGGCCGATGCCCTGGCGAGACCGCACTCAGTCACATTTCCTCCACTGAGGAGCTCTGAAGAGATCGGGGCCCAATTTTTAAATGACCTCTCCCAACTCATCTGTTGGGGGTCCGAGAGCCCCTGCACCCCACCTCATAGGAACAGGGTGCCCCTGGACACGATCCCTGATGTGGGCCAAATGCCACTGGGTACCTTGGCACTGCCAGCATGGCACCCGGACAGTGCCTCTTCCAGACTGGCTGTGCCACCTGTGCATCTTGGCAGTGCCCGAATGCAACCCAGATAACACTGCAAAGATGCCCAGGTGGCACAGCCGGGGTGCCAGGCTGGCTGCCAAGGTGTCCAGGTGGCATCAGCAGTGCCACCCTACCCAGAGGCCAACCACTTCCCATTGCCTGGGAGGTGCCGTGGGGACCAGTGCTAAATGGCATCCGGCTCGTGCGTCCTTGGTGAAGCTGGGTGCCGGTTAGATCTGACATGGGCATTCATCTGTCTTCATGTTTCAGTGGCCTAAGTGGTGAAACCCCAATGTTTGTAAACATTGACCCCATCAAAGAGAGCTAAGTGCATTCCAGGCACTAAGTGCATTCCAATCACTCAAGCTTGTGATTTCTTATTACAGAGTTCCATTGGGGGGCACATGGGGGTGGGGGAGTGGAGGTTCTGGTAGAGGAGATTGGGCAGCCAGTGCTTTGTTGGGGGAGAAAGGGTTAGCCCTTGGATGGTCTCTACCAGCATGGCTCCGGCGCGGTGGACCTCACATTGGCCAAGGAGGCAAGTGTTGCCCCCTTGGGCCGCCACGAGGTTCACCACACCAGGGTGACGCTGGTAGAGACCAAAGTGATCTGCATCCACGTGATTCCTGACCGTGGGCATCAGAGAGTCACAGAGGGCCAGAGCATTGGGTGCTGGGCCCGCTAAATAGATGCAAATGGGTCATTAAGACCCATTTGCATTTATTTGCGTCCCCCTATCAACGCGGATCGTGGACTTCGTTCACTCCGCTATCGGGGAGTCGGAGAATTGCGTTCAGTTCGGCACCTGATCCCAATTTCTCCCCGAGGCTTGATAATCCATCCCATTGGGAAATGCAATCCGGGCGTCCCTAAACGGAGCATCTCGCCCTTTAAATTTGAGATATATAGGGCGTGATCTTCCGCTGTTCACCCCAGCGACATCTTCCGGTCCCGCCAAGCTGGCATTGTTCGTGCAATGGGGATCGGGATTGGGGGTGCCTTGCGCTGGAGCGGGGGCATCGAGAACACCCTTACAGGCGAGCTGGGGTGGGTTTGGGGTTCCGGTGTGTTGAGTGATTGGGATGTTCTCGGTGCAGAAAACGGGACTAAGCGTTCCCGCTGAGGCCCCCGACCTACCCAAATGGCCGTTCGATAATCTGGTGTTCCTTAGAGCTCTGAAACACCCAGCTAATGGCGTACTCTGGGACTCATTCGGGTAGTTTGTGTCCGTAAACTGTAAAGAAGCTCTGCCGTCTAATCAAAAACATTAATTGATTGAATTATGAGAAAAGTGATCAGCAGAATTCCCTTGGAACGTCTGTAATTTCATTGGAAGTTTGAGGGAATATCGATTCATTCTGCTCCCCCATGAATTTGTTAGAGTTGATCACAATAAGTACAATAAACTGTACTTTCATGTGTCATTGCGGGGCTCGTTGGTCTAGGGGTATGATTCTTGCTTTGGGTGTCCCGCTGTCGGAATTTGCGAGAGGTCCTGGGTTCAAATCCTGGACAAGCCCTTCAATGATCTTAAGGGGCTGGTTTAGCTCACTCAGCTAAATCGCTGGCTTTTAAAGCATATCAAGCAGGCCAGCAGCACGGTTCAATTCCCGTACCAGCCGCGCCGGAATGTGGCGACTAGGGGCTTTTCACAGTAACTTCATTTGAAGCCCACTCGTGATCATTTTTCATTGATCAGCTTACTCTACGGGAGGCGGTGGCGTAGTATTAATGTTGGGCAAGATTTGGGGACCCGCATTCAAATCCCATCATGGTGGGATGGCATGACCGTGAAACCATTAGCGTGAGAAACCCATCTTCCACCCTTGCCTGGTCAGGCCTACATGTGACTCCAGATCCACAACAATGCGGTTGACTCTCAAATGCCCTCTGAAATGGAGGATAGTTTGTGATGGGCAATAAATGCTGGTGAATTGAAAGAAATAGTGACAATCTTTCTCCAATGCTTAAAGCAGTGACATAAACACGGCTTTTACCAGATTCCTACCAGTTAATGTTAACACAAAAGATAAATGCCTATTTTGCCATAGTTAGAATTTCGACAGTGAAGAAGGAGGCCATTCGGCTCATCGAGCCTGGACCCACCCTCTGAAAGTGTACCCTACCTTGACCCACTCCCCCACCCTATTGCCGTTACCCCACCTAACCTGCACATCTATGGACTGTGGGTGGAAATCGGAGCACCCGGAGGAAACCCAGGCAGACACGGGAGAAAGTGCAAACTTGACAGCCAGTCACCCAAGGCCAGTATTGAACCCAGGTCCCCGGTGCCATGAAGCAGCAGTGCTAACCACTGTGCCATCGTGCTGCTTCAAGGAAGCATTGTGCTGCCAGGAAACACGCCTGTCAAAACATTCCATGGTCTTCTATCTTGACCTGAACCATATAAAAAGATTAAGTTCATCACAAGTTCTCATCTTCAACATTAAGATTCTTTGTAATGTATTTAGTGCCTGGGATGAGCTTCCATTCCTCTTTATCGGATTTTAATTTATTTTGGGGAGGGTTTTGGGTAAGGATTGGTTCTATTATCCCAATTAAAATGTACTCATTCTTATATCAAACCTTCACAAACTGGAGTACCTGATAACGATGGATGGCAATTTCCAGAGTCTTATTATCAGAGGCAGTGATTTCTAAGGTTTACCTGCACCTCAGTCCTGATTCATCCAAATTCTCATGGAGCACCAGATTCTGTTGGTGACTGCTCTATTAATTTACTCCTGCTTGATCCTGCCATCTCCAGCTGCCTTGCACATTTACTCTTTCCAAGAGCCGGTGCAGACTCGATGGGCCGAATGGCCTCCTTCTGCACTGTAAATTCCATGAACTAGTCAGCCTAATCTCACTTTCCAGCTCTAGGTCAATAGCTCTGTAGGTAATGGGATTGCAGGTACATATCCAATCGCTTTTTGAATGTGATGAGAGTTCCTGCTCTATCACCCTTACAGACAGTGAATTCCAGAGTCCCACCATCCACGTGGTTAAAAAAGCCCCCCTCCAACGCCCCTCTCACCCTTCTATTAAATACTTTAAACCTGTGTTGGGCAACCTAGGCCAGTGAGTGGGCCGCATGAGGGGCTGTCCTTCATCTTAGTGGGCCGCAAGATTGAAATCGGGCTTCACTAACTATGACCTTCGAATGTATTTAATACATGCTGACTATTTCATAACATCTTATAGAAAATGCTTAATTGTTCATATATTAATAGAACTGGAATCAACTTCCAGTGGGAAAAACAAAATAAATATTTACGCTTGATTGGCATTGCTCTCAGATCAATGTTGTGAGCAATCAGCACGCACCTCACTTCCCGTGTCCTTGTTTTCCAGGCATTTCACTGCAATAGGAACGAAATAAACTACATGGATGGCAACCAGCAGAAAGTGACAACTCTGCACGTGGGCAACAGTCAACAAAATGCCTGAGGGTCTCACTCAGAATCCCGATGGGCCGCATGTAATAATAATCTTTATTAGTGTGACAAGTAGGCTTACATTAACAATGAAATGCAATGAAGTTACTGTGAAAATCCCCCAGTCGCCACATTCCAGCGCCTGTTCGGGTATACAGAGGGAGAATTCAGAATGTCCAATTCACCTCACAAGCACGTCTTTTGGGACATGTGGGAGGAAACCGGAGCGCCCGGAGGAAACCCACGCAGACACGGGGAGAACGTGCAGCCTCCGCATAGACAGTGACCAAAGCCAGGAATCGAACCTGGGACCCTGGTGCTGTGAAGCAACAATGCTAACCACTGTGCTAATGTGCTGCCTGGGCCGCACATTGCCCACCACTGCTTTCAACCATGCCGCTGGTTATCGAACTGTCTGCTCAGGGAAATGAATCTTTCCTATCTAATCTAACCAAACCCCTTGTCATTTGATCCACCTGAATTAATTCTCTCCGCAGCCTGCCCCCTCCAAAGAAATTAACCCCAGTCCACCCAATCTTGCCATATCGTTAAAATTCCCCATTCACCGTGAACCTCTGCATCTCTTCAAAGCAATCCCGTCCTTCTTGTAATACGGCTGAATAATTTCTGAAGATTATGAACAGATATGACAATATAGTTCGATGTCATCTAAAGATAACAAATTACAATGATGGCTAAATTTTACATTCCTCAAAAAAAAATCAAAATTAGGAATGAAGACACCAGTTAAAGGTCTGTTCACTCAAAACCAATCTTCCTTATTTAATTTCAGATCTGAGTCGAAGATCTTAATTTTATTTGAAATACATGTTGTATTGTTAAATAAGTTTGTTATTTATAGTACAAAGATACAGAGGATGCCATGTGACCTACTGTAAAATATTAATATATTATTGTTGGCAATGATGTCTTGGTTCATAGGTAATAAGTCTATTTCTGGCTCTACGTGAACCCAGATCTTGTATCTGGACTTTCCACTGTTTCCATTTCCAATGTTCCTCCTGCACCCATTTTAATTTGGTCGATCCTCTCATGGACCTCATAGAATTTTCAGTGCAGAAGGAGGCCATTCGGCCCATCGGGTCGGCACCGGCCCTTGGAAAGAGCACCCTACCCAAGCCCACACCCCCACCTCATCCCCATAAGCCAGCAACGCCACACAACTTTTTTTGCACACTAAGGGCAATTTAGCATGGCCAAGCCACCTAACCTGCACATCTTTGGACTGTGGGAGGAAACCGGAGCACCCGGAGGAAACCCACGCAGACATGGGGCGAACGTGCAGACTCCGCACAGACAGTGGCCCAAACCGGGAATCGAACCTGGGACCCTGGAGATGTGAAGCAACAGTGCTAGCCATTGTGCTGCCCACGATCATGATATAGAGGCTTTTCCCAAAGTGTCGGTACATCTTTGTCTTTGAGGTACTGACTGACCAGCGATGTATGTACATCCAGCATGTTCTGTTTCAAAGTGACTGGGCCTACTTTGTTTGTGAGAAAATTTCCCATGGCGCTAACACCTTTGTTGGTGCTGAAGGATGGTTTTTGAAAATAATAAAATTCAAATTGAGCTACAATGTTTACCCAGCGGATCAACATAAGCAAATAATACACGTGCAACGTAGTCGTGAGTATTTTCTCACACTTGATGGACATATTTGAACAGATGTTAAGTGTGGTTCCCGTTCCGCTCATCAGTATTTGCAAATTGTGATAAAATGATCATTTGGAAACAAGTCGTAGATTTTTTTTGTCAATGCCTTGTCATGTAATGTCAAGCTAGAACAGATTATTTAATGTCTGGATTTCCTTGGTAGCAGTGTGGTCGTCATGGTAGCGTGCCTGCAACAGTGCACCTCACAAGATCTGTTGTGAAGTGCTCGGTATTTAAATTTCGTTCACCATCTTTGTTGTGTTCAACAATGCCAGCTCACAATTACGAGTGGATCAATCACCCCACACTACTCCGACAAAGAGTAAGTGTTGCCTTCATTTTAAGAGTCTTGCGGTTTTAAAATCTCTCCCCCTTCAAACCTACAGGAATTCACCCCCCCCACACCCCTCCCCAAGCCCACCATTAGCTCTGGAATCCCCTGACCATGCCTCTCCACTTTTCCACCTCTCTCCTCCATTCCACCTCTCTCCCCTCCTTTAAGACTCTCCTTTTGGTCCCTGTTCTCCTAATGCCTCCTTCTAAATTGATGCAGAGTCAATTCCCATGTGACGCCAACCCCCGTGAAGTACCATGGGATAAAGACACAGACAATGCTGGGAATACTCAGCCAGGCAGTCAGTATCTGTGGATAGAGAAACAGAGTTAATTTTTTTGGGTTGATAAACATGGGATGTTCTTTTTAAATGTATTTTATTACAAACATAAATCAAAACAGGTTACAGTGAACAAACACCCCGAGAAATATGCTTGCCTATAATCAACTATAAGTCTCTACAGATTTTTTCCTCTTTTCACCCCCTATCCCCTCCCCCCCCCCCCCCCCCCCACCCACCCCCCCCCCCCCCCCCCCCCCCCCCCACTCCTCCGAGACGAACAGCTCCTCAAACACGGTCAAAACATCCCCCATCTTTCCTCAAACCCCCGTGAAGAGCCCCCTTAACTCATACTTTATCTTCTACTAACTGCAGGAAGTCGTACAGGTCACCCAGCCAGGCCGCTACCACCCCGGCAACCGCCACTCCAGCAAAATTCGCCGCCGTGCAATCAGAGAGGCGAAGGCCAAGACATCGGCCTTCCTCCTCTCCATGAGCTCCGGCTTCTCTGACACCCCAAATATTGCCACCAAAGGGTCCGGATCCACCTCCTCCTCCACTACCCTGGCTAAGACCGCGAACACTCCCACACAGAATCATTCGCAATCCCAAAACATGTGCAGGTGATTGGCTGGCCCCTGCCCACACCTCTCACACTCATATGCTACCCCATGAAAGAACCCACTCATTCGACCGTGGGATCTTTTATTATATTAGGCGCACTACATGAGTGAAAAACATTGTCAGAAAATTTGTTTTGATTTTGGAACAGGGGTGTTTTATGTCAGATAACAGCTTTGACAGAGTGCTTTTGGATCCTTTCTCAATTCTTCTAGTCTCTTCTCGCACCTAACAGTGCATGAGACAATGCTTACAACTGTTTCCCTTGCTGGCTCTTCTTTCCAGATCCTGTCCCACCCGGCTGCCACTCCACATCAAGCCTGGTTCAGCAGCTGACTCTCCCACCATTACCGCCGCCATAGGCATATTGCAAGGATTTAGATGTTGATGATCAAACTCTTTTTTAAACCCCATTATGAGTACACTTTCCATAGCAGTCAAATCCTGGGGCCGAACTCGAACCCAGAGCTTCCAACACAGACACAGGACACAACTAAAGGGCCACAAGACCGTCTCCCATTAGCTCCATGTCAAACTTCTCCAACCTCAGTCACATTTGCATGGATTTGAGTTGAAATCACTCGGGAAAAAGGATGAAGGGTGGCTGCTGTTTCCTTATTGTCCGTTTCCTATTGTCTACCAAAGACAATTTTACACCCCTCCAGACCCACTTACATTGCGGTTTACATTATAGGGTATTGTCTTAGGCCCAAACAACTTCTGCTGTTTAGCGCATATGTCGTTCTGTGTTGTAGGTTCACCATACTGGACCTCATTTTTAGGTAGGTCAGTTGGTGGTTTTGGCAGGCTCACTTACACTGGCAAATAAAATTCATGCCACACAATTGCCAAGCAAGGCCCATCTCCAACAAGAGAGACGAACCATCTCCCCATCACATTTGCATCATTAAATCCCCTCCCCCCGCCCCCATCAACATCCTGGGGGTTACAGTTGAACAGAAATTGGACTGGTGCAGCCATATAAATACTGTGGCTGCAAGAGCAAGTCAGAGGCTGGAAATTCTGCGGTGAGTAACTCATCTCCTGTCTCGTCAAAACTTACCCTCCATTTCCAAGGCATAAGTCAGGAATGTGATAGAATGCTCTTGATTTGCCTGGGTGAGTGTAGCCTGACACCATCCAGGACAAAGCAAACCACTTGATTGATATCCCATTCACCACCTTAAACATTCACTCCCTCCACCACTGACAGGGTAGCATTGCGTACCGTATACAACATGCACGACAGCAACTCTTCAAAGCTCCTTCAGCAATAACTTCCAAACATAGGAACATACAAACATGCAAAATAGGAACAGAAATGGGCCATTCGGCCCATCAAACTTGCTCCGCCAATCAATAAAATGATGGCTGAACTGTTTGTGTTTCAAGTTCCACATTCCCATCTACCTCCAAGACCCTTTGATTATCTGAGTAGTCTCATCAATTTTCTCTGCATCACTTTCTTACTGATTGTAATTTAACCATGTTCCTCTCTCCTTTACCACCTCCTGGTTTACAGTGATTACCAAAATGATTTCGGATGCTCTATTATGAAGACAGAAGCAAAATATTTGTTTCACAGTTGATGTTATAACTGGAAAAGACCAAAACCTTATTTTGGTAAAACTTCAAGGAACAGAATCACAGGACCATTACTTAGTTTCAACAACAAGAAAAAAATTTATGAAACATGGATTATAATAAAATACTCCTTTACTCCCCCCTTATCTTAACAAAAACACACCGATTTAAAGATTAACATGGATTACAAAGTACATCTTAAGCTACAATGGTCTTATTAAAACACAAAGTCCCCTTTAAGCACACAAGGGGAATGTGGTCAAATACATGCACTCTGCTCTGAACCCCAAGTGAATTTTTGTGGACGTCTCCTCAGAATCCCCCCAGATGATGATCACATGAGAATTTCCAAACACTACTCCCAAAAGTAGAGTTAAAATCTTCTCACATAATTATGCTGTCCCTCAGCAGTTTGCATTCTGAAATCCAGAACAGGTGTTCCAAATTGCACTTTTAAACAAAGCTTCCACCCGACTTTTGACAGTGAATCCCATCCAGGATTTTACACCACCGCCTTTTAGAATTTCCTTTGTCTCAACTGGTTTTGCACCAACTCCGAGATCGAGCCACCGATATCCATGGTTATTTCAACACACATTCCACAGGATGTAGCAACATCTCACAGACATGAAAATCACTTCAGATATCTTTGTGTAGTCTCGAGTGAATGTTTTACAGTTCACAATTACACATGTCACAATATATCATTACATTGACATGACCAAAACAAAGACAATTAATAACTGTAACAGAATCATCAGAATCTATATACGCTAACATTATCACGGGCAGCATGGTAGCATTGCGGATAGCACAAATGCTTCACAGCTCCAGGGTCCCGGCTTGGGTCACTGTCTGTGCGGAGTTTGCACATCCTCCCCGTGTGTGCGTGGGTTTCCTCCGGGTCCTCCGGTTTCCTCCCACTGTCCAAAGATGTGCAGGTTAGGTGGATTGGCCATGATACATTGCCCTTAGTGTCCAAAATTGCCCTTTGTGTTGGGTGGGGTTACTGGGTTATGGGAACAGGGTGGAGGTTTTGACCTTGGGTAGGGTGATCTTTCCAAGAGCCGGTGCAGACTCGATGGGCCGTATGGCCTCCTTCTGCACTGTAAATTCTATGAAATCTTCAAGTCTTGTGTTTCTTTTTCTTCTAATTTCCAGTTTTCTGAAAATAATGTTTCATTTAAGTCTTCAGAGTAATTGTCCTTTTTGTCACTTGCAGGCATAGTTCAATTCTCAAGCCCATTTCCCAAATTCACATGTGGTAAATTTGCAATTCCATTACACACAGTTAAAATGTCATTTTTGTGTGTTAACATTTCTTTTCTTCGCTTGTCAAAATCTCTGTTAGCTGTTTCAAGAACGTTGTTCAGATAATTCTGATGTTCGCTCAAAATAGCATCGTTCTCTTTCTTTGTTTTTTCCTTGAGCTTTTTCTGATCTTATTGTTTCTCCCACTTCCATTTCACATGGGTTGTTTGCAATTCTGTTTGAGCCGTGTCGATCACTTCCTCTCTCTGAAGTTCCATAGTTTGTTCTAATCCAGTCGTTTTCCAAACTTTTTTCCCCAGGACCTACTTTTGCCAACCGGCCAACCTTCGCATCCCACCCGGGCATCCTTCTAACATCCTTCTGTTCGGTTATCTTTAATGTGAAATGGGGGCCCGTCTGGTCCTCGTGAATCTGACTTGAATCCGGTTCACAGGAGGAGAGGGCAATGCACATATTGGGTGTAGATTTCAGCCAGTCCCTCTGTGCCGTCTCTATCTTTATGAATATGGAACATCAAACCTCACAAGTGCAGGTCGATGTGAAGGGCAATGGCAACAAAATGCTTATTTTACTCAGCACTGGATATTCCCGGTAGATGTTATGCCAGAATACTGACAGCCTCGTGCGCTTTTAGTGTGGTATCACAGGTCAGCTACAGCAGTGCAGTCTTTTAATTTGGAGTCAGCTCTAAGTTAATAATGGACACTGGGGTCTCAACCTCAAAAGGAAGTTTTCACCCATCACGTCTCTTTCAAAATCTGAAACTTCGCCTCTCATTTGGCAGTACTTCCCTGCATATAACACAGGTGGGCTTTGCATCCCTATTTACATCGGCGCAATTGACAAAAGCATAGCTCAAGAAATCATCTTTATGCCGCTTAGTTCCTGAGTTAAGTTTCTTCTTTCTAGGCCGTTAACCAGAGGCCCTGGAGTTGTGTCCAGAGCTAACACTAGCACTGCTATGTCTTGCCCTGGACTCTCCTGCGTAGCTCTCTCCAGCTGATTCTGTTGTGAGATTCTGCCTTTCGGGACATGCCTATTTGAGCCTCTGGCCTGCTCTTATTTTTAAGGAAACAATTAATCTTGAATGAAATGAAAATCGCTCATTGTCACAAGTAGGCTTCAAATGAAGTTATTGTGAAAATCCCCTAGTCGCCACATTCCGGTGCCTGTTCGGGGAGGCTGGTACGGGAATTGAACCTGCACTGCTGGCCTTGGTCTGCTTTACAAGCCAGCTATTTAGCCCACTGTGCTAAACCATCCCCTTCACAGTCCTCTTGCCGGCAGCTGGATAATGGAGGCAGATCTGCTCCGTGATTTGGCGCCAAAAACACGTAAATGGAGGACATTTGACGTCAATTGTACATGTAGGTCATGTGACTTGCTCTCAGTTGCCGCCTCTGGCCGGAAGACTCCACACAGCTTCATTTAGTTCCATTTTAAAGGCAGCAGTGGCCGCCATTCTCAATGTAAAAGCCAGTAGCGGCCAGTGGGTGCTTCTCCAATGATCGGGACCACCGCAGGAATGCCGCAACCGATCGCTCTGTGACCCTTCCGACACCCACCCACAGGTCGCAAGCCACACTTTGAAAAGCCCTGTCCTTAAATTTTTTAAAATATGTTCTGAACTATCTCAGTTTTGTTCTCAGTAAAGTTTGAATAGTCTTTGGCAAACTGTTCACTTGCCTTTCTTCCAACCACTACATCTTGAGTAGTATCGCCGACAAGCATTTTTAAATCAGAGTCTCTGGTCATTGACTCAGAAAGATCACTTTGCAATGCCAGCACTTCCTGTTGGCGATTCAATTTTTCAAGTACTTCAGTTGTTATCTTATTGTCCATTGCTGATTTTGATACACCAGTCATATTACTAGGATCAGCTCTTTGCTAAACTGGATCAGTATTCAACAATGAGTCTTGAATCACAGGAACAACTTTTGAATTACCACACTCCATAGCACTCATCATTATTTTGCTTTGAAGTTCAAAAATCTCATTGTTCTTCCCATGACGAACTTCCAACAGTTTGTTAGTTTCACTTTTCAATTCTGCATTCAACCAATTGTTCTAACTTGACAGAACCTCCTTTTCTTGTTCAAGGCATTTTCCACAGTACGTCGGAAATACTTCTAATGCTTGAAGTTCACCAAGTTTTATCTGAAGGTCAATCTTTGCTAAGTTTGCTTTTTCAAGTTTACCCTTCGGACAGTTCAAATCTTCAGCCAAATGTCCCACCTTCCCTGACTGATTCTCAATTATTCTCATTAGTTCTCTTTCTTCATTCACAAACTCCTCTTTCATACGTGAAAGTTGATGTTCTGTATTAATCAGGTTTTCCTTCATTTGCTTTGTTATCTGCAATAACTGTCTCAATTTTCTCCACGACAGTTTCTAAAAGTTTGTTAAGATCACCAAGGTGAACTGCCTGTTGCAATACAGTTGTCATCACGTCACAATCTCCATGAGGCAAATCATTAACCAACACTCAAACTAAATCACATGTCTGCGTGGGTTTCCTCCGGGTGCTCTGGTTTCCTCCCACAGTCAAAAGGTGTGTGTTACGTTCTGATGCTTGACCGGTAGGAATGATGTACAAAAGAACGTCTAATTCTTGACTAGTTAAAGTGGTTTATTATAAAAGAACCGTGTGGTAAAGATAACTGTGAGAAATATATTACAAACTACAAATACTGATAAATTATCTTAGAGCTATCCACTAACACAACTAACTCCCAACTTCCCAATTCCCCGAGGTACAGAGTCATGTGGTAGATCACCTGCTGATCGGAGGTTGTTTACATCAATATATACATGATAGCTTAAGCATATAATCACAGTGTGCAGGTTAGGTGGATTGGCCATGCTAAAGTGCCCCCAGTGTCAAACGGTTACGTGGTGTTACAGGATTGGGGGAGGGGATTGGGCCTACTTAGGGTGCTCTTTCAGAGGCCGGTGCAGACACAATGGGCCAAATTGTCCTCCTTCTGCACTGTACGGATTCTATGATTCTTTAATTACCTTGGATGAAATCTATTCCTCCAAGAGGTAATTTAGAAATAATTCCCACTGTAACAATTCTATTTACAAAATTACTTCTTAAATTAACTCTACATAAAGAAACAGGTTCATCCCTTCCATTAATATCTCTTATTAATATTTTTTAATCATAAAGCTTCCTGGAATACAAATATAACCATCAGCCACCAGCAATGATTGATCTGCTCCTGTGGGGGCAATTCAACAGAAAATTTTCGAAGTGTCATTTTGGGATCTCTTGACAGGCTGTTTCTCAACGGCCGCATTGGCGAGATCGAGGCCCGTATTCAACAACACTTAGTGCCAAATGTGAGCCCCATGAGCTTCTCGCCATTATTGGCTGTCTCGCTGTCTGATTTACCGGACTCAGGCCTGTGTCCTCACCGCTAACAAGCGGGAGCTGCTTTTAAACATTCCCTCACCACTCACTCCCAGTCAACACATGAGCGTGGCAGTGCGCAGCCCTGCTCCTCGCTTTGGCGGTGACCACCTGGCCAGGTTTCTCAATGCTCTGAATGAGGGGCAGGCCAGCCTGTTCCCCCGAGGGGATGGGAAGACAAGCAGCAGGGTCAGCAATGCTGCCTGGGAGGCAATGGCAGCAGCTGTCAGTGCGGGCAGCATGACCAGACGACCGCTGTCCAATGTAGGAAGACGACCAATGACCTGCACCGAGCTGCAAGGGTAAGTTACCACCTCTATCCTGGCATCAGTTTCGCCTGCCACCCCTCAAATTCCCAAACCTCCCACGCAAACACCTTGCACCACCAACCCTGCACCCCCCCCCCCCCCCCCCCCCCCCCCCCCCCCGCCCCCCAAGTCTTCCTGCCTTCTCCCGCATCTGGCTGCCACCAACAACGTGAGGGCCGCCGCTGCGTGTTCGACATCAGCAACCATTTTGGTGTCTGTATGGAATTGGAGAAGGTCAGAGACTGACATTCGGTTAGGGCTTCCATCCCGGGAACCACAAATCTCCCAAGCCGCCCCCCTCCCCCAACCCTTATGTGTCCCACTTTCTCTCAGAGTACCATCCAGTGAGCCAGTTGTACTGGCAAACCTTACTGTGAACACTCACTCCCTGCCACACCAGGAGCCCCTGGACCCCAGGCCCCAGCCCACTGCCGGGAACAATAGGGAGGCTGAGCACTGGTGCCTTCCCCGATTCACACACTCACCCTTTGGTCATGAGAGGATCCCCAGTGCTGAAGCCCTGCTCTTTAGTTGTTTGATGGTTGGCAGCTGCCTCTATAGTCCCGATGCTCCTGGAGCTCAGGCACACTTTTCAGGCTTCAAAGTTTATAAGTTCAAAAGATATAGGAGCAGAATTGGCCATTTGTCCCAGCGAGTCTGCTCCGCCATTCGATCATGGCTGATCTCACCCTGGTCTTAACTCCACCGTCCTGCCTGTCCTCCATAACCCTTCAACCCATTACCACCATCCTGCCCATCCTCCATCACCCTTCAACCCATTACCACCATCCTGCCCGTCCTCCATCACCCTTCAACCCATTACCATCGTCCTGCCCGCCCTCCATAACCCTTCAACCCATTACTACCGTCCACCCTGTCCTCTATAACCCTTCAACCCATTACCACCGTCCTCCATCACCCTTCAACCCATTACCACCATCCTGCCCGTCCTCCATCACCCTTCAACCCATTACCACCGTCCTGCCCGTCCTCCATAACCCTTCAAACCATTACCACCGTCCTGCCCGTCCTCCATCACCCTTCAACCCATTACCACCGTCCTGCCGGTCCTCCATAACCCTTCAACCCATTACCACCGTCCTGCCCGCCCTTCATCACCCTTCAACCCATTACCACCGTCCTGCCCGTCCTCCATAACCCTTCAACCCATTACCACCGTCCTGCCCGCCCTTCATCACCCTTCAACCCATTACCATCGTCCTGCCCGCCCTTCATCACCCTTCAACCCATTACCACCGTCCTGCCCGTCCTCCATAACCCTTCAACCCATTACCACCATCCTGCCTGTCCTCCATCACCCTTCAACCCATTACCACCATCCTGCCTGTCCTCCATCACCCTTCAACCCATTACCACCATCCTGCCTGTCCTCCATCACCCTTCAACCCATTACCACCGTCCTGCCCGTCCTCCATAACCCTTCAACCCATTACCACCGTCCTGCCCGTCCTCCATAACCCTTCAACCCATTACCACCGTCCTGCCCGTCCTCCATAACCCTTCAACCCATTACCACCATCCTGCCCGTCCTCCATCACCCTTCAACCCATTACCACCGTCCTGCCCGTCCTCCATAACCCTTCAACCCATTACCACTGTCCTGCCTGTCCTTCATAACCCTTCAACCCATTACCACCATCCTGCCCGTCCTCCATCACCCTTCAACCCATTACCACCGTCCATCCTGTCCTCCATAACCCTTCAACCCATTACCACCGTCCTGCCTGTCCTCCATAACCCTTCAACCCATTACCACCATCCTGCCCGTCCTCCATCACCCTTCAACCCATTACCACCGTCCTGCCTGTCCTTCATAACCCTTCAACCCATTACCACCATCCTGCCCGTCCTCCATCACCCTTCAACCCATTACCACCGTCCTGCCTGTCCTCCATCACCCTTCAACCCATTACCACCGTCCTGCCCGTCCTCCATCACCCTTCAACCCATTACCACCGTCCTGCCCGTGCTGCATCACCCTTCAACCCATTACCACCATCCTGCCTGTCCTCCATCACCCTTCAACCCATTACCACCGTCCTGCCCGTGCTCCATAACCCTTCAACCCATTACCACCATCCTGCCCATCCTCCATAACCCTTCAACCCATTACCACCGTCCTGCCCGTGCTCCATAACCCTTCAACCCATTACCACCATCCTGCCCATCCTCCATAACCCTTCAACCCATTACCACCGTCCTGCCCGTCCTCCATCACCCTTCAACCCATTACCACCATCCTGCCCATCCTCCATCACCCTTCAACCCATTACCACCGTCCTGCCCGCCCTTCATCACCCTTCAACCCATTACCACCGTCCTGCCCGCCCTTCATCACCCTTCAACCCATTACCACCATCCTGCCCGCCCTTCATCACCCTTCAACCCATTACCACCGTCCTGCCCACCCTCCATAACCCTTCAACCCATTACCACCGTCCACCCTGTCCTCCATAACCCTTCAACCCATTACCATCGTCCTGCCCATCCTCCATCACCCTTCAACCCATTACCACCGTCCTGCCCACCCTCCATAACCCTTCAACCCATTACCACCGTCCACCCTGTCCTCCATAACCCTTCAACCCATTACGACCGTCCTGCCTGTCCTCCATAACCCTTCAACCCATTACCACCATCCTGCCCGTCCTCCAAACCCTTCAACCCATTACCACCGTCCTGCCCGTCCTCCATAACCCTTCAACCCATTACCACCGTCCTGCCTGTCCTCCATCACCCTTCAACCCATTACCACCGTCCTGCCCGTCCTCCATCACCCTTCAACCCATTACCAATTACAAATCTGCTTAACTCCTCCTTAAATTTATCCACTTGTCCCAACATCCACTGCACTCTGGCAGTGCACTGATCATCCTCTGAGACACGGCACGTGTGCCCTGGACGAATCCCACGGATTCCCACGAGCTCCCCACCGTGCATGAATCTGCACGGCAAAGGAGAGGCAATCGCATCCCGGGCCCCGCTCATAGCGCCATGGGAGACCCGGAGCGACTGGACTCCTGCGGGAGAACTTGGTATCCCGAATGGAGAATCCTTCCCTTGGCGCTTGGCACAAAGAAATTGGGCTGGACGTGTGATTGGACAAGTGCGATCGTTTTTGAAAGCTTGTCGACTGGCACAACGTATGCAAAATATACTCACTATTCCAAAAGTTCCAACAATTCCAAAAATTCAAAACGAAGCGACATAGGAAGGAAGGAAAGGAAGGGAGGGAGGGAAGGGAGGGAGGGGAGGAGAGGGAGGTAGGGAAGAAGAGCTCAGAATGCTTCAGTAACAAGGAATTACTTTGAATTTCAATACCGCCAACTCGGCAAATGCAATGACCATTTTGCACAGGTCTCAAAGCCGCTACTTTTAGTGATTTTTATTGAGAGAGGGATGTTGATCACTTTGCCAGAGGGAACACTAGCCCTGCAGTTAATATGCCAGTGGTCCGTTTAAAGTCTGCCGGAATTAAAGCCTCCTGTGAAGACTGACTGATAACAGAAACCTCCCTCAGCACTGGCCTGGGTTATGGACCGGAGTTCCCTTTGCCAGAAAGGAAGTGAGGATGGGATTGGGACCTTCGGAAACAGGATCCATTTCCGGTGGTGGCCTTAATTATTCTCAGTGCAGTGTTCACCAGCCCTGGGAGGGAAGGGGCTGCTGGGTAAATGCACTGCATAAAATGCTGCAGCTGCTTAAAGAAGGCGGCATATTAAAGATTTTCCAAACTTTCCGGCTGTTAGCATGGGTGGGATCTTTCTGTCCTGTGGACAGCGCGCTCCCACTGTGGGTTTCCCAGCGACGAGGGGTGGATTCAACAAGACACCCTGTTGGCAAAGGCGGGGCCAGGTGATCTCACCACCGGCCAATGCCGGGCAGCCTCCACTGTCACAAAACACGCAGCAGGTGGCACGCACGTCGGATCCTGAAAATCGAAGCAAACACTTCTGTTTCTGCCTCTGCTTCCGCATTGGTTGAGTTGGAATCTCTGACTAACGTCTGTATTCCGCTAATACTGAAACCGATAAAATAGAAACAGAGAATCATAGAAATTACAGTGCATAAGGAGGCCATTTGGCCCATCGAGTCTGCACCAGCCCTTGAAAAGAGCACCAGACCTCCACCCCAACCCCACCCAACCATTTTGGACATAGCGCAATCATGCCCAATCCACCTAACCTACACGTCTTTGGACTGTGGGAGTTTTGTGAGGGCCACGAAGGATCCAGCACGAGTTGCAGAATAGAAAGAAATAACGGGCGAGATTCTCCCATATGGGGAGAAATCGTAAGGCTGGCGTCAAACCCGGGCGGGTTTGACGCCAGCCCCCCCTTCCCGACCGGGAACCGATTCTGGTCCCCGGTCGGGGCTAGCAGCCCGACGCCGTAAACTCCGGCATCGCGGTCTTAACGAATTTCGTTAAGCCCACTTGCCAGAGTTAGCGCCGGCTGACGCGTCATATGACGTCAGCCGCGCATGCGCGGATTGGAAGACTCCAACCCGCGCATACGCGGATGACGTCATCGCGTATTTGCGCGAAACCCGCGCATGCGCGGGCCGGGATGCCCCTCAGCCGCCCCGCGAATGGATACTGCGGGGCGGCGGAAGGACAAATAGTGTACGGGCATCGGGCCCGCTGCCCGCGATCGGTGCCCACCGATCGCGGGCCCATGGCACCCTTGGCACGGCCGTGGTACTGCCGTGCCAATCGGTGCCATGGTTATAAAAAGCGAGAGTTTACGGCCGTTTTTACGAACGGCCAGACCAGGTGTGTTTGCCGTTCGGAAAAACAGCCGTAAAGGGCTGGGAACTCGGCCCATCCATCAGCTGTGAATCGCTGCCGGCCGTAAAAAAACGGCGGCAGCGATTCGTGTCGGGAGTTGGGCGTGGGGGGGGGGGGGGAGAATAGCGGGAGGGCGTCGGAACAGCGTGGCCGTAAAATTTTACGAGCCACGCTATTCTCCGCATCGTCAGGAGTGCGGAGAATCTCGCCCAACATTTATTTACAATAACATATACCACAGCAGTAATTCCCCTGCTGCTCACTCCTCTCTAGCTGGTTCCAAACTGGCCAGCTCTATTTATACAGGTGACTCTGCGAATGATTTCTCCGCCCCCCCCTCATTGGGGAAGCTCATACTCCCTAAGGATTGTGGGATTGCCATTAGTCCCCAGCCAGTGGTAAGCAGGCAGGTTATAACAGGGAGGAAACCGGAGCACCCGGAGAAAACCCACGCCGACATGGGGAGAAACTGCAGACTCCATACAGATTGTCCAAGCCGGGAATCGAACCTGGACCCTGGAGCTGTGAAGTGACAGTGCTAACCACTGTGCTACCGTGCCGCCCCTTATCTGCCTTTAAGCCCATTAGTTTGTCTAATACAACTTCCCTAGTGATGATATTTAATTCCTCCTCCGTATTCTTTAGTATTAATGGGATGAATATTCAAAGTATCTTCCACCGTAAAGACTGATGCAAAATGTCTGTTTAACTCTCCTGCCATCTCCTTGTTCCCCATAACTATCTCCACAGGCTTATTTTGAAGGATTCCAATCATGAGGTTGTGACTATTTGCTTTGGCACCTTGTTCCAGTGTGAGTTTGTCCTTGGGAAGAAAGATTATTGACACATTGCCTTCGAAACAAATAATCTTTGTCGTGTGCGTGGATGGCTACCTTGTGTTTTGTCATTGACGGAGGGCACCAGGTATTTGTTTTTGTCAATTCCACCCTCCCCCCCCCCCCCCCCCAACCCCCAGTCCATTTCATACTTAAAGAATGTCTTAAATCCTTGATGTGAGAATTTCCTTTCATAAAACCACTTCACTTGTTAGCCTCTCAGGTGTTACTGAGCAAAAAAAATGCAAGGGCAACAACAACAATAATTTACATTTATATAGCACCTCTCAAATGCAACGGAAGGTCCCAAGGCGCTTCATAGGAGCACCGCAGGGCAAGGTATGACACTAAATCATCAAATGGTTTGATTTAGCACACTGGGCTAAATCGCTGGCTTTTAAAGCAGACCTGCAGGCCAGCAGCACGGTTCAATTCCCGTACTAGCCTCCCCAAACAGGCGCCGGAATGTGGCTACTAGGGGCTTTTCACAGTAACTTCATTGAAGCCTACTTGTGACGATAAGCCATTGTCACAGGGGCTGGTTTAGCTCACTGGGCTAAATCGCTGGCTTTTAAAGCAGACCAAGGCAGGCCAGCAGCACAGTTCAATTGCCGTACCAGCCTCCCCGAACAGGCGCCGGAATGTGGCGACAAGGGGCTTTTCACAGTAACTTCATTGAAGTCTACTCGTGACAATAAGCAATTTTCATTTCATTTCATTTCAAATAATTATTTTCTCAGATGACCACAAGTTTGGTCAAAGAGCTAGGATTTAAGGAGAGCCTTAAAGGAAGACAGCAAGGTAGAGGGGCAGAGAGGTATAGGCTGGGAGGGGCTTCCAGAACTTAAGGCTGAAGGTCTGACCACCAATGCTGGAACAACTATAGTTGGGAACTCGCAAGAGTCCAGAATCAGAAGAACGCCGATATATCGGAGGGCTGAAAGGGATCACAGAGATAAGGAACGATGAGGTCACAGAGGGATCAAACAAGAATAAAAATATTACATTCAAGGTGCTGCTTGATCACGAGCCAATGTAGATCAGTGAGCACAGTGGGTGATAGGGGAATGGGACTTTGTGCAAGTTAAGACACGTGAGATGAATGTAAAAATTGTTATATAATGTATTTAAAAATTTAATGCAGCAATGTTATTAAAAACTCTGGTTTAAAATACATGCAGACAGTGTGACTGCCAAAGCTGTAATTAAAGAGTTGTAAAAGGTGAGATAATCATTCATTCTAACCAGTGACTTGGTTTCAGATAAAGGGCAAATGGGATTTTGTTATGATTGCTGGAGATTCCCTGGAGAGAAGATAATATAGGGAGGGATTGTATTTAGTCCTAGCTGAGAAAGTCATGGAATTTAGTGGGATACATAGAACATAGACATAGAACAGTACAGCACAGAACAGGCCCTTCAGCCCTCAATGTTGTGCCGAGCCATGATCACCCTACTCAAACCCACGTATCCACCCTATACCCGTAACCCAACAACCCCCCCCTTAACCTTACTTTTATTAGGACACTACGGGCAATTTAGCATGGCCAATCCACCTAACCCGCAAATCTTTGGACTGTGGGAGGAAACCGGAGCACCCGGAGGAAACCCACGCACACAGGGGGAGGACGTGCAGACTCCACACAGACAGTGACCCAGCCGGGAATCGAACCTGGGACCCTGGAGCTGTGAAGCATTTATGCTAACCACCATGCTACCCTGATGTAATTCATGGGAAGAACAAGTTCCCTCTGTAGTTTGTAGCCTGTTATAGGATTTTAAGTTGAACAGCAGTTTGCCAAATGCTGTTAGATTGAGCAGAAGTGCCCTGGATTTGCTCTTGAAAGGGTGTCTCCAAAAGTCTCTATGCAGCTAAACAAGTAACTTGTTTTGCTAACTATATTTATAAGTGATATTTGAACTGTATTGGGCAGCTTAATTGGAATTAGTGGCAGGTGCAGATAGTAGTTTCCAGTTTTTTCCTTTTATTTAAGAACTGTTTAACTGTTAACTGTAAAGCTATTTCTTTGATGTTAATGTGGTCAATTCTGTGTTTAAATTAAAGTTTGTTTTAACATAAAAGATACCCATTAGTCAGAGCCATCCCTCCTGGGGCGAAGTATCCTTTTCTCACAGTTTTACAAATAGAAAAATTGTTTAGGTTGGGGTCCAGTCCGGTACCCTAACACATGGAAACACCTTCACCAACCTGGGACTGGCACCTTTACTGAAACAAGCACCAGCATAGATGCACCGCAACGCAGGAGCAGCAATGAGCAAATCAGAGGGAACAGTATGGGGATGATGCACAGAGTGCCATTGAGCAGATGGGAATGCCAGTGGGAGATGAGAAGCCAGACGTGTTTCAGAGGATAGATGGGATATTGCTGTTCTCAGCAATGGACCCTGGAGACTCTGTTCCCAGGAGCCCAGGTGATGAACAATTGATGGAAACCTGACTGTGTTACAGGTGGTGGGCAAATGGGAGGACGACAACACCTGCATTTGGAGCACAATGAGGGTCAAGTTTTGGCAATGTTACCCAAATGTGCCTGACCCGGGCAGACCTGCAGCTGAAGAATTAATGGCTTGGCAGCACAAGTTAATAAGGTTTTAGGAACAAGGGGTGGACATAATGGAAAGAAGTAAAAGAAGGTTGTAGGGATATAATGCAATAAATTGAAATTTAGACATTTGTCTGCCAAAGTTCATTCTGGGAACCTGCTGTTTATTCATGTCATTGTTAGGGAGAGAACGCTCCTTAAAAGAGGAAAAGGGTTTTGCAAAAGAGGGGAGATATATGAAGGGATATAATGCAATAAATTGAAATTTAGACATTTGTCTGCCAAAGTCCATTCTGGGAACCTGCTGTTTATTCATGTCATTGTCAGGGAGAGAACACTCCTTAAAAGAGGAAAAGGGCTTTGCAAAACAGGGGAGATATATGAAGGGAAATGATCTAAGACAGGTCGGCTTTCCGGCCCCATAATTCCACTGCTCTTTTGATGGACTCCCCCTGTCACATCGGCAGCAATGGAGATGCCAGGTCCCAGGTGCAGGGTGATGTTTCCAGGGTGACTTTTGGAGGTTGCGGGGATCCACAAAGGGATTTCTTTACTCGGGAATTTCCATGTGGTGGGCCTTGGGTGGAACACACAATCGGGGCACTCTGGGCTGACCAGGTATGTTTCAAAATGGAACCTATTTCGGGTCAAGGCTCATCAGGTTTGAAGCTTTTGGAAGTAAACGGGCAAGGGCACCATGGATACGAAGCGAGCTGAGTCACCGGAAACAAGAGAGTAGAACATAGAACATAGAACAGTACAGCACAGAACAGGCCCTTCGGCCCTCGATGTTGTGCCGAGCAATGATCACCCTACTTAAACCCACGTAACCCGTATACCCGTAACCCAACAATCCCCCCATTAACCTTACACTACGGGCAATTTTAGCATGGCCAATCCACCTAACCCGCACATCTTTGGTCTGTGGGAGGAAACCGGAGCACCCGGAGGAAACCCACGCACACACGGGGAGGACGTGCAGACTCCACACAGACAGTGACCCAGCCGGGAATCGAACCTGGGACCCTGGAGCTGTGAAGCATTGATGCTAACCACCATGCTACCGTGAAGCCGCCAGTAGCGGCGAGCGATTCTTTCTTAGACTGAAGGTACAGTACTGTTCCCCAGGGGACAGTATAAGAACCATTGCTTCCCTTCAGACGGATTAATTGATCTAGTCTTGCATGTGCAGGGCACCAATTAAAAATTTGCAGGTGACATAAAACCTGGAAGTATTGTGAATTTTGAGGAGGGCACAGACAGGTGGGCTCCTCATCCTTGTCAAGAAGTAGGCTGTGAAGATGGAGTTCACCTTTCAACAACAGTTTATAGTCAAAGTCAACCATCAGACGTTGATACAGATTTTCGTGCTATCATTTGGTTGCATTCGGCCAGGTCTAAGAGACAGGCACCTTGGCTTGGAAATGTTAATGCAGATGGATGGTGTACCACTTTAGATCAAGGAGGTTGGTGCTTTCATTGTACAGTTGCGTGATATCTCGGGCCAGTAATTCACTATCTGGCCTGGTGGAGGTCCAATAGGTTCACCTCTCATTGAGTGGTGAGTCCTGGAGATGTCCCTTCACTTTTTCTGTTTCTGACTCCATATCTAGGTTCTTCGTCCAGGTGAAACTGAATGAGGAAGGGGGAAACGTTGGATCAAGTGTCAAAGTATAGATGAGATTCTGATCCCAACAATCAAATGAATTGACTGTCTTTATCACCATAGTTTTGGTGCCCAGCCTGCGGCTGCCCTAGTTTCCATTGTTACTGTACCGTAATACTGTGGACTAAGCAGAGGTCAGTATCCTTCTGTACGTGCCACATAAACTCACCAATTTCCTTTGTTGAGAGGTAGGAAAATATTCCGATGCTGCCATCATAGCAGTGGGCTGTGTTCACCTTTAGGGTGAATCCCAAAATCAAAAGTGTTTCAGTGAAAACATCAAGATTTAATGTCACTACAAAATCGAACCAGACAACAAGCGACACAAAATGGCCACCTCTCCCACATGAAATAGGCTCCCAGCCACGAGAGGCCTCTAATATAGAATAGGGCTGGGCTTTATAAATGGAGGCATTGAGTAGAAAAGCAAGGTAATTATGGTAAACCTTGATGAACCACTGGTTCAGCCTCGACTAGAGTATTGCACTCAATTCCAAGCACCGCATTCTAAGGAGGATAAGAAGTCATTGGAGATGGCCCAGAAGATTCATGAGAACACAGTTCTGGAGACGAGGATAGATGGGAGAAGTTTAGACTTTGGAGAAGAGAAGGTTGAGAGGAGATTTGATAGGAGGTGCCCAAAATCATGAGGCGCCTGGATAGAGTGGATAGGGAGAGACTGTCACTCTTGGTCCAAGGGTAGAGAGTCAGAGGACACATATTTAAAGTGATTAGTGAAAGCACCAGAGGTTACATAAGGAAAGTCTTTCCTTTCCTGCAGTGAGTGTTGAGCATCTGGAATGTACTGCCTGAGAGAGTTGTGGTGGCGTTAGATTCATTCCTGATTTTCAAAAGAGAGTTGGAAAAGAAAGGATTTGCAGGATAACTGGAAAAGGAGGGGGCCCAGCATCAACTGTGCTGAAGAGAGGTGGCACTGATGGAATGTGATGAATTATCTCTTTCTGTGCTTCAATCATTCTAGGATTCTAAGACTGGACTGTGGCCTTAACCTCCAAAGGTGAAGCTTTTTAGGGGGTACATTATAAGTCATTGAATGCCGAAGGATGTCTTTGCCCGTTCTGATGGAGGGCGATACTGCCCTCCTGGCCCAGTCAACATTAATCAGAATCTTCAGGGAGCGGAATGTTTTTTCTTACATTCAATCATGGGATGTGGGTACCGCTGACAAGGGCAGCATTAATTGCCCATCCGAATTGCCCTTGAGAAGTTGGTGATGAACCGTCTTCTTGATATGCTTCAGACCTTGAGTGGTAGGTACACCCATGGTGCTTTTTGGCAGCGAGTTCCAGGATTTTGACCCAGCGACAGTGTGGGAACAGCAACTTGTCATAATATACATCCATGTATATAATGGAGTGCAGACAGGCAGTGATTGACACACAGGATGACCAGTAAGCACACAGAACACAGCAGCCAATCACCAGGCAGGACACGACCACTACACCAGTTTTCCCGCTCTCTCGGGACCCAGCCACTGAGACAGTCAGAGCTCGTGAGCAGTAGCCAGTGCAAACACCATGCGGTAGCTGGAAAGTCTGGTCAGGCTAGTGTCAGGTCTCCATTCAAGTCAGCATAGTGTCAACCCACAGCTGAACATGTATTATAGTTTAGATGTTAAATAAAATCGTGTTGCATCTTATTAAGTGTTAGAGGTTTGTCTCTCGCTACACTGCATCAAGTGCAGTCCACATCGACCCAGCCAGCCCAACACATCATGGTACCAGTGAGTGATGCTGAAAATTGACGGACCTACCTTAAGTGAATCATCGTTGACCAGCAAACAGCCATTCGGTGACATGCAAAACGTCCGCCCTCCTCCGCAGCTCCGCATCGCCGGCAACCTCAGTGCAAATTGGAAGATCTTCAAACAGAAGTTCCAACTCCATCTCGAAGCCACCGACCTCGAGGCCGCATCGGACGCCAGGAAGATCGCACTATTCCTCTCCACAGCCGGGGACCACGCCATCCACATCTACAACTCCCTTACATTAGCTGAAGGTGATGACAAGACAAAATTTAAAACAGTCCTGCAGAAGTTCGACAGCCACTGTGACATGGAGGTGAATGAGAGCTTTGAACGGTACATTTTCCAGCAGAGGCTTCAGGGTAAGGATGAACCTTTTCAATCCTTTTTGACCCATCTCCGCATCCTCGCGCAGTCATGTAACTATGACTCAACAACTGATTCTATGATCCGGGATCAGATTGTTTTCGGGGTTCACTCCGATTCCCTTCGGCAGCAGCTCCTGAAAGTCAAGCAGCTCAACCTCACCATCGCCATCGAAACTTGCGTTCTCCACGAACATGCCAATAATCGGTACTCCCAGATCAGGGTGGCAGATACGGCAAACCTAGCCTCCACTAGGCGGAACGGGTACAGGCCATCACACAAATGCAGGGCCTACAGATCGATGAGTGTGGCCATCTTGCGTGCTTTTCCCGGGCCCCTGCGAGGACAGCGAGGCACAAGATCAGCCTGCGCAGGTGTGTACGTCGTTCGACCGCACTGCGCTTGTGCATTGGCGAACGGAACGCACTGACGTTGGCGTCATGATGTATCTGAATTGTGGCACCACCCATTTAAAGCGGCGATGTCTGGCAAAATCACAACGGTGTCTACAGTGCGTCAAGCTTGGCCACTACGCAGCCCTTTGCAGATCTGCTCCACTGCCCAGCATGAAGCGATCCCAGCCACGGCGCAGAAGCGTCCGTTCCATACAGCAGACCATGCCAGACTCCGACCCCGACAGCCCAACAGACCCTGATGCTGAGTGCCTCAAATCTCCACACGGGGTGGGCATCATTATGAAGCATGCGCTGCCTTTCTCCAAGATAGTGAAGCACCTCCTGATCCTCAGCGTGGATCCTGCCGATGAGTGGTGTGCTGTCCTCACTGCCAACAAGGCTCGCATTCGGTTCAAGCTGGACACCGGAGCTTCAGCGAACCTCATCTCAAAATCCGATCTCGACACCATCCGCGTCAGACCAAGCATTCTTCCACCGGCCTGCCAGCTCCTTGACTACAATGGCAATGCCATTGCTGCCAGTGGCTCATGCCAACTCGGAGTTTCCAATAAATCATTTAAAGCAACACTGCGGTTTGAGGTTGTAGGACCTGACAGAGCATCCTTGCTCGGTGCTCGGGCCTGCAAACTCCTGAACCTGGTTCAGCGAGTCCGCACCATGTCATCCTCACAGGCGACATCCTCACCTGATGAAAACTTCCAAGCTGAAATTGATGACATCATCACGCAATACCACGGCGTGTTCGTCGGAATGGGCACACTCCCATTCCGTTACAGAATCCTGCTCAAACCAAACGCCACCCCTGTGGTTCACGCACTGCGTTGGGTGCCGTCACCCCTCAAGGACCGCCTCAAGCAGCAGTTACAGGACCTCCAGGACCAGGGCATCATGTCAAAGGTCACAGAACCCACCGACTGGGTCAGCTCCATGGTCTGCATCAAGAAACCGTCAGGGGAGCTTTGAATCTGCATCGACCCCCTAAATCGCAACATCATGAGGGAACATTACCCGATACCAAAACGAGAAGAGTTAACCAGCGAGATGGCTCATACCAAATTCTTTACGAAGCTGGACGCCTCCAAGGGGTTCTGGCAAATACAGCTGGACGCATCCAGTCGCAAGCTGTGCACATTCAACACCCCGTTCGGATGCTACTGCTACAACTGGATGCCTTTTGGCATCATCTCTGCCTCAGAGGTATTTCACCGCATCATGGAACAGATCATGGAGCGTATCGAGGGGGTGCTCGTGTATGTTGACGATGTCATAATCTGGTCCACAACTTCTCAAGAACACATTGATCGCCTCAAGCGGGTATTCCACAGAATCTACGAGCATGACCTCCGACTCAACAGGGCCAAGTGCTCTTTCGGTCAATCAGAAATCAAATTCCTTGGTGACCACACCCCGCACCAAGGCCTGCGGCCAGATGCTGACAAGGTTTCAGCGATCAACGCCATGAAGACCCCAGAGGACAAGAAGGCGGTCCTCCGCTTTCTAGTGATGGTCAACTATCCTCGGGAAGTTCATTCCAAACATGGCTTCCCACACCACAGCCCTCCGCCACCTCGTCAGAAAGTCGACGGAATTCCAATGGCTGCCCGCTCAAGAGAAAGAATGGCGTGAGCTGAGGGCAAAACTCACCACAGCCCCGGTTCTGGCATTTTTCGATCCTACCAAGGAGACCAAAATATCCACAGATGCGAGCCAGGACGGTATTGGGGCGGTGCTCCTCCAACGGGATGACTCCTCCTCCTGGGCCCCAGTTGCGTATGCCTCCAGAGCCATGACGCCCACTGAGCAACGGTACGCTCAAATTGAGAAGGAATGCCTGGGCCTCCTAACGGGAATCGACAAGTTTCACGACTATGTGTCTGGCCTCCCAAAATTCACGGTTGAGACAGACCACAGTCCATTAGTCCACATCATCCAGAAGGACTTAAACGACATAACACCCCGGTTACAATGAATCCTTCTCAAGCTACGCCGCTACGATTTTGAACTTGCCTACACGCCAGGCAAAGAACTCATTGTTGCAGATGCCCTTCCCAGGTCTATCACCACACCGTGTGAGCAAACTGACTTTGTCTGCCAAATCGATGCGCAGGTACAACTGTGTGCCTCCAACCTTCCGGCCACTGATGAGAGGGTCGTTCAAATTCATGAGGAAGGGGGTGCTACAGCATGTGATGCAGCACCTCACAAATGGATGGCAGAAGGGACAGTGTCCCCAGTTTTACAACGTCAAGGACGACCTGACGGTGGTGGACGGCATCCTTTTGAAGCTCGATAGAATCGTGATTCCGCAGAGCATGCGGGCTATGGTGCTCGGCCAAATCCATGAGGGTCACCTGGGGGTCGAGAAATGTTGCCGCAGAGATCGGGAGGCAGTCTACTGGCCGGGCATCAGCCAGGACATTTCCAACACGGTCCTCAACTGCCCTACATGTCAAACATTTCAGCCAGCTCAACCCAAAGAAACTCTGCAGCAACATGAGATAGTGACCTCCCCATGGTCCAAAGCCGGTGTCGACCTGTTCCACGCCAAGGGGCGTGACTATCTCCTCCTGGTCAATTACTTCTCCAATTACCCTGAAGTGTTGAAACTGTCCGACCTCACGTCGAAGGCGGTGATTAAAGACTGCAAAGAAACATTTGCCAGACATGGGATACCGCTCACTGTGATGAGTGACAACGGTCCCTGTTTTTACAGTCAGGAATGGTCGGAGTTTGCCCGGCTATACAACTTTCGTCACGTCATCTCCAGCCCCCACTATCCGCAGTCAAACGGGAAGGCCAAGAAAGGGGTCCATATCGTCAAGAGATTACTGTGCAAGGCTGCAGACTCAGGCTCCGACTTCAACCTGGCGCTGTTGGCATACAGAGCAACCCCTCTGTCCACTGGGTTGTCTCCAGCGCAGATGCTCATGAATCGCACTCTGTGAACCACGGTTCCAGCCATCCATGTTCCAGACCTTGACCACCTCACGGTCAAACAGAAGATGCAGCAGTCTCGGGCCCAACAGAAATCAGCATACGGCGCTCACACCATGGATCTCCCCGAGCTGGTCCCAAATGATCATGTTCGTGTACAGTTGCCTGACGGCGGCTGGTCCGCCACAGCTGTGGTGGTCAAGCAAGTGGCCCCGAGATCATTCCTCATCCGCATGGATGATGGCTCCTTCCTACGACGCAACAGACGGGCGCTGCGCAGAGTTCCACGCCCGCCACCCAACCGTGATGTCCTGCCACCCACAATGCTTCCTCCGGACGTGCCCTACCATGAGGCCACCGATCTGCCAGCAATCCTGCCGACCCCTGCGACCACCGCATTGGCGGCAGTCCCGCCTATCCAAGTGCAGGCGGCCCCTGATCCATCCTTGCGGCGATCAACCAGAATTCATCGCCCGCCACAAAGACTAAACTTATAGACTGAACTTTTGCACAATTTTGTTACCTCTGTAAATATCGTTTCTACCGTTTCATCTGCCCTATATCTGCACTAGTGACACCTTCCTATGTGTACAAGACCATTTTAACACATTCTGTATATAGTCACACACATATACACATACACACGCACATGCACCTTACTATTTATTATCTGAACACAGGCAGTTTAAAAAAAGGGGGGGAAATGTCATAATATACATCTATGTATATAATAGAGTGCAGACAGGCAATGATTGACACACAGGATGACCAGTAAGCACACAGAACAGAGCAGCCAATCACCAGACAGGACACGACCACTATAAAGCCAGAGGGCACTAGGTTTCCCGCTCTCTCGGGATCCAGCCTCTGAGACAGTCAGAGCTCGTGAGCTAGTCAGTGCAAACACCATGTGGTAGCTAGTAAGTCTGGTCAGGCTAGTGTCAGGCCTCCATTCATGTCAGCATAGTGTCAACCCACAGTTGAACATGTATTATAGTTTAGATGTTAAATAAAACCGTGTTGCATCTCATCAAGTGTTGGAAGTCTGTCTCTCGCTCCACTGCATCAAGTGCAGTCCACATCGACCCAGCCTGCCCAACACATCACAACTGAGATGATTGACCTCCAGTAACCACAACCACCTTCCTTTGTGCCAGGTGTGACTCGAAGCAGCAGAGAGCGTTCCCCCATAATTCCCATTCACTCCAGTTTTGCAAAGGCATCTTGATGCCACACTGGTCAAATGCAATCTTGATGTCAAGGGGCAATGACGTGCACCTCACCTGTAGAATTTATCTCTTGTTTGGAACAAGGCTGTAATGTGATCAGGAGCTGAGTGACCCTGAAGTAACCCAAACTGAGTGACAGTAAGAATATTAATGCTGAGTAATTGCCGCTTAATAGCCCTTGGATGGCCCCTTCCATCACTTTGCTGATGATCGAGAGTAGACTGATGGGGCAGTAATTGACAAGGTTGGATTTGTCCTCCTATTTGCTTACAGGACACACCTGAGCAATTTTCCACATTGCCGGGTAGGTGCCAGTGTTGTAGTTGTACTGGAACAGCTTGGCTAGGAGTGCAGCAAGTTCTGAAGCACAAGTCTTCAGTACAATTGCTGGAATATTTTCAGGGCCCATAGCCTTTGCAGTATCCAGTGCCTTCAAACATTTCTTGATATCACGTGGAGTGAACTGAATTGGCTGAAGACTGATATCTGTGCTTCTGGAAACTTCTGGAGGAGGCCGAGGTGGATCATCCACTTGAAGATTGTTCTTGAGCCAGAGGTGCCGAGTGAATGATCCATTTCGGCCTCCTCTGGCGGTCCCCAGCAAGAGAAATGGGCTCCCCCATCATTGAGGCTAGGGATATTTATAGAGCCTCCTCTGGTGTTTAATTGATTACCACCATTCCTGACTGGATGTGACAAGACTTCAGAGATTAGATCTGATCTGCTGGTTGTGGGACTTATTGCATCTTGGTTGATGGTATAGACTGCTGCCACTGTGCGCCAGTGTTTGCAGGAATGAATGCTTAAGGCGGTGGGCGGGTGCCGATTAAGCAGGCTGCTTTGTTGAGTGTTGTTGGAGCTACACTCATTGGGGCAAGGGAAGAATTTTCCATCCCACTCCTGCCTTCGAGATGGTGGACAGGCTCCGGGGAGTCAGGAGATGAGTTACCAACTGCCGTTAAGAATTGCTACCTCCAAGAATTATATCTGTCTTCTAAAACTTGTAAGTACATTGAATTATTTGGATGCTGACCTGGATTTTTTTTTTAAACCATAAGGCCATAAGAAATAGAAACTTAGTGTTCAGTCCTTTGAGTCTGCCCCGCCATTTAACAAAATCACAGCTGATTCAACACTCACTAAATCCACATACCTATTTTAGTTCTGTAACTCTTATAAGCTGACTGTTTAGCCCAGTTGCCTGGACAGCTGGTTTGTGAAGCCCAGCAAGGCCAGCAGTGTGGGTTTGATTCCTGTACTGGCTGAGGTTATTCATGGAGGCCCAATATTCTCAACCTGGTCCCTCACCTGAGGTGTGGTGTTCCTCAGGTTAAATCACCACCAGTCAGCTCTCCCCCTCAAAGAGCAAAGCAGCCTCTTGCCATCTGGCACTATGGAGACTTTACTTTCTGTAAATTCACTGTGGACTATGAGCCAGCAGCCTTTTCCAAGAAATCACATGACTTCAGCTAACTGAGGAGCAAGACTTGGGCAAGTAATGATAAACTCTTTGCATCTGAGCTTTAGATGCTGGGGAGGGGAGGGGGGGGGGGGGATGGGATTGCTTTGGCCCGTGCTGATTGGCTGAGAAATGCCTGACTTGAGAGGCATGTGCTTCTTTGAACAGAGCAGGCTGTGAATGCTCTGTGACGGCCTCTGGTTCTAGCCCTGTCGAGACATGGGGAGGGATTGATTAGCCTCCCCATAAGCCTGGTGGAGTACGAGCTCCCCCGCTGAGGATGGGGGCCCACCAGCGGGATAGTTGATTCCAGGCATAAAAGCCGAACCAGATCGGAACCTAGGCAGAGACATCCCGGCTGGGACCTGGGTGGTGACCTGTAAATAGTTTGCTTTAACAATAAATCATTCTCGTTATACTCTCATACCGGGCTCCTCTGTGACCACTAAACCTCCCTCTTCATCCCTCCTGGTATTGCCTGCAGACCGAAGTGGATACTCACCTTCATCCAGAAAGTTCTTTGCTCAGTACGGCGCATCTGTTTTTGGAAGCCTGCGAAACTACGACAAGCGAGAGTTAACAAAGAGTCGGTGGTATTTTCCAGCCCTTCCCACTGATCTTCCGGTCCTCCCAAAGGTGCCCCCCCCCCCCCCCCCCCGCACCCCCCCCCCCCCCCCCAAATGGCAGGTCCCCAGCAGAGGGACGAGCAAGCCAAGCAAAATGCTTAGACATTGGCGTGACCAGAATTCCTGTTTGCGACCAATGGGGAGCCACCTCCACCGCCGGAAAACATGCGGGGGAGGGGCGGAGAATCGGGCCCAGCGTTTCATCAAAGATGCTTTGGAAAATGCTACTTCTGAGACCAGTGATCCGTTTTTCATGCAGGAACTCCAGATCGACGACGTCAAGACCTTTTGAACATTATTCTTTCTCATAAAATGCTTCCTTATGCCAACTAATAATAATAATCACTTATTGTCACAAGAAGGCTTCAATGAAGTTACTGTGCAATGCCCCTAGTCACCACATTCCGGTGCCTGTTCGGGGAGGCTGGTATGGGAATTAAACCGGCGCTTCTGGCATTGTTCTGCATTGCAAGCCAGCTATTTAGCCCACTGTGCTAAACCAACCCCTTATCTGCATCGAGCCGATTTTTCTTATCCCTTGTTTTGTTTGGTGTGTGTTGGTATTTTAAAAGGGATAACCTCTGGATCAGAAATTTGATGTTGACCAGTTTTGCAACTTGTTTTTTAAAAAAGAAAAATCATTTTATACAAAATCAATTATCCTGAGTTTATTGAAAGAAGCCTGGCTCAAGTCTCCTTTATTCTGAGTCAAGCAGTAGTGAAGGTAAACAACTGGCGATTATACAATTCCACCGATGGTGTGACCTGTGGAGTGGCGGGGCTCGGGAATCTGTACACCCCTCCCATTCCTGTCCTAACACTGCAGAATGTCTAACCTCTGACCTGATCTGGTCAGCACAGTATTTATGTGAAGGGTTCAGTTCAGTTTCTAGTCAATGGTATCCCTAGATGTGTGCCAAAGTTGCAGCCATTTCCCAATTGACGTGAACTTTGATGAGGCCAGCAGTGAGGTGCGGGCGTGGGAATCCATTCTCCTGGAGATTATTGGGGTGACTGAAAAGGTTTTGCTGATAAACTGTTGGATTCGCTATGGGAGCTGGATTTCCCCCAATCGCTCTTCTCACTCCTGGGCCTCCCCTGCGCATTCGGGCGATGCCTGATCATTTCCTTTCTCCTCTTTGTCTCTCCCATTCCGCCTTTTTCCAATTGCAAAGATGCGCAGGCCACGATTATTCTACTGCCCCTTGCCAGGGTTTACTGCACCACCACATCTGTCACCGTGCCTGAAATGAGACGTCAGTACTCTGGCTGGCTGCTCACTCGCAATCCGAGTTGTTCCAAGGGCTTCCTTCTATCTCCGGTTCCCTGCTGGGTGTCGATGCCGTCAGAGGTGGCATCAGCCAGACCTGCAGAGATTAGCCCTGGTACACAGTCAATCAACCTGATCCAGTATTTTGTCTCATCAAACCAGGATGAATCCTGGCAGCTTCCTCGGGAGTAGGCACTGATATGTAAAATTATGTGATTGGCATCGTACACTAGCTGCACGTTAATTGAATGGAACCCTTCTGGTTTATAAAATTGAGAGTAATTATCATACAGGGCTCTCTGTGGCACATGGGTACAGTCAATGGCACCCTGTACCATTAGTTAGTTTGTAAAAGTTGACTGCTCACTCTCTATGCTTTTGTCTAGTCCAAAAGGAAATCTAATAAATTGAGATGGCTGTGTTAACTCCGCTCCCATTGCCTCCTTGTCAATTTGTGCATTGCTGACAGGGGCATCACAGTGGTTAGCACTGCTGCCTCACGGGTTCAATTCCAACCTCGGTCACTGTCTGTGTAGAGTTTGCACATTTTCCCCATGTGTGCGTGGGTTTCCTCTGGGCGCTCCGGTTTCCTCCCACAGTCCAAAGATGTGCAAGTTAGGTGGACTGGCCATGTGAAATTGCCCCTTGGTGTCCAAAGGTTAGGTGGGGTTACGGGGTGACAGAGACAGGGTGGGAGAGTGAGCCTAGGTAGGGTGCTCTTTCAGAGAGTCGGGACTCGATGGGCTGAATGGCCTCCTTCTGCACTGCAGGGATGCTATGATTCTGTAGCTGACAGCCCCTTCTTGGCCCCAAACCGGCTAAACAAGTGGCCCCATTTGGATAAGACTTCACATTGCGGCTGGAAGGGAGTCAGGGGAACTTGCGTTTGGGTTCCCCACTCTCTATCAGCCTTCCCACACCTCCTCAGCTATCAGTGAAAACTCATGATCACCAAAGATGAATTTAGTTACTTAAAGCGATACGTTTGCTGCCTCCTGTGTTGATACATCCCATCAAACGGACATACTTACCCGGGGAAAACCTCGCACCTTTCACAGCTGCACAACGAGAAAACTGGAAGGAGTTGCAGCATCTCTTCACATGACCACAGATATTTTGGATGAGCAGCGAGAAATGCTCGATTGGGGGTTTTGCCTCTGCTCAGAATGCACATTGAATTCCTGTTGAGTAATCGGAGTAAGCAATCATCTTAAGCTCTGTAAATCATTGCTGAATCGAACTGTCCTGGGGGGGGGGGGGGGAAATAAATCAACCCATCTGTACAGCAAGCAGAAGTGCGGTCAAGAACTTGCCGCTGTATTCTCACAGGCCTCCATAACAACCACACATGTTTCAGAGCCATCGGAGGTATGTGAAGTCACGTGAAAGGCCTTTGTGGATGTGTGCAAGTTAATGCCCAGCAATAACTCGAAAACTATTTTAATGTAAAACTGTCAAGATCCTGCCTGGTACCCAATAATAATGTCGCCACAGTCCCAGAGGCTGTTCGCTCCTTTTGAGAGAGAGTTAAGTGGTTAGCTCTGCTGCCTCACAGCTCCAGGGTCCCAGGTTCGATTCCCGGCTTGGATCACTGTCTGTGTGGAGACTGCATGTTCTCCCTGTGGGTTTCCTCCGGGTGCTCCGGTTTCGTCCCACAGTCCAAAGATGTGCAGGTTATGTGAATTGGCCATGATAAATTGCCCCTTGGTGTACAACGGTTAGGTGGTGTTGCTGGGCTACGGGGATGGGATGGAGGTGTGGGCTTAATTAAATGAAATGAAATGAAAATCGCTTATTGTCACAAGTAGGCTTCAAATGAAATTACTGTGAAAAGCCCCGAGTCGCTACATTCCGGCACCTGTTTGGGGATGCTGGTACGGGAATTGAACCATGCTGCTGGCCTGCCTTGGTCAGCTTTCAAAGCTAGCTCTTTAGCCCTGCGCTAAACCAGCCCCTATAAAGTAGCGTGCTCTTCCAAGTCTGGGCAGTCGATAGGCTGAGTGGCCTCCTTTTGCACTGTAAATTCTATGATTCTATGACAGGTGGTGATTTGGCCTGAGGATCACCACACCTCAGGTAAGGGGCCTTGATGAATAACCTCAACCAGTCCGGGAATTGAACCCAAGCACATCAGGTTTAAATTCACTACTGAGAACAGTTATAACTCTGAATTCACCAAATGATCAAGAGATAGTCTTTAGATGGCAGAGAGAACAACATTACACCTTATTTGGCTGGCTGCAGCTCCAACACTGAAACAAAACCCAAAAAAACACAGACACACCCAAGCTTTTCTCAAAGTGAAACTAAAAAGCAGAGCCTGAGCTCAGCTCCACCTACACTCTGACATTACTGCAGTAACATGAGCAGACAAACATTTCTTAAAGTTACATTCTCATGACACCTACCCCCCCAAAAAAATAAACCATCAACTTCGAGATGGTTTTATTTTTCACCTTTTCACTATCCTTTAAGAAATGAACACAGTAAATATACTTCTTTGTTTTAAAAAAAAACACGCAAACAGATATAATAATATAGTCCTTTTTTTTTGTTCTTCTTCCTCCAATTGGAATCCTTTTTGATTGACAGTCTTGACAGTCTCTTTGAACAAGATGGTCTCTGCAGGATCCATCCATTTCTCTCCGCCCCGACGTTTCTCTTTAAAGTCAAATACTTTAGTTCAATCTGATCACAGAGTCCCTTGTAATTCTGCAACAAAGGAGCATTGGTTATCACAGCTTTCAGGCAGTCAAATGACTGTTGGCACTCCGCTGTCCACTGAAGTGTTCGACGTTCCTTCAGCAAGTCCACAGGTAGAGCAACCACGCTACAAAACGTTTGCACAAATGTTCGATCAAATCCACTCATGCCAAGAAATCGCATTATTTCCCTTTGTGTCGGGGGTATTGGAAACTCCCCAATAACGTTTGGTTTCACATCCCGTGGGACCATTCGACCCTGTCTGATTGTATGGCCAAGGAAAGTGACTTAGGCTTTTCCAAATTCACTTTTGGCTAGTTTACCACCAAACCCACCTCCTGAAGTCGATCGAATAACTCCATCAGATGTTCTAAATGTTCTTTCCATGTCTGGCTGAAAATTATCAGATTGTTGATGTATACCGCACAATTGGGTAATTCTGAAACAACTTTGTTACCTAACCATTGGAATGTGGCTGGGGCGTTTTTCCATGCCATATGACATAACTTTGAATTGGAATATAGCATCTGGAGTCACAAAAGCTGAAATCTCCTTTGCCCTTTCAGATAAAGGTACCTGCCAATCACCTTTAAGTAAATCCAATTTGGAAATAAAGCTGATTGTCTCACTTTCTCAATGCAATCCTCCAAACGTGGGATAGAATAAGAGTCCATTCTTGTAACTGCATTAACCTTTCTATAGACCACACACAACCGTTGGGTACCAACTGGTTTCGGTACCATCACTTTGGGTGAGCTCCATTGGCTGCAACCCACTTCA